>NC_056741.1:485821751-486004251 GCF_019279795.1 Protopterus annectens | reverse complement strand
ACAGCCCTTCTGGGCCATTTTAAGCCTAGCCAATTACCCCATGTGAGAATCAAACCCTGTACCTTGTAAATTAAAGGTAAACATCTTAACCATTATCCCAACCTCCCACCTGTGTGTGTGTGTGTGTGTGTGTGTGTGTGTGTGTGTGTGTGTGTGTGTGTGTATGTGGGTGTGCGCGTGCATGCTACTGAATGTAGATTAGGGTTTGCATTACTGTAAGGATTACTTAACGGGATAGAATTAGTGTCGTTAAGTGTTGAGTGTGGAAAGTAACTCAGTCTGTCTTGTTTACATAGTGTTACAGAAAATGTTTTTCTAAGGTAAGGTAAAGCGGTAGGGACATTGGTAGGGTCAAGTATAGGGTTAGCATGTATTAGTAAGGCTGGGAGGTGGGAGAGAGATAGTGCGCATTAGTAAGGTGGTGCAGATGGGCAATGTCCATCTTACTAATGCATTTTAATCACAACCCTGACCCAGTCCCTAACCATAAGTCTGCACCTTACCTTAGAAAAATCCATTCCTTAACAGTATCCCTATGCAGACAAATTTGGTCAGCATGCAATGGCAGGGTTTCTCTGTAAGACTGCAAAAGGAAGGTGTATTCCATTTGCAGTATCTTTGCAGTTTGGTATATTAGGCTTTTGGTGACTACTATTTTCAATATTAGTACATATATAAACATACATACATACACAAAAACACACACACACACACACACACACACACACACACACACACACACACACACACACACACACATATATATATATATATATAGAGAGAGAGAGAGAGAGCGAGAGAGAGAGAGATCAATACATACAGTCTTCAAAAGGAAACAGCAGGTAAATCCAGAATCATTTTACTAACCCCTTTTGGTGAGGACAGCCATGGTTCTCTTATGTGAAGCAGCTATGCATAAAAGGACTTCTATAGTTCCCTCAGATTTTCACCCTCTGGACCTTCAGTTTGGCAGCTTGGATGTTGTCAGTCTGATACCTTTTAAGGACAGACTTACAGTAGCCCAAAAAATATAGGGCTAGAAAATGTTACAGTCCAGATAGATTTTTTGGGGATTTAGCTAGAGGAGGATGGTACCAACAAAGTCTAAACAACCAGACATTCTACAGTACTTTGCAAGGCTCTTCAAGGATGCTCTGGTGTCCATGGAGGCTACATTGCTGGCCTCTTTAAAGACTGCTCTTTCTATGCTTCTATCAAATTACTCCTCTTAGTTCTTGCTGATTGCCTCCTCTAAACCTTTCTCTGTCCAAGTTTGCTACTGTAAAGTAATTCCCAAAGAAGGCTCTGTACTTCAAGCCCCTAGAATGTGATTACCTCCTTTCTTCAGGTCTAAAGTTTGTAGTAGGAAATCTAATTCTTGCTCTGTTTGAACCAAACACTTTGGTGGCACTCAAGTTCTTGTTCTAGAAGAGTTTGTTATTGATGGTTGTCACCTTAACTAGAATGGTGGTTGAACCGTAGTACCTCATTTATAGGTAGCCCTTCACATTTTTCTTAAGAGAATAGTTAATATTCAGAAGTAACTCTTCCTTCATGGCCAAAGTTGTATAAGAAATGGCACTCAAGCTATACAACTGCTTGTTTATCCCATCTCATGAAAAAGGACAGAAAATACTTGCTGAATATGCAATAACAGTTTGACTACTGTGTAGGAAAAATAAATGTATTAGTACGGCAAAAATTGTTTGCAGTAGTGAATTGCATACTATACAAATGAGAACTTCTAATATTACACATTCATATAAATCTTTGCTTAAAGACTTCCTTGAAAAGCATTAATTGTTGTTGATATATATTGATTAGCTGTGGACTTATTTAAATAGTTATTTGTTAGATGTATAATTGATTTGTTTATTTATTGTATTAAACCAAATAAAAAAAATAAAAAAAAAGAAAAATCCATTTTCTGGGCACGTATTATGTAAGTGGCTGAACAGCTGCATAACCTTTAAGATTTACAGAAAAAACTCGAGACAGGTGCAATGATTTGCAGTTCTCAGAAAATGAAATTCTGTTTTCGAGGTGAAATCCAAGAATTATACTTGTGATTTTTTTAAGTGCAGTTCCTGGGCATTACCATGATTTCATAATCATTTTTCTATTGCATCTCTCCCTCTCTTTTTCTCTCTCTATACAGATAGATATAGATATACATACAGACACAGAAATTAACATAGAGATATATGGTCAATATTAATATATCTAAATTCACTTAGTCCAAGTTCAATCCAGCTAAAACTACTAACAAATACTTAACTATTCTACCACGGGCCCCAATATAATGGAGCAGGTCCTCACAAATATGACCACTTCTTACACAGCTCCAAGTGAATCATCATGTCTTGTTAAATCAGGCCATAATTTACTGACCTTTCCTTCAAAACTGGTTGTACTTCCCCTGTAAATAAGCTTTGTGTTTAGAGACTTCTCAAAAGCAAACCTTCTTCAGTTTTTTGATAACTTAAATAAATTTCACTCTAATGCTCCTCTGAAGGATCCTATTTCTAAAGTTGATATCTATGCCTCAAATTCCACTCACGCTTACATAGTTGTATTGATAAGACAGCCCCTGTCTGCAACAAATATAATGAGAAGTTTAAAAATCAACCCCCTGTGGTGGAATACACATATAAATAAATGATATAAAAAGAGAAAGAAACTGCTTAATGCTTATAACAGATCTCATTTTACCTCCCTTAAAAGCACACTTAAGCAAACTAACAAAGAACTTGAGGGACTCAATTAGGAAGCTCAAAGCTGAGTATGAATTTAAAATAACCACGTAAACCAAAATTAACTGCAATCTTTCTTTAACTATGTCAGGATGTTAAGAGCTAACTCCCAACAGTATTCAGAGTTAGTCCACAATAATATACTCTCTGACCAAAAGGAAATAGCTAATATCCTACCCAACACATATAATCCAAATTTTACTACATCCAAAGTTACAGCTATCCCACAGGTTCCACAATTCCTGTCACCCCTTTAATTACTACTGAACAAGTTCTCTCAGCCCTTTCAAAAACTAAGAATAAATCATCCATGGGCCTTGACAGCAAATCAGGTTGCCTAATTATCAGGGTTAAATAAAGTCTATCTGAACCCCTACTTAAATTCTCTAATCTAAGCCTCTTCATTGGTTACATTTCTAAAGCCTGGAAAACAGCTATTATAATGCTGTTACACAAGGGTGGCCCGACCACAGACTATAGACCCATTAATCTCACTAGCCTCATATGTAAAGCTATAGAGTACATTATCTCAGACTTCATTAATCTGGACATTGAAACTCTCTCAACCCTGGACCATTATCAATTTGGCCTTATCAAAGGAAGGTCCTTCCTCTTTAACCTCATTAATATTTGGAAAAGTAACTGAAGCTGTGGATAGTGGTTATGCAGTGAGTGCACCATATCTAGACCTGGCCAAGGCTTTTGACTCTATTCCCCATGCAAGCATGACTGACAGACTTGTAAAACTGAATCCATCCATCCATCCTCAACCACTTTTTCCCATGGAGTTGGGGTGTCACTTCAACAGTGACAATCATCTTGAGCCACAGTTTACACTGCCAGATAGCTAGCCCTGCCACGGGAGTTCATTTGTACCACTCACACACACATTCCCACCTATGACCAGTTTAGAATGTCCAATCCACCTACTGCATGTCTTTGGAATGTGGGAGGAATAGACAAAAACGTTGAGTGCAACAACTACGCTTTCTTCCCTGTAACAACGTTATGTACAGAGGAAACGCAGTGCAGTCTACGTGAATAAAACTTTTTAATATTCTTTACATTTAGACAGGAACATACTAATCTTGCCCAAGCAAGTGTACAAAAAATTGATTAAGCGCTTTCACCCACAGACTGTAGGCTTCATCAGAATAATTCTTTGAACATTTACAAACCATTTAAATCACTTTTTTGGCGCCAAAAAAGTGATTTAAATGGTTTGTAAATGTTCAAAGAATTATTCTGATGAAGCCTACAGTCTGTGGGTGAAAGCGCTTAATCAATTTTTGTACACTTGCTTGGGCAAGATTAGTATGTTCCTGTCTAAATGTAAAGAATATTAAAAAGTTTTATTCACGTAGACTGCACTGCGTTTCCTCTGTACATAACGTTGTTAAAGGGAGGAAACCAGAGCACATGGAGGAAACCCACGAGACCGCAGGGAAGACATGCAGACTCTGCACAGAAGGCACCTCAGCCAAGAATCAAACCAGAGAACCTCTTGTTGTGAGGTGACAACACTAACCGCTGCACCACTGTGGTTGTCCAAACTTGCAAATCTGAATATAAATCCTTATATTGTGTAATGGACAGCTAACTGGTTTTCTGACAGAACCCATGTGGTTAGAGTAGCAGATGCCACTTCTGAAAGCAAAGCACTTACAAGTGGTATACCAGTGGTCTCAGTTTTGGGCCCTTTTCTATTTGACTTATATATCTCAGACCTTCAGGCCAGCACTTCTGGCCTATGGTAACAAAGTCTGCAAATGACTGTATATTGGGTGTTATCTGATTTTCAGCTGACTCACAATTGCTCCAACACAGCTTAGACCATGTTAACAATTGGTGGAAAGACACTGGTTTCAAATTAAATATACAAAATGTAGCAAAGTTCATTTGGTTACAAAACAGTTTCACTTACCATATAGGAGATGCAACCCCCCCCCCCCCCAATCAGACACTGTTGTAAGGGATCCGTGTACTCTTGTTGACAATTCCTTATCATTTGATCATCATGTTTCCACAGTAGTTTGGAAAGCCTTTATCTAGTTCATCTAATTTCAAAGGCATCTCCACTGGATACAGAGAAGTCTTAATTCCCCTTTACTAATATCTTATCAGACCCATTACTGAATATAATGCATCATTTGGCACGTATTTCACTAAACATATCACACAACTTAAGAGTCCTCAGAGGTTCATAACAAAAAAAGATCAGTGGTCTCAAAAATCTAAATTATCAGGAGAGACTGGCAGCCCTTTCTCTGTACTCAGTGTTTTACAAACTCCTCCATGGAGATCTAGGTCTAGTGTTTCATGCCCTAAAAGATCCAACCCTATTTGAGCCCCTATTCCTTGACAGAACTAATGGTACATCAAATACTCAGTTAAAGAAACTAAATCTTCATCAACTGATAAATAAGATATGTTGGCATGATAGGTTATACCCCAATGTATCCATCACCTCTGGAACAATCTTCCACTTCATGTCAAGCAAAACAGCCCCCTTGCCACCTTCAGGGTAAACCTAGATAACTGGATGGGTGAGCTCAGATTCTCTGCTGGTCTATCCTGTCTTACCCTTCTTGAAGCTAAAGGAAAATGTTCAATACATTTGTTTGGCTAGGCTAGAAATGATCTGTAGACTGACTGCCTAGTACTTACTTCAACCAAAAATATATGGCAAAGCTCCCAAAACTCTGTCCTATTCATGCTTGGAGACTTCAGCCTTAATTACTTCAGAGCAAAAGCCATTTTATGTCAAACTGCTGGCCAGCTTGAGTCTTATCTAAATCAACTCTGAAGCCATTAGACCAAACCTTCACTCCAATAAGCACACCTTACTAGATCTTGTAATAACTAATGATCCTACAATGATGTCTAGCTTCACCATACATGCACCCTCCTTTAGTGATTACTGTCCCATAATTTTCTCAGTACATAAACTAACATTAGAATATAAACCTAAACTTATCACCTACATACTCAAAACAATTCATAATCACTAATAATTAAAAACCACCTTGCCACCCTTGATTGCTCTCACTTATTTGCCATAAAAGACCCCAGTGAAGCATTTAACAACTTTACCAATACCATACTGCACTCGTGCAACAAATTCTTTCCCTTAGTATAAAAGCTACTTCAACCTCAGAAACCTCCTTTTGTTTCAACAATAAAACAAATGGTGCATTGGTTTGGTGTATGTGTCAGGCAAGAAATGTAGTTGACACTGTATTCTATAATGATACACAAAACTTTTACATTAGCAGGGCCTCTAGGAAATTAGGGACATTTGTGTATCGACACTACAATGCAATAACAAAATATCTTACTCAAAATCCCTTGAATAAATACTCCATTGAATGTTATCAGTTACAAAAAGTGGAGGAAGTTGTTTCAAGCAAGTTGTTTTAAGTGTTAGAAGGGGTGCCAGTGAATATATCCTGACTTCAAAGAATACTCTTGGCAGGTTCTGATGACAGCTTTCAAGAAATGTGGTTTAAGTGACATGCAGAATATCAAGACTGTTTTAAAAATGAAGCTCTTTAAATATTAACTGTGCTGATATTTACCTTTTTTGTTAATGTTTTTCAGCATACCACTTGTTGCCATTATGATAAAAAAAATTATTTTTTTCACTATGAATTTTAACATTTTGATAGAGCTTTTTTACAAAGAAAAGTGCTTATTGATTTTAGTCAGCATTTAGAACTGAGAGACATATGGTTATTTGAGTTTTATTTGTTACTATATAAACATAACTGGACAGTGATCTTCTGTCAAGTTTGTTAGACTGGGAAGATTATTATGAAAACTATGCATTTATTTATTCATTTATTTATTTATTTTTGATCTGGTCCTGAGAAACTTTACAACCACTGCACAGGCTAATGATACGGATATATTATAGCATGGTATGAAATGGTGGAATAAATATATGCCACAATATGAACTGCAAAGCAATTAGAAATGCAGAATACATTTAAAAACTGTAATTACACATGCAAGTAACAAAAATATAAAATAAAACAGTACAAACAAATAATGGACGATATTACATTGGATCCCTTGGCCTGTCTCAGCTCATCAATGTAAACTCATACATCACTTTCAAACTGCTTTCTTCAGCTATATGAACAGTAACCGGACTTGTAACTATAACTATAACTTAGGGTTACCATGTGCCTTCCATAGCTATTATCTCCCTTTAGTCTGATTGGTTTCCCTTCTTATTTTATTGTTATAAAATGTAGCACATGGAGCATAATGGCTACATTCTGAAACTGGCAACAAACTAAGCTTGTTATGCACTTTACTTCATGCGCCTACAATTTTTTTCCACTTTATGTAAAACGCAAAGATGGTAAAGACCAATCAGATCCAGCTTCATATAAACCTATTTCAATTTTAAACCAAGATTATAAATTATTTTTGTCTATAATGACTAAAATAATGTCAAAGGTCTTGCCAAAATTGATAGATATGGGTCAGTGTGGTTTTGTGGAGGGGAGGCAAACATTTGACAACATTAATATAACAATGATGATCCAAAGGGAAGTATAATGTAAGAAAACACTGCTGCTGTTATTGGCTCTAGATGCAGAGAAAGCATTTGACAGAATAAAGTGGGATTGCATATGTAGGGCAACGGAAGAATTTGCATTTCCTGAAACAGTAATGAGGTTAATTAGGAGGATATATGAGAGATCAGAGGTAAAAATCAAAGAAGAAGGGCTCCTCTCTGATAAGTTGTGTCTGAACAGAGTAATCAGCGAGATACTAATTATAGGGATTACTGCAATTAGGGGGTGCAGAGAATAGGCAAGAGGGGGATGTAATATACTGGAGGAAACTGACAAAAAAACCAAAGTACTGGGAACAAATATTTACAGAGGGATATGTACTACAATGGGTAGAGGCCAAGAAGACATGTGGATTACAGGGTAGAGACTGCCTTCTGTATTAGTGATTCATATCAGAGTATAGGCAAATCAAAAGAGATAGGGGAATCCTAACAGAAAAACCTACACTGATTGAGTTTTTAGCTGAATCCAGAACAGAAATCACTAACAGAAATCGCTGTAAAAATGGAATAATTAGTAGGGCATATAAAATACTGCACAATAACTATAGGAATCAATCAGAAGAGGTCAGAAAAATTGAAAAGAGAGATTAGATAAGCAATTCTAACAAGAAATAATGGGAGGACATATTTATGGCTCCCAAATATGTAACAGAGTCTATAAGATTTAGGACTTTTGCCTGGAAGGGTTTGCATAAGTACTTTTATATCCCAAACAAACTCCAAATAATTTTTCCTCAAGTAGATGGCAAACATTGGATGAGTAATAGGGAAGAAAGCGGTACCTGGGACATATGTAATGAGTTGGCAGACTTTAAAAATTCCTGACAGAGTGCTCTATCTGGAATATCAGGAGAGCAATTGAGTATAACTAAGGAAATTATAGAAAAAGGAGATTCTGCTGATAGTGGTGACTGAAGTTAGGGGCAAAAGAGTAGGCAGGCGGGGGCTAGAATTTATTAGAGAAAGGTGGCAAAGGAATCAAAGTATTGGGAACAAATAATCAGAGACGAAAACGTAATAGAATAGGAAAAGGCCAAGAAGACATTTGGAATGCAGGCTACTAGGCTAGCAACTGCCTTCCCTACCAGGGACTGATATCAGAATACAGGCGAAGAGAACGGGATACGAGAATCCTAAATGAAAGACCTGATCTGGTTGAGATTTTAACTGAATCTAGAACAGAAACTGTTTTTAAAAAGGGATAATTAGTAGGGTATATAAAATATTGCACAATGACTACAGGAATCAATCAGAGAAGGTTAGAAAAGATTGGGAAGAGATATTAGATAAGTAATTCACAAAGAAACAATGGGAGGACATGTATATGGCTCCCAAATATTCAACAAAATATAGAAGATATGGGATTTATAGCAGGAAGTGTTTGCTGAGATGTTTTTATACCCCAAACACACTTCAAAAGAATTTTTCCTCAAGTCGATGGCAAATTTTGCAGGTGTAATGGGGAAAAAAAGAGGTACCTGTGTGCATATGTTCTTGGAATTTAATGAATCGGCAGTCTTTCAAATTTCCCTACAGAGTACTCTGTCATGAACACAGTGCAAGCAAATGAATGTTAAAAAGGAAATTATTTTTTGAGCTGGGATATAGAATCTGAATTGTCTAGACATAGTAAGGCATTGTTCAGTTTAATTCTGCTGGCTGCCAAAAAAGCTATTATTAGAAAATAGAAATCAAAGTCTAAGCCAACTATACTTGAATTGGTAATGAATCAAGTAGAAACTTGAAGCAGCTAAAGAATCAAGCAGAAAGTTAACAATACTGGGGACGAAGGACCCAAACCAGGGGCAGATGTCTCCTTTAAATATTAACAAAGTTTATGCAAAACCAAACTTTGCATTAGCAAGAGAACAGGAAGTGGGATCTTTTGAAAAGGGTAGGAGAAAATTACATAGAAAAAAATGGAAATTGTGGGAACAATAGATGCAGAAAAATGTTTTAGAGAGAGAAGGCAGGAAATTTTATGCAATGTTGCTTTGATTATATTATAGAAGAATACACGTGATGTATAATGTTTGTAAATGCGAACTTGTTAATATGGTTTAATTACTAAAAGTAAGTAGCCATTGTGGTGCAACGGTAGCGTTGTCACCTCACAGCAAGAGGTTCTCCCATTCGATTCTCGGATGAAGCACCTTTTGTGTGGAGTCTGCATGTCCTCCCCGTGGTCGAGTGGCGTTCAAAAGACATGCGTGAATGGGCGTGCCTTTGTTGAAGGTTGGATGTCGGGCTGGCACCTCTGCACAGTAAAAATCTACTGCCAATCATTAGTGGACCGGAGTTCTGCTGTGGCGACCCTTAACTGGGAAAAGCCAGAAGAAGAAGACCTGTATATAAAAGTATGTTTGTTTATGTCAAAAGTGATAATTCAATAAAGGTATTTTAAATAAAATAAGCCAGATGATGCCAGTAACTTTCATCCACAGACTGCCTTAGTACCCAGTCATTATAGTTATTTTATGGACAAACACATAGATACACACATACACACACACACACACACACACACACACACACACACACACACACACACACACACACACACACACACACACACACACACACACACACATATGCATATACACATACACCCAAGCAGTCTCACGCACAGACATCAAAACAGCTGCAAACATAGCCCTACATATAGACACACACAAACACACACACACACACACACACACACACACACACACACACACACACACACACACACACACACACACACACACACAAACCACAACCACAACTCAACTGGAGCTGCTTTTATAACTGCGACTGTATACCTCAGAAGTTTGACTGTAATCAAGTTAATGCATAAATAGAAATGACTGTCACTAGGTAATATGTCTTCTTGGATCCCTCCTATAGGAATATAGTATGCAGTCTCCTACAACCTCTCACATACCTCTTAACCTCATAGCTAAAGAATCAAACAGAAAGTTAACAATAGTGGGGATTAAGGATCCAAACCAGGGACAGATATGTCCTTTAAATATTTACAAAGGTGGTACCAAGACAAACTTTGCATTAGTAAGATTTTTTTCTGAAGGCTACAAAGTCTGAAATTCAAATGCCTGACATTATTTAAATGACTGCAATTTTCTCCATTTTGCCAGAAGAAAATACAAATGTTAAGAGGAACAAACCAAAATATAAAACAAAATCAGAGACAGCTTAGTGCACTTTTGTCACGAACACCTAATATATATATATATATATATATATATATATATATATATATATATATGTATACATACACACACAGTTGAATGATTGTTACTATAGACCTCTGAAGTTTAGCTATGATAAAATGAATGAATACATACATAAACAATTGCCACAGAGGAATGTAATTTTGCAGCTCAATGCTGTCAGAGTACATTGCAACTGCACCCATCCCAACACATACACACTTGCATACCTCTCAGCCTTTTAGCTCAAGAATCAAGCGGGAAAATGAACAAATAATGGGGAGGGTACAAAGGACCAAAATTCGGACAAATATTGCCTTTATATAGATTTAAAGTTGCTAGAATAAAAGACATCTGTTACTAGTATGCTTTTCCTGAAAGCTAAGTCTGAAAGTCTTATCTCTGTCATAAAGTGACTACTGTCTTCACTGATTTGCCAGAAATACACATGCAATATGAGGAACAGATTGAATAGGAAGTCTGTATTAACTACCATAGACCCTTACCTCTCTGAACTTCACTCACCTAACCACCGATAATTGGGACAACTCAGGATAAATATGGCTAGCCTTGTAACTTTCTATGAACCTATGAGGTAAAATCAGAGACTGTTCAGGGCATCTGATCTATGCCTCCACACATACAAGCATATATTATACACACATACATCTGCACACAGATGGGACCACCAATTACAGCCATCGATACGACTCTGACTGTGCACTTCAGAAGTTTCATTGCATTCAATTGGATGAATAAATACATAAATAACTACCACACTGGAAAGTATCTTTTCAGCTCACTGCTTAAGCCATTGCAAACAGACCTCTCAAGTGTCCATATTTTGGAGGAGCACGCCTATTTTTAGGCTGGATTTACCTTGCCAAAGGATGTCCCTAGTTTCTGAATTCCCCTCATTACATGTGATTTTTGAAGTTGTCTAATACACAGAAAACCATGACCAACATACTAATGGCAACAGCAATTCAAAGAAAGAAGACACGTCTTACAACTCCCTTTTCCTGAAGCAAAAATAAATTTGCTTGTGCGTTAGAGTTTTGCAATACAGTTCAGTAAGTCTACAGATTTTACACCGTCTTTGATAATGCGCTTACATTTTTCCATCATTTTTTCCACTCTCTATTTTTTAAACATGCATTTCAGGGTAGTAATCTCACATTCCTCTTGGAAGCATGAAGAGCACATAACCTGGTATTCAAATGTTTTGCTAATTAGATATCCAAAGTAGGCCTTTGGTCCTATTTTCAATTTCTGCAGGTTGAGAGAGATATGGCTGCAACCCCTTAGCAGTGACATACCTCTTAACCTCTTAGCTCAAAAATCAAACAGGAAGCTAAAAATTAGCTAAAAATAATGGATGACAAACACCAAAAAGATTAATACATTCAAACTGTATAATATATAATATAATATTTATTATGTACTTTAAAATTTGCTAGAATAACAGGCTTTTCATTACTATGGGTTTCTTAAAGGCAACTAAGTATGAAATTCAAGCGCTTCTTAAGTCTAAAATTCAAATGTCTGTTATTTAGCAGTTGCAATCCTATCTAATTTGCCCGAGAAATCACTAACTTTCCAAGGAAATCACCAAATTATGAGGCAAAATCTATGATATTCTGAGATCATGGACAGTTCAGAGCACACACACACACACACACACACACACACACACACACACACACACACACACACACACACACACATACTCATAATCAAACATTTGCACACTGACCATCTTACTTTGAAGGTAACTGTCACATGTAAGGCTAGTAAAATAAAATAAAGAAATGTTCTGCTGCGCTCATATTTTCGCACCAGTCTATTATGTTTGTCTTGACTTTCAATCTCAGTCTCAGTCTGAACCAGACAGCTGAAGCAGCCTGAGCAAAAAGAAATGGTTCGTTGTTACTTCATAAAGCAGCCCAAATGAGCTGCCTAAAACAGCCCAGCAAGCAGAGTAAACAGATTTCTACTGTTTTTTTCCCCAGAGGACCACAAAAAATACTGGAACTTCAAGCAATGATAATGGTAATAAAAAAAAGTTGCATTTCAAAGTAAAGGAAAAAAAAAAGTAAAAGTAAATAAAAACTGCACTCTTATTGGTCTGGTGGGGGGGCTGCAACTCAAAAGCCCTTACCACACGGTTCTGGATAGAGTTATTGGAGAGAAAGTCTACTGAAACAACTGGTTTACACACAAGATCCATATAGACAGCTAAGAATTCTGTAGAAGAAATACATTTAGCAAACTATGTAAACAAAATCTACAACAAATATTCCAACTTAAAAAAAAATTGCCATGTCATTGTAAAAATGAATTCTGTTTTATTACATTCATATTTAATGAGTGAGTTTGTACATATCTCAGAAACAATAAGTATTTGCAAGTTTATCTTCTGCCCTATCCTTTTTGCATTCTCTGGTATAGCTACATTCTACATCTTCAGAATACTGTAAAAAGCCAAATGGCCTCCTACATTAATTCAAAAAATCACATGCAACCAAGTCCACCAACCCCCCAGCTCTTCAAATGAAGAGCAAAATAAATAAATAAATAAATAAATAGAAACAAGCAACAAAACTTCTTCAGATTACTGTAGGAAGTTGATTGGTTTTCTACAGCAATTCAACCAATCAGGCACCACCAAATTCACATAATTCAGTCAAATGTACATATTTGTCTGGCTTTCTGAGATCCATAAATTTGCAAATCAACTTACATGAATTTGGGGGAAGAAGAAATGTAACAAATTAGATTCTGCATACCTTATCTAAAGAGGGAGGTATGGGTTTATTCCAATCTAGGGCTGTATTCTCAAATATTTACTCTGCATCAGTGACAATGTACCTATACTGACCAACCAATGCTATAGGCCAGACAGACAGTATACCTTTTAGGATGCATATCTTATCTGGCAGCAATGTAGCACTGCATTGAACTTCCAGCATATCCGAAAATTTGGCTTTATGCACCCTTAATAAAGGCTTTAAATGCACCTCATGTCACTATAACAGTGATGACACCATTCATCTATGTGCAGAATATCAGTAGCATGTATCACTACCAGGGCCAAACTATTTCAGGCTTCCGTCTTGTACTAAAGACCTTTATATGCCTCTAGTAGCAGCCTGTGGTGGTTGTAGCAAGTGGAGAATGACTTTACTTTTGCCAACACATAACCTTTGTGCTCTAAACCAGAACTGTAACTAGCTCTTCCGGTACTGTGTAGTTCCCCAAACTGGAAACTTCTCAACTTTAAAAAAAAAAAGTTCTACTTTAAACTACAGCAAGTTGCTTGCTACACATGTAATAAGCAACTTGCTACAACACATTAAGTGCATCATCACGTCAGCTGTGATCACATGACTACAAATACAGCACTGGCATTCCATAAACAAATGCCACTACTGCAGTATACTCCCACACCACCGGCACTTGCTGTTTACACCTGCTGACAGCTTCAAGAGCAGTAAAAAAAGCTCTTCTTCTTCTTTGAATCAGTAGCAAGCTGATGACCACAAATCATACCACTCAACTCTCCCTTTCCTTGTAGAACATTCTGATTGTTGCTTCATATTTTTGCCCTGTCCCTCACATAATTTGATTAGTTGTCCCTGATTTTGACATCTGTCCTCAATTATTTTTGGCTTTTTCCACAATTACTAGGCAAACAAATTGGAAGTGCCCCACAAATGCAGTGCCAGAATTTCATAAATAAATGCCGGTACTCCACTCCTGCCTCAGCAGCAGCTGCTTGATTGTTCCCACTGATAGCCTGCACCCAAGGCAGCAGCCCTCTTTGTCCTACCCCAGTTGCAGCAGTACTCTAAGAGGAACAGTGCTTTTTCCCTCAGTAGACATATTAGTATTTGTAACAAATCACTGTGAAAAAAGGCAGGTACTTTGCAGCCACACCCATTCACGGGTGTGCCATTAGAAATGATGGCAGCACACCACTGGTGGGACAGCCCAATATGTGTACTTTATGGCAATGTTTGAACTTTACACTTTAAGGTGTGAAACATGACAGTCCTGTGTCTCTTTACATGCTGTTAGTAAAGCATGCATAACTGCAACTCCATTTGTTTTAGGTTACATGAGAAAGTACAGAGAATGCCCTGAAGCTGTTTGGTGAACAGTGCATGTGCAGTGCTGCTAACTGGTGTGTAGGACTGTGTACAACATTGTGTAGAATCCAATGTGGAGCTTGGCCAATCAGCACAATGCAGAAAATGATCACTCAGCTGCAAAATCACTGCATCTAGGCACCTATATCTGATGAATGTAAGAGCAGGAGAAAGCAGTGAGCACCATTCTATAACAGAAGAGCTAGAGTAGCAACTTTGACACCTGCAACATTGCATCTTACACTAATTACTTCTACAATAGCTTTTACAAGGTATATGTAGCTTTTTCATCTCCATTTTTTAAACTATGGTTAAAGTTAGAATCTGTGGTACTTAAGTATATAATTATATAGTTTTGACAATAATTGTATGGATTACTGAAAAAGTGGAGTGGGGGAGTAGCACTACGGTAAGGCAATTACTTTTCTGAAGCACTTTTTTAGCCTAATAGGAAGTACGTGTGAAATACACAGATCATGTTTGAAGACATTCAGGCTGGCTTTGTGCTATCACTTTGAGTAAAACCATTTCCCTGTTATATAACCTATACATATACCATATGCGCAAAAGTCTTTTTCACAAAGAAAAGTCGTGTTACCTTGGGGACTGGAAAAGTTAAGGTTGTCATAGCGTGGGGGACATTTGCTCAATAATGTTATGTGCCTGGCATTAGGTAAACTGGATAGACAAATATTGCTTTCAAACACACCAATAGCAACATGGTATATGGGAAAGGGGGAGGGCAGAGGGGCAAAGGGTTTTCTGGGCCACTCATAACTGACATGGTAATACCACTGTTTTCCACACCTACAGAACAACACCTAAAAAACTTAATAAGCATAAAAGCCCTGCTGAATTTGCTGAAAATTTTACCAAAAACAAAGCTCTTGGAGACAGAGAATAAGGTGCCACTCTGAACTGTCTGTTTCTGTGGCTCTTTGATGAATGAGTCTACAGGAAATGGCCTGGAAAGATCTAATGGTAGACAGTAACAGAGCTGGTGGCTCAACTAGTGTCCTGTGCCAGTCTCACATAATAGCACTGCACACCTTCAGCTCTTAATGTGAAGAGCAACAAAAAAAATTGTCTTCTGAATTCTGGCCTTCTATAGTAATCCAACCATAATGCACAACCGAGTCTACATCCCCTCCCAGCTTTTCAAATGAAGAGCAAAAAAAAAAAAACAACAAAATGTCTTCAGATTACTGTAGGAAGTTGATAGGCTTCCTGCAGTAATTCAACGGATCAGACACCACTAAATCCACATAATTCAACTAATCCACAGCCTCCAGGTCTTCCATTGAAGAGTAAAAATAAATAAATAAATAAATCATTGAAATGAAGTGCCTTTCTGTACCAGCATTTCTGTACAGTAAAATGCAGAGCTACTCTCATGACTGTGCTCTCTAACACTTTGCATCCATGGCAATTGCCCCCCTCACCCCTCCTTTGCTACAGTACTGGACAGCAATGCTGTTGGTGCTCACGACTTTATTTATAGAATGGTCTGCTGCAAAGCCGATAACATAACTTGTGTTGCCGAAATATTTGCTGTCTAGCTGATATAGGAATGTAGATTGATGGATGATGTGCTATGAGTCAATTCCCCTCGCACACAGACAGAGGAGTATATAGCCTCTGTTAGAGGAAGTGACAACTCCAAATGGTCCCATAGTGCTGCTGGATATTAGTGCAGAGCTTCACTAAGGACCAAGAGTGTCCACTGTGGAGTTCTTCCTTCTGATACATTACTCACTAGCCAAGATATTAAAGCTGTTCTATTTTGGGTTATGCTAGAACATCAGGGATTCCACCTGCATGGCCATCATCATAAGGTATATTATTTAAATGTTTGGTTATCGCATACTGGCATTCTTACACTTGACTTTCATGTATACTTCTGGTGATGGGTCATATTTACAGAGGCTATTGTGGTTTGCTATGTTCACAGGTGATCCTCCATGTGGCACCACCACTGTGGAATTACCATAATCTGATGTAGGAAGATCTGCAACTTCTGATGATGATGGATAGTAAGTTTACTTTCCTTTGGTTTTACTATTTTTTCAGGATGGCCAAGTGGTTACATACCTGGAGTGGGAAGTCGGTGTTCTGGGATTTGGTGTTTTGCAGTTGCCGGCCTTTTTGTCTCGGCTAACTGAAAGTTGGGTAAGTGAACTTTCGGTCTACTGAAGTAGACCCACACACACATGTGCCCACTTTCACATTGTGAACACATATGGACAACACCCAAGAGACACATACAACACAGGGAAGACAGGTTACTGGAGACATTAGCAGTCAGACAAGTGTGATACCCCATGCCAGATGTGTCAGGATCTGTCCCAGCTCCTTTGGGCAGGGGGAATAAACATTGGGTCGAGTACTTGTACTCTCAGGAGACATGATTACTGCCCTCCCCTTGAACTTGGTGTGTCAATGACCTCAACGCAGACTCTGTGTGTGTGTGTGTGTGTGTGTGTGTGTGTGTGTGTGTGTGTGTGTGTGTGTGTGTGTGTGCAAAGCTGTCGTACAAGCATAGGCTACTACCACTGCAGCCATACTGGAATTAGTAAGGCTGTGGAAGAGTGTGTGAGTTGACTTACAGGAGTGCATGCCCCATATTTGTGATTGTTTTGCTACACTAAATTACATATTTGAATGTGTCATGTCATCTTAAGCTCACATTCCACATGTGAGGCACCACAAAACCACTGCATCACTACCTCCATGAATGGTAGCCATTGTGGCTCTGGACAGCCTAGATCATTCTCACTCAGTGCTAGCACTTTCACAACTTCATATGTTTTGAAAATATCTATGGCCAAGATAAGATGTTCTTAGGCTGATGGTAGTCATTGTAGTGGCACATCTGGTAGTAAGGGCTGTGGTACAATAAGTGCAACTCCTGGTAGAACCAGCTGTCTGGGATAGGTGCATGCAAGGGATGCTAATCCCTCTGCAATGCATCCCCTGGACAAGTCCAGTAGGCTGACATGCAGTGCTTCAACTACTGCTGAAGATGTGTCTTAGCAAACACACACTCATACCACCACTACCCCTAGTACCTCGCAAAGCGAGAGTGAGAGAGAGAGAGAGAGAGAGAGAGAGAGTGACACACACACACATACACACACACACACACACACACACACACACACACACACACACACACACACACACACACACACACACACACACACACACACACATTATACCCCAGCCTGTCTAGTCACCTATTTCCCCCCCATCCCTGTAGTATTTGAATTGCCATTATGGCACTTATCTATAATTCCCCTAAACTGATGTTTCAGTATAGCAAGCCAAATTATCAAACAGCTCAAAACAATGAAAATAAATAAAAACAATGTTTTTTGCTGGGTGGGGGTTCACTGCACCCCTCCACACTAATTATATACACTAACTCAACAACTGCACAACAGTGGGAAATGAGGAAAACTCCTTACCCCACTGTTTGTGATCTCATACCAACAGTCAGCAGTTTACTTGGTAACCAAATCCCACACACAAACACACAAGTGCATCCATTCACACAGACACACACCCATACATTCAAACACATGTACATATTCTTACAAACATACACATTCACACAAACATAAATAAATATTCAAACAGACAATTGATCTGTTTTCAAGTGATCCCACATACATCGATCAAATCAGTTTGATGTAATGCAGAATCACTTAAAAATCAAACATCTAGCATTCTGCCAAATGAACTGTACTCTATCCATCCTCAATTCATATATTGCTGTTGGTGCCATTGTGGCACTTAAGAGTAAGCCCCGGTGTCTAGTACATCCCCCCACCATTCCCATTCTATTTTAGTGGCTGTTATGACACTTAAGAGTGTGGTGTTTACTGTGTTCCCCCTACTCATGATCCCCATTTTGCTGTTGTAGCCTTTGCTGCGCTACAATCCCCAGAGTCTAATGCATCTACTTGCTCCCTGATCCCTTTTGTGGTGTTGGTGCTGTTATGGCACATTAAGAGTATTCCCTGGCGTTTATTTCATCTCCCCCACCAGCCCATCGTCGTACGGACGATGGTGCCATTATGAC
Organism: Protopterus annectens; assembly: GCF_019279795.1. Lineage (NCBI taxonomy): Eukaryota > Metazoa > Chordata > Ceratodontiformes > Protopteridae > Protopterus > Protopterus annectens. The sequence continues at coordinate 485,985,463 of NC_056741.1, read as the reverse complement.
ACTTTAAGTATAATCTACGGTGTCTAGTGGTTCCCCCACCACATTTTTGGCAGGCAGTTGAACACAGATTTTTGGCCATGTTCAATACCATGATATGATGGGGATGTCCATTCTGATCTACACAGCTGAGAGATTTATTGGATAGGTCACCTGCATAGATGCCTTTCTGGAGGTGGTTTCAGGGATACAATACATGTCATGTTATCATGTGCCTCATCTATTGGGATGCCTGATTAGCATTCAGCATGGCCATGGGGCCATCCTTCACAGTGCTGTATGTCTTTGTGTTAGAGGACCATGCAACACCATCTAAGGGTGGTTGCTGAATTGCGGAAAGGTACTACAACGTGTATATGGAGGTGTACACATCATCTCACCTTCTTCAATCCCCCTATTGTCACCAGGGGTAGTGACATTTAGAAGATACCCTCTGGAGAATTTGCTAAAAGAGACCACAGAGCAGTAGAAAGACACATGAATGTATTTGGAAGATTACCTGAAGATTGCCAGAGGTGACTTAAAATGTTTGGAGGATTTGAAGCCACAACTGTTAAGATATTGATTTGTTTTTCATCTGTAGAACTAAATTTGTGTTTTCATTCTACTTTATGTGTAACTATAAATGAAGTGCACCAACTTGAAATTCTGTCTCGTGTGTATGTTGTTCACTACAACATGAGCATTATTCTTCAAGATCACTGACAGTTTACTACAATGCTGTGATATGAATGTATTCCACATCTTATTTCTAATGTATTCCTTGTGTACTACTCTGCATATCTGTAGACAGAGTCACCCTGCTGCTAAATAAAAACATATTCGATATTTTTTACTGAGATTGAGCCTATTTTGCATTTTTGTAAGTTAGGTCATAAGCTTATTCTTTTCTGGCCAGCCCAAAAAGGAAATAGTTAATAAAAGAAACATTGTCATTTTTATATCGCAACACATGCCTCTTAAACACACACACACACACACACACACACACACACACACACACACACACACACACACACACACACACACAAACACACACACATACGCACACACGTAATTACTACTTAAAGCATAAAGTATATCAGTTTTATTTTCACATCATAGTAAAAGAAAGTTTAATTCATGAGTATGATTAGGCACTGAGTGCTGTGTTAATAAACACTGGATCAGAGTATCCCATTGCAAGTAACAGAAAAGTAGTTTTTCAAAGAAAACTACCAATGGTTATAATATGTGTTACAGGCATGAGTCAAGGTTGCTAAACAAACCATTCTCCAACCCCCACCCCCCCAAAAAAGACAGTTTTTTGGACACAGACAAACTGAGGAAAGGGAGCAACTAGGGGAAACAAACCTTTAGAATGCTTTCACCTTATGTTCTCCTCAGTAATTGAAATGGAAAATGATCTAAAATTGCCTCAAAAAATGGTGGTAGAGACCTGTAAGAATGAACCTCCACAGGGAGAAAGGGAAAGAGACAGACTGAAAATAAAAGGAGTCGTCAATCAGTTAAACTAAGAACTGAAGAAAATGTTCAGCAAAAAACACTTGGCAGGTTTAGATAGATGGGATTAAAAGCTTCTGAGTGAGGGGAATGAACAGTGAATTAACTGAAAAACAAGGAAAATATTTTTCTCAGTGCTTCTAGGAGAACACTGTCAACACAGATAGAATAATCTGGCTGGGCTACTTATACATTATTACTTCTCACAACTCAGTGTCATTCCTCATTACCTTTAATTAGTAACTTGTGTTTCTGAAAAGTCTAATTATCTTCCTATTTTTCTCCCTCCAGCTTGTCCCCCTCCTTTCCTTTTTATCTGATTATCTCTTCTGGATACGCTATCAGTGTCACGCACAGTATGGGAGTAGATATCCCTGCTCATTGCCCCCTCCCTTATCATCATCATCATCATCATCATCAGAACTCTTTATTCCATATGTAAGTGTCATGCAACTATAAATAAGGCCACCCGAGATTTCCTTCCAGGCCACAGCTGACCTAGCCTACTGTGGACTGGTTGGAAAGAAGTAAAGAGTTATGAAAGATGCAGTCAGGCAACTGATGTGATTGATTATAGTAACGTAAACAATAGGGTGTCATATTTTGCCAAGTTACTTACTATGGAAATCATTGTAGCTTACTGTGATGTTTGTTTTGTTAATCATATTTAATGGGAGTTGAGTACATAAACATTTAGTTGTGTTTACAGTTAACAAACTATCTATGCACACTGAAGGTAAATAAGAAATACAAGATTACACAGCAGTCTTTGGGACATGAAAAGGCATACTTTCTTTCAAGAGGTTGCGAAGATAGCAAGTATTTATATTTTAATCCTATGGTATGATTTGTAACACCAAATTTATATTCCTAAAGATTTCTGAAACGTAGACCATCCTACTCAGATTCTCTCCTTAGGCTGTCATTCCAGACTTGAGGAAATGCATAGGTAACTTCACAAAGTAATGCAGTAGTTCTTCAGTACCAGGTCAGAATGGGGCTAGATATAGTCTGCAGTGCAGTGAAACAGTGACTTGTGCAGACAACACAGGTCACTAAAGGAGATGCGAAGGAATCACTCTGATGCAGAGCCTCAAGCAGGAAAGTAAGTCAATAAATCTAAAAGTAATGTAAGACTGACATTTTCTTATTTGAGAATGTCGGAAGGTATAGTTTACATAGAGGGCTTTTCAGCTCAAAGCAAATTTGCAGTTCCCCCTAAAACCCTAATATTTACTTACAAAGCAAGACACCTTGGTTTATTTATTATAACTTAACATCACTGAATCAAAAGATTCTATTAAATCATGGAAAATCAATTTAAAATACACAGAATGGTGAAGGAATAATTTACACTGGAAACTTCAGTATTCAGATCAGTTGTTGTATCTTTCGGCTTTTCCTGGTTAGGGGTCGCCACAGCGGAACTCTGGTCCACTAATGATTGGCAGTAGATTTTTACATACCGAGTTGCCAGCCCTGATGTACAACCTTCAACGAAGGTACGCCCATTCAAGCATGTCTCCACACAAAAGACGCTTTAGCTGGGAATCGAACAGGACAACGTCTTACTGTGAGGCAACAACACTACCGCAGCACCACAAATACTGACATTCAGATAAGGGGAAAGACAGGTGCTAGACCAAGAATCTACAGCTTGTTAGCCTCAGTAAAAAATAGTGCATGTTCTAGTTATTTTATTTTACAGCTGGTGGTCAGGGATCCTTTCATCAGCTGCAGTCCAGTACAAGTGCAAGTAACAATCAAAAAAGTAAATCTGCACACTTCTTTCAGTCAATCTGTTACAAACAAGGACTGGTGAATCATATTGATTCACTTAACTTCTAAAATAATCAACTCTGTTGGCCTTATTAATGTCTAATACGCAGAATCACCTGTTTACAGGAACTTATGGAATTTATGGTCAATGAATCAAATTCAGTTTCAGTAAGTTTCCACCTATTTAAAATCTTAGAATGTATAACTGTAACTACTGTTTCTGTATAAATGTAAATAGAAATGTAACTACTCTGTGTTTGACTGGAACTTAATATAATGCAATGTAAGCATATGGAGCTTTTCTCTCCAGGCCTCTAGTGAAAATGGTATTACCCAGTCAGACTTTCCCAGTAAACAAAGACAAATAAATAATAAATAAATAAATACCTTTAAGGTACTTTACTGTACAATAAAAATAAATTAAATATGATATTTTCTGTGTGAGACATAGCTACCACAACTCCCACACAGGGAGAGACCCCACCTCCTGTCTCTCACTAGGTCACTGCATCGTGAAGAAAATAGTGATTTGCCTGATGCGGCAGATACACAGTAAAGGAATCACAAACATTACTATACTGTGAGTTGACAAGTATCAGCACAGCCAATTTCAGGTGTAAATCAAATGTTTTATGTAAGTATCTGGCTTTCTCAAACTTGTATATTATAAAAGTGGAAGTTTTAAGAACTGAACACCAACCTAAGGGCTGTAATGTTATGGGGGGTGAAGGATGACAGACCAATTTAATTTAATTAATTGTGTTTACTGGAGTAGAACACTGGTCAAATGTGTCCGTTTGCATGCTGAGCCCTTGACTAAAGGAGAGTATAAAGGAATGAGACAGGAGGAATAGGGTTATAGTTGCATCTAAATCTTCCAGGATCAGACTGAGAGATTACAAATTTCAGAGTTTTATAGGGAGTAGGAATTGGTGAAAGTCTTGGACCATGAGGGGTTCAGATAGCAGCTATTGGTCTGTACTAAAAACATCATAATTCTTGATGTGGTTCTAACGAAGGTGGAGGAGGTAAGGGATGTCTAGGTGAAGGTACCTTTAACCAGCAGTAATCATACCACTGTGTGGGTTGAAAGGAGAAGGATAAGAACCGAGATGAAAGATGGCATGGAATTTTATACAAGTGATTATGATCAACTAAATGAGACAGTCAGGGAAGAGCTATGGTCCTGGGGACAAAGGAGCTATATGAATGGTCAGAGATGGACGGGTTATGGACAAAGTTCTGATCTAGAGTCCTGACAGAAAGGCTAGTTGTTTTCCTAGGGAACAGCAATCCAAAAAAGAACAGCCAAGAAAGGTTTATTACCAGAAAAAGATACCATTCAAACCTGATCCAGCTTTATGTCTGGGTTACAGGAGAGCTCAACAAAGGAGCACTAGTAGATGTGGTTTACCTGGATTCCGTAAAGCCCCTTACCCAGTCCCAGGCAGTAGGTTGCTGGAAAAAATGGAAGAACTGGAGGGGGGATGGGGACTAGTGACTGCAATGCTGCATGATTGGATGATGGTATATATGGGTTTGCAGTGGAATGGACAATGTCAGGAATAACAAAAGGGACTATTGCATTATCTCAAAGTTCAATCCTGATTTCAGTGCTCTTCAATGTGTTGGTTTCAAGCATATCTGAAGGAGTAGAGAATAGAATCTGTTTCTTTCTGATGACACAAAGTTGGGGGAGTTCAAGGAAGGAGGCAAAAAGGCAACAATGAAAGTTCATTGCAGACAGCTACAAGCTATTGTACCTGGACTTCACCAACCTTGGTATGATGTAGCAAACAGAGATGTGGAGCTGTCAGCAAAAGAGTGGGAAAAGGATCTGGACATGTTAATCACAAACAGCATGATGGATATATCCTCAGGTGGATTCAGGGGCTGGATCCAGGGCTAGGTGACCTAGGCAGTTGCCAAGGACATCATATGGGCAGGGGGCCCTGGCCATAGCATTAAATGTATGTGGATGTAAATGTACACACAATCTGCCATTGGCCAGATGCATTTTCAATGAAAGTAAGTTTCATGGAAGAGAAGTTGACTGTTGCTCATGTTAAATCTGTTTTCAATGTGAGACTATTTTGTTTTATTTTCATTAGCAAAATGGCAGCAGTGTATGTGCTAAAAAACTGAAATAATGTATTTAAATCAAATTTCTGTATGAAGTAAAAACTAAGAGAAAACAGTATGCACACTAACAGATTTGAACAGTGTTTATGGTAACTAGGGAGAGACAGCCAAGTAATGGGATACGAGAATGCTTGGGGGGGCTGGTCCATTACTCTGCTTAGGGCCCAATTTGACCATGATCTGGCTCTGGGTGGATTGACTCCAGAAACAAAAATGTAATGAGTAAACTGTACTTGGTCCTGGTCAGACAATGTCTTGAATACTGTGTGCAGCTGTTACACAAGGACAGGGTTATCATACTCGTGGAGGAGAGGGTTATCATAATTCTGGAAGGACTCCCGAGGAAAGCCACCAGAAGACTGAAAAAGAAAGGGAAAAAATATGACCATAGACTAGAAAAACTAAAGATCTTCATGCCTGAGACTTCAAGAAATGTGGGAGGGGCATGACAAATGTGCATATGAGTATGGTGGGAAGATGTAAAGGGGATTCCCTGAAGAAGAAAAATAGATGGGGATAAACAAGTACAAGCAGAATATTTTAGGGATATGCTTCTAACTGGATCTGTAAAAGTAGTCTTTCATGTGAGGGTTCTAGATGCAAGGAAAGATTTATCAAATGTGTGTGGTGGAGATGGAATCCATGAAGGAGTTTAAGACAGACACAGGAGAGATGTCAAATAGAGGACGGGGAAAGCTGGAAAGGATGAGAGGTAGAATGCTGAATGCCGTTAAAGAGAGAGACTAGATAAGTTTATTGTCACCTTCTGTCATTATGCAAATGCTATGTATCTAATGTCAGTACTTTATTCACTCTACCAGATATAAGCTAACAGTCACGATTATTTTCTATGTGAGTTAGATGGAGCGGACACTTTCATACTGACAAGACATAAATATTTATATAAGGACGGGGTCATTTAATCTATAAAATATGGCCAACCAATAATGGTAAAGAAGAAATGTCCTATTGTTGTTTGGAAGTTACAGATAAGTATACAGTGGAGACAAAGGAGAGTGTTTCATTATATTTTGTTATATGGTTTAGTGGCTCATTTTGCAATTAGGCATTATGTGCACCAACTTGCTTAGTGACATTGGTTTTCACTGGAGTGTTGGCTTTCCTTGTGTATGTGTGTGTAATGATACAAACAATTTAATCGGACTGAACGAGGAACTTAACAAACTTGAGCTGGACTTTTTAAAGCTCAAGCGAATGCAATTGCAATGCCAGCACTTCGAAGTTTGTCTAGATAGAAAGATAGTGCCTAGGGGGTTGCGCATTATGAAGATGCTGACTACAGGTAATTTATATCCAAGTTTGTTATATCAATGGCAACAGCTCAATTTAGAGGTTAGTTATAAATATAAATATATGAGGTTGTTAAATGATTTCTTCGGTCCAGAGGAGGAGAGACTGAGGAGTCATTTAACCAAACAACAGGAATGTATTTTATCTAAATTTCCTGGCCATAAAGCAGAGCAAGCAATGGACAGACTTTTGGACATTGTTAACTTATATGAAAGGAGACTTTTGGGGCAAAAAAAGAATAAAATTAACAGAGACACTAGAGATTTTAAACTGGGCCATGTCTTTACTTGGCCCAGGCGTATTAATGAAGTTTTTGGTTTATTTGTGTTTTCGCATTTTCATACAAATGTCCACCTTTGTACTTATTGTATGATGCTTTATTATGATTATTGTTAATTATTGTTTTGTAATTGGTAATTTTCTCCTTTTCTCGGGCTCTCTACTGAAGGATAATAATAATAATCGCAATGTCTCTTCTACAACTGGACTATCTACCAATGTGTTGAATGTGAAGCCAGTAGAAACTGTAATGGCTAACAATGTATCTGAAACTACCACCAACTTGGACATTGTTAATGGTGATGGTTTAAACTTAAATTTAGAGCCTCAAGTTCTTTCTAATGAAAGTAATTTGATGGGTATTAATGTTCTGAATGATTTAAGTGATAACAGTGTTTCTCTAGAGCATGTTAATACCAATATCACCTTATGTCAACCACCTCTTGAACAACTAGTTAGACGTAAAACTACTTTGGCTATGCCTTCACTAACATATCCAAATGCGGAAAGGTCTAATTCATTAGTCTCTTTTCCTATAGATACCTCCCAACAGATGCAGAGGCAGAGAACATACAGCAGGGGGAAGGTGAAACGGAAAGGTTCAGGGAGCGATTGTACGGGACCCACTCTGAAGAAGATGTGGGAACGTGTTCCCAATCCTTAGTTCTTAATTTATCACACAAAATTTTAAATAAATATGAGACTCAAGTTTTAAATAAAGGATTAACATTTATTCCTAGCAGAGTAAGTGATGTTACAGAAGAAGTTTTAGATACAAGACTCTTTGCACGAAATATGCAATTAAAATTGGAGTTTGGGGACAATAATGGCGCTGGTGAGCGTAAGGTTTTTCGAACTCCGAGTCTATATGTTCCCCCATTACATCCTTTGGTGGAAACTTTTAATCGATTAGTGGAACAAGATTTATATAAGTTAGATAAGTCAAAGAAGGAAAATAGAAGGAAACAAGATAAACAGAACTTAACTTTCCAACAAAGGAAAGCTCTTTCTGAACTTATTAAAGATCCCTCTATAGTCATTTGCCCTGCTGATAAGGGAGGTCCAATTGTTGTGATGGACTTAGAAGATTATTTGGAGAGCATGATGTCAATGTTAAGTGAAGGCTCCTTTTATTCTAGGATTGGAATAGATGAAGTTACCAATAAGATTTTTAGGATTTACGATTTGTTAGATGATCTTTATAAAAGTCGAGATATTGACTATGAATTATTGAAATTCTTGAGAGTTAATAAACCCCTCATACCAGCAATACAGGGCCTTCCAAAGGCTCATAAGTCTTTGGAGAAGCCACCTTTACGCCCTATAGTAGCTGGGAGAGGTTGGGTTACAGAGCCCCTTTCACTTTATCTGGAGTATTTTCTCAGACCGATAGTTGATGCAAATCCTATCATTTTAAGGGATAGTAAACATTTTCTTTTAGAGTTATATACCTTCACAAGAGGGTTACCTGACAATAAATCTTACATCCTCGTTATGATGGATGTAAAGAGTTTGTTCACAGTGATTCCTAATGATATAGGTGTGTCAGTGACACATCAGTACCTGACTGAACATTCCGATTTGACCCCTAAGGCTATAGATCAGTTAACTTTGCTTTTAGAGACAGTTTTACAGAACAATGTCTTTACTTTTAACAAAGAGATATTTTTGCAGAATGATGGCGTAGCTATGGGCACTTCATGTGCCAATAGCTACGCCAACATAGTGATGGCTAAATGGGAGGAGACACAGCTTTTCCCCTTACCAGAGTTTTGATGCAATGTTTCATTTTATAGACGTTTTGTAGACAACCTTTTTTTCATTTGGTTTGGGTTGGAAGTGGAGCTTCTTGATTTTGTATCACTTATCAATGATTTGACTAGTTTTCTTAGTTTCACTGTGAACTGTTCTAGATGCAGGATTTCCTTTCTTGATGTAGATATAATGAGGCTTGATAATGGCTTGTTAAATACAGCCATACATCGCAAGGCATGATATAGGAACACCCTACTTCATAGGGAAAGTATGCACCCCCCTTTTGTGTTTGGAAATGTGGTGAGCGGTCAAGCCATGAGGGCCTCAAGACTTAATCCCACTCATGATGGATATATGTTGGAAGTTTCGAATCTTAAAGAAAGACTTTTTGATAGATGCTATAGACAACGCGAAGTTGAAGCAGCTATTAATACTGTAAATTCCCTTAGATCCACCAGGGCCAAACCATACTTTTCTGATGGTGAGTTAATTGAGGATCGGCCACAGGGCTCCTGGGGTTTAGGACATCAGAAAGTTCCATTATTTTATACAACTGATATAGCAAAGATTCAAAATGTATTTGAGAAGCACTGGGATGTACTTTTATTAGATGAAAATATTAGGAGAGTTGTAGGACCAAAACGAGGCTACGTTTTTAGGAATAGGAAGAATTTGAAGCGCATTCTTTGCCAATGACCTCTAGACAGGACACATCATTATATCTCTTCTAAGTTAGTTAATACTAGGCCCTGTAAGAAGTGTAAACAGTGTTCCTACATAGATGAGAGAATTTCCTTTATACATCCTGTCACTAATGATGAGTATATTTTTCACACTAACACGAATTGTCAAAGTGAACATTTAGTGTATTTGGCTAGGTGCGTGTCCTGTGAGTCTTTCTATATAGGCAAGACCAATAGAAAACTCAGGGAACGCGTTAGGGAACATGTATATCATATTCGTATAGGTACCCATACCAACGCCCTAGCCAAACACTATAAGGAGAGAGGTCCTAGCCACACATTTGTGTTCCTTGTTATACAAGTATTTAAACCAAATATATGAGGTGGTGACATTGAAACATTAACCGAAGAGAATGAATTAAGGTGGATTATTAGATGTCAAGCAGATAGGGAGCCTGGATTAAATGATAAAGCCTCCCTTAAACCTGTACTACGAAAAAGAAGGGTTATAGTTTCTGCTTGAATGATTTATTAGTCATGAATTTTAATTATGTTTTCTTAACTATGAATTTTTTAGTTAAGGTTTTTTACATGTTTAGTATAGATATTTAATTTTTATTAGTGTTGTTAAAATATTAATGTGTTTTATTTATGCATATATTTTTATGTTTCATATCAACGTTTTTTATAACATCTTGTTTTATCAAGAAGATGAAACAAACTTTGAATTTGAGATTTTTATAATACATTTTAAGAATTCAATGTTTCAGTGATGTCATTACTGTAGTGAACAATGAAATGTAAGAGCTAGATATTTAAATGTTCTATCCTTTTCTAATTCATGTCTGATGAAGCCGAATGGTGAAAGTGCTTACTTCTATTAATAAAATTGGACTGTTCGAGTAGTCCGCGTTATTATTAATCTTCCTTTTTGACTTAAATTTTGGATTGCTCTGCTTGAATCTTGTGGATGAATATTTTATTATTCGTTTTGTGATATTTTGTCATACGATATTTGGACATAACCACAGGACTCTTTACCCTCTGGTGCTGTGCTTGTGTATGTGTGTGTGTGTGTGTGTGTGTGTGTGTGTGTGTGTGGGGAGGGTACCACATATGCAGTGGCATCCTGAAATACATTAGTGTTTAGGCCAGGATTACTTACTTCTTTCTGTCCATTGCTTGGTGTAGCTGTCTCACCTGTGACCTTTAATAGAATACAGTATATCAGAGATGGATAAACAGATGAAAAATATCACTGTATTTCTGCTATAAAAAAGTTGTTAACATTATTAACAGTATTCTTTTAGACACATCTAGTTCTTCCCTACATAAGTAAAATGACTTAGTAACTTCATTTGCTTTATTTCAGCAGTTACTTAAAACCATCACAAAGGCATGATACCTATCTTACAAGCAAGCACTTTGTCTGACTCCATTGATTGCTTCCATATTTCAAGCAAATGTTCAGTAGCTTTAAAAAAGACAACTACACAAAACAATGCTTTTTGCACCTACAGTATTTTGAAACAATATTTTAAGGTATGCTAGGCCAGTATAGGTCAAATGGATTACTTTATAATATACCTTTAAAATGAAGGTACAGCTCATATGTAGAAGGGAGTCAATGAGCTCAGACATAAATCAGTGATATATGCATCAAACACATTTTTTTGTAGAAAGGTTAGGCCCTAAGTAGTACTTATTTATTAAACATGGTTTTATGAGTACTGAAGCAAGTCCCAACAACACAGGTAGCGACAAAAAATGAATTTTAAGAGTCAGTTTTCATTCTCCAATTACCTGCTTAATACATTTCAGGGTTACAAGGTAGCAGGAGCATATCCAAACACCTAATGAATACAAGGCATAGAAATGCATCCTGTATGGGGCACCTATCACCTGCAAGAAAGGCATGCCCACTCATACATATGTGCTCACTCTAACATACGCACACATGGGTCTACTTCAGTAGACCTAAAGTTCACTTACCCAACTTTCAGTTAGCCGAGATGAAAAGGCCAACAACCACAGAACACTGACATCCTGGAACACCGGCTTTCCACTCCAGGTAAGTAACCACTTGGCCACCCTGTTGAACTTTACCGCTCACCCCAGAGTAGTAGGATCTCGGAATTGGTATACTTAGTTGGGGGGGGGGGCACAGCACCCCACATAGGGGCTGTTGGGGATGAAGCCCCCCACATGGGTAGGTTTACTTTCCTTCGGTTTTACTATTTTTTCATGATGGCCAAACGGTTACTTACCTGGAGTGGGAAGTCAGTGTTCCAATATGTCAGTGTTTTGTGGTTGTTGGCTTTTTCTTCTCGGATAACTGAAAGTTGGGTTTGTGAAATTTTGGTCTACAAAAGTAGACCTGCACACACACACACACACACACACACACACATGCTTACTTTCACATTGTGAACAACTATGGGCAATTTACAGAATTCTCCTTAAGCTGCATGGTACTATCGTTTGGAAAGCAAAACATTCTAATTAACGTTCAAAAGACAAATTTGTTGACTTTCTTGGAATACCAAGTGGTAAACTAAATATATACTACATAATGTCTTCTTTCATTCACAACATTAGCTGACCACTAACTTACACAACTAGTTCCTCCAAACTTAGGCAGAAACTATACTTTATTTGTAAATACTGTATACATTGGCACTAGTGTATCATTTCTGCCATTTTCATTGGTCATGTTTTTAGCTTTGCCACATATGTAATGTCTATCACCATTTATGTATTTATTTTTTCTACCACTGGTGCTCTCTCAAGTTTATGATGTTCATAAATACATTTGTTTACTACGTATATCACTATGTGTCTCATATATATGTTCTTCATTATATGTGTGTATGTTCTTGAGACTATCTTGAACTCCTGACAGTTGCTAAAATAGGATCCCTTGGATCAATCTACCATCCCAGATAAATGTAAACAAACAAGCAAACAAACAAACAAACAACTTCATAAACAATAAATAAATGCATAAATAATCAATCAGAGGTATCTTGAAAGATATTTTACTGCTTTTCTCTTACTTCAAAATAACTAATTAAGTGATTTCAACATCTTAAAAATACTTCTGACATGAAAGCCATAAAAATGGAAGACTACAGTTAAGTCAATTTTATGATGTTACTGAAAAAATCCAGTCTGTTCTGTGCCCTCGAGTTTTCAACATGCTAAACTGCAGTAGTCAGAAGTAAGTACACATTTTACAAAATAGTATTCTATGTAGCATGAAACAGTTTAAATGTATTGTATGAGTTCCCCGGCAGTATTTATAATACTGAATCGACTTATTGTTTTGTATATCATGCTGTTACAATTTCCTTTGGGCTGTAATATATTTGTCCCTTGCCAGCAACCATTTGAAATGTCAGGACTCAGTACTGCAAGTCCTGAAAAATGGGTTTACATATACTATGTCTGAAATGCCATTGCAAGGAATATTCCCCTTTCTCCAAAGTGTAATGATCTCGGAGTTGGTATATAAGTTTGGGGATGTGGGCCCCCCCCACATAGGGTGGTAGACAGGGTCTTGCCTCTCCCTGCAAAAAGAAGTTTAAAGGAGACGAGCAATTTTCACGATTCGCTTTTATCCTGTGTTTTTGGTCTCTTTTTTTCGGCTTGTTAGCACACTGCATTTCACTTGCTGACATCTCAGTAGAGAGCCATATTTGTCTCTAGCCATTCATAATCTTTGAAAGAATTCTACAAACCCTGTTATACATTTCTTTCTTTCTTCTTATTAGTGATAAAAAAAATCCCCCTTAAGATGCCTTTGTTTCAGCAGTTGTCACTGTTGTTCCCAATTTTCTCTCTTAAATACCCTCTCTCTCTCCTCTTTTACTGCATTAAGCAAAACAAACGTGCAGTACTGTGCAGGCATAAAAAATGACACAGTCCTTGAAAAATCTTTGTTGGGTCTTGGGGCAAAGAAACAAGTGTGTTGCTCTACTTTTTATCCAGAGCAATACCTCTGGATGACATATTTTTCTAGCAGCAATATTAAAGTAGCACTTCAGTGTTATTTTTACACATATAATATTCACACAGCTGCAACTAATCCTACATTCTACCTTCAGAAATATAGATCTAGGCCAGGATTTACAGACTTAAGGTACTGGCAAAGTGCAGGGTGCTGGCAAATTTCGAGACATAAGCAGTAAGGCTGTACAAGGGCAAAATTGGAGTGGTATATAACGCATGCAAATAACTGCATAATTATATGGAAATGAGGGCTCTCAGATAAATAAGAATGGTATATCATGCATGACAATGACTGCATAATGCTATGGAAATGAGGACTGACAGGCAAATGAGAAGCACAACACCAAAACCCATTGAGAGTCCATATATAAAATCAAAAGCAAACACACTGCAGAAGGAATCTGAGACCCACACAAGTATTTAGTGTGTTTGTGTTTTTACTTAAAGACTTCATCAGAAGTGAAACACACAGATTAAGTAAATGATGATCTCTAAAAAGACATAGCAATTAAAACATGTATGAAAGATGCACACTGTACGATGATGCAAACATATTCTGAGCAGTGGGGAGTTTTGGCATACAGGGTTGTGAGGAGTACCAGCAAACCAGCATATGTTAGCATTTCCTGTCAGAACCAGAGCCTGCAATACTGTGCTCTGAGACCACTGGCAACTATCACAGAAGGATGTATCAGCGCCTAATACGTCATCTCATAGCTTCATAGGTGAATACTAGGCTAACTACCCTGAAGGGTCATTTTAAACCTATCCAATATCCAGAGGTCAGAATCAAACCTGCATCTTGTGTCTATGAGGCAAATACCTTAACCACCCCTTCTTATGGATCAGCAGATATTCAACTTTTACTATTTATACAGGAGCTCATACATGACCCTGTTGGACTGTGTAATCCACTAGTGGAATCAAGGGGAATACCTGGATTGTCATTTCTAGTGGATAAAAAGATATTTGTAGCATTAACCACCTTAACTCCAAGGACCCTCCAGTGGTCTACATGGAATACATTAGGGATATCACAGGCATCAGCCTTGCATATTTTACACTAGAGCCTTGATGTTATGTCATAGCATGTAGAGGAGTAAATATGATTTCAAACATTTGCAGATGAAAGGTCCACCACTATCTGGGCATTTTACAGCATAGCCCTTTCTCTGAAGTAGTGGCTTCCATAGATTGCACATACATTGCCATTAATGCCCCAAATGGCTCACATGGAATGAGATACATCAGCTGTAATGGATTCCATTCCATGAACTTCCAGGTGGTTTATAATGACTATGGCATTTTATAAAGTGTCCATGCAACAACTGGGCAGTTTCCATGGTTCACACATACGGCATGTGTCTGAAATTTATCAGAATCATCTAGTTATTAGTTGCACACATAGACATACAGCTGCAACTAGAGTGGGAAGAAGGGACAGCTGCCCTGGGTAGCCAGCTGTTAGAGGACATAATTGGCAGCTATCAATAGGGTACTGACATTCATATAAAAAGCCGCAGGTGATATCATGGCTTCTTTAATGAATGTTGATATTGCAGTTGTAAGCTTCAATGTGCTAATAACCTGTAGCAAGCAGCTTATTACAGTTATTAGGAAAGAGTTTACTATGCTTACATACTTTAGGTTGAGGCTCTAGGTAGTCTGGGAAACTTCCTAGGGAACCAGATGACCTAGCTCCACCTCTGCATAGGCAGGTTATACAGAGCATTATACACGTTTTTCATGCAAGCAGAGAACAGGAATGATATGACTACTGCATGCTGGACATGTCTTGTAGCCATTGATAATGACGCCTATCAGCAGTCTCCAGACTATGGCAAAGATGGTGTACACCGCAGCCCATGCACAAGCATGGAATGCTGTGGAGCATGTGTTAGAAAATGGAAAGTTGTGGAGCATGTGCTTGGACATGGAATGTTGTGGAGCATGTGCATGGACATGGAATGTTGTGGAGCATCTGCCTGGACATGGAAAGTTGTGGAGCATGTGATAGAAGATGGAATGTTGTGGGCCATGTGCCTGAACAACTGAAGGGATACCTCTGCTTCCTTAATACATCAGAGACCTGCATATCAAAATCACTGTGGTGTATGCCATATTATATAATATGGCACTGTAAAAACAGCTATTGCAGCAGAAAGATATTCCAGTAGAAGGGTCATATGTGGAAGAGAAGGAGCTAGAGTCACCTTTGGATAAACAGGTAGCAGTAGTATCACATGTGAGGAAGAGAGAGATGCAATACATTGTTGCACTGACAAAGATACTGGATCTGGTCCTGACCTGGCAAAGACACAGCATGGCCCAGATAACAAAAACTAAAAGGATGCATGCTTTATTATACCCATACTATTCAAACAGTGTATTGTTTGACCATGCTGTGCTTCAGACATAACCATACCTACTCAGGATAGAGGATGTGCTGGACTATCATCATTGCTTGCCAAAGTGGTTGGGGAGACATACTGACACATGATAGCAATATTATTATATGGGGTATGGTCCTGGTAGCTGTATTCAGTAACTGGTAGGATGTTGTGGGGAGTCAGGGATCACATCCTCTATTGATGGGGTTGAGCTGCTGTGTCATGACAGTTCAGTGATGTCTACTGTTGCAGCTTGCAATCCGGGGTGGGGAATGAGGGGGTGGTATTAATATGGTCCTCGACAAGGAAGGCATAGAACTATGGGATCATGTGAATGTACTCTGATGGGCTAACCCATGTTGGAAGGCTACAGAACATGTTCATCCATGACTTGGAGGATGACCGCTAGAAGGTGTAATAGCCCATGTGCCCAGAGGAGAAAGTGAAGGGATGCATTACAAGATTGCATGCAAGCAACTTAGAGGGAGGAACTGAAGTGTCAAGCCTAAGGTACACCAGCACCCATAACCAATATACTGATTTTGGACAGGGGTGACAGGCTGTGTGGCAATAGCTGAGAGTGGAACAGTCTCAGCATTGGTCTGTGTGACATTAACTATTGTTAGCATGTGCTCACCACCTTGTATCAATACCTCCTCGCACACATTGACTGCATGACCTACAGAGTCAGACTGGGGTAGTAACTATGTCTCTCACCAAGGTAGCAATGAAAAAACATCCGCCAGCAAAGATGTGAGCAGCAACATCTGGTCCCTGTCTGTATACTCACTGTCACTGTGCATGTGTTGCACATGTTCATGTAAGCCACAAAGTGCACTAACTCCACAATGCTTTTGGTAGCAGCCTTCTGTTCTTTGATTACTAACCTGCGCATCTACTTATTAATGCCAAGTGTTCTACCCACACCAGGGACAGACTAGGAATCATGGTAGCATCACAACACCCCACCTCTCCCCAATGGCAGGTAGGTGCACCTCATAGTCAGTGTACATTTCAGAAGCTGTGTGATCTGGGGAATTTTGAAACAGAAGGACTGGTCCTACAATTACAAGATGTTTTGCAATGCACCAGTGAGGTTTGCAGATCAAACCTTTACCTCCACAGAGGCCTCTGAATTGCTGGTTGAGGGTGAGCAGTCCCAAAATAGTGTGCAGAGAATTACATTGTGCAATTGCACTGCGGTATGTGCACATTCCCACCATCATGAAATACAGGTGATTTGCCAACATCAAACAAGTGCTGTTCCATTGTGCTGGTTCTATTGACCAGAAAAACCTGTGGAAGCATGAACACATGATACCTTTGATGGTTTACTATCACATAGTCAAATTCACTGTGTTCGAGTGTTAAGATGTTCGACTAACATGTTCGGAAATCAGAACACCAAACACAAAAAATATCGAAGTAAGCATGTCACTAAAGTTGAAATGTCGAAAATGTCAACTTTACTGAAATGCTCACTACCGCTCAATATTAAAAAAACACTTTTTTTACCACAGTGAATGCTTGCCATTGTAATGTTCGACATTGTGGCAAATGTATTTACAGTTCTGTTAAATAAGTTTTGCTTCGTGCAATTGACTATGTGATAATAAGCCCCTTTGACAGTAGTCACACAAATTTTTAGGCAGCCGGTGGCATGCATACTGATAGACAACAGGTTTTGTGTACAGCATAGGGAAACATATACACCATGATGTGTGAGTTATTACAGTTGCAGCTCAGAGGTACCGGGAAGGGCAAATATGCAGATGGTACTTGGTGAATCAGTCCCATCACTCATGCAGTGATATCATACTCAGTGCAAAGGAAAATGCATGGGACATTACCATATAGTTATACAAAGGCTATAACTAACTTGGTACAACCCCTTAATTATGCTCACATGGTCATTATCATCTTATGTCCTACATCCAAACCATTTCTCCATGAATGACAGTCCACACTCCCTTCCCAGACATGACATCATGAACTCTTCCATCTGTGTTTGCCATTTTTCCATTGATAGTCCACTCCTCTGGTGCACATGTCACTGGCAATGTCCTTTGCACATAGTGTGTTGCATAGACTCATCATTGTCATCCACAGTATTCACACCTGCTCTAGAGACATCTTATCCACAACACCACAACACCACTGTCCAAGATGCACATATCATGTGGGCAGAAGACTTCCAGTAACACCTATTATCTCCTAGGGAGTGAATCTTTCCATCTGTTGCCTCTCTGATTAGCCCACACCAATCCCTGTACACCTGTGGGTTATACATGTCAGTAGGTTAGTGTCACAAGCAGGTTGTGGAAGTCATCTACTATGGTCACTGTCCCCATTCCCTTCATTCTGCAGGTGATCACAGGCCATTGCACTGCTTTGCATATCCATGTATACACTACAACATTGGGCATGGGTTCCACACACCCATTCCTGCATGTGCCTAAAAGCCCCTTGTACTGTTATGTCCATCCTGTTTACCCCACCAACAATGCACCGCTATGCCAACATGTATGTACATGACTCATCATGTCCCTAGGGTCTTAGCTTTCCTTATAATGCCACTGTCTTTGGTGTGCCTCACCCCTGTAGCTAGATAAGACAGGGACATACCATTGTCTGTGTTCCCACTAACACAAACACCATGACATCTGTCTCAATGTTACTGCAAACCTACACAGATGTCAATTACACTGTTGGGGAACATTACAAGATAAGTTCCCTCCCTTCACTATTTGTATCTCCAGGTGCACAGAATTACTATGCAAAATACTGTATTCCAAAAGCTTCCTTCTGCGAGTAATTTCATGCAAAATAGTGCTCATGCTTTGCATCAAGCCAATAAAGGTTGCTTAGTGTAGTGGTTATGCTAATCAGGCAAACTAGTGTCACTGTCTTTGAAGGCAGATGTGTGGCATGAGCTTATCAGGATAGTAAAAGATGCTAAAGACATCCAGAGCTATAGCAACAAGCTTTAGTCCCCAGTGCTGGTCCCCAGTGTTTGTAGCAATTGGCTTACTACAGGCAGATCCATGCCTCCCAGTTCTTCCATTCAAGAGCAAAAAAAAAAAAAAAACAGGCTTACTCATTTAAGCCAACTGCAACATTTACAGCAATCAGCTTACTACAGACACATCCCTACCCCAGCTCTTCCACTTAAGAGCAAAAAAATACTTCTTTTTTTAAACAATTTAATCCACAGGAATCCCCAAAATGCCTTTTTTAGTTTCATTCAGAAATGCTGGTACAGTAAGTAAATGATCTCCCTGATCGCCCCCTAATGTTTTGAGCCCAGGTCAACTGCTCCCTTTGCCCAACGCCATTGTGGTGAGCCATGCTGGTACTGTTACAATGACATGAAGTGGTACCACCCAGACCTGCTTAAGCAGATGATAGGGAGACAGAGAGAGAGAGAGAGAGAGAGGGAGAACAGTATGTGTACTGTAAACATTTCTATTTCTATTCTGCTACCTGGTGTGCTGTGTAATGAGCTATGCATTTTTTGTTTTACAGAGGCTGTGAAATGAGAGCTCAGCAAGGGTGGATATTTCCGAAAGTGGGAGTGACTCTCCAGATAGTGAGGTGTATATGCCATATGCGCCACTTCAATGTGTAACTACACGTTTATATGTACCATTGTCTATACTATCTTGTCGTTTGGCAGGTCCAGCTATAGTACAGGTAGTGGAGTGGTTCTGGTCACCTGGGCCTTCACCGGCTGTTGCACTTGATGCAGGGTCACCATTGCTTTCCAGGTCTGCTTCTCAGTAAGGTGATGGAGGTCACTTTGTTTAAGGTGACCTAGAGGGATTGCTAGTAGCCTTCCTGACACTTCTCAGTTAGTGGCTTAGGTTACTTTTCTAACAGTGGTCCAGTGGGGTCTCCCATCATCTGCCAACACCAGATATTGAAGATGGTATCTACTGGGTGCTCTGAAAATTGGATAACTACCTCATCACTGTGGAACACCTCTTTGTAAAGCTGCATGTCCAGAAAGGCACAACCATTAGGCCACCAGAGTTGAAGCCTGCCCATGACTTCTGCCATGAAGATTACTGATGGCTCAGTTTCTCTATGCTGCTATGACATTTGTCCATGAACCTTGCCCTATTCACATCCAGGACATGGATTTGTCATTCCCCATATGTTGTTCATTATCCAACAATCCCCATCAGTAGCTGTTTATCTTCTGTCTTTCTGTACCCATCCAGTACCAACCCAGGCTTGTGCGTGTGTGTGTGGGGTGGGGGGTGCCTTTGTGTTCCCATTCCTAAGGTTCTAAGGTTTTCTTCTGTGAGTAATTTCATACAAAATAGTGCTCACGCTCTGGCCTCTTAATGTAGTGGTTATGCAAATCAGGATTTATGTTTGTTTGACCCTGCTATGTTCCCCTTCTTCCTATCTCCCTTCCACAGCTGCTTCTTACTACATTCTTACTTACCCCTCCATCTCTCTCTCTGTATATATATA
This sequence comes from Protopterus annectens, assembly GCF_019279795.1. Taxonomy (NCBI): domain Eukaryota; kingdom Metazoa; phylum Chordata; order Ceratodontiformes; family Protopteridae; genus Protopterus; species Protopterus annectens. Next base: position 485,965,131 of record NC_056741.1, on the reverse strand, counting down.
TATATATATATATATATATATATATATATAAATATACAGTATATATTTATATATAGATATAGACATAGCTATGGATCTCTTTCTAAGTCCAGAAGCCCAAAACACCAACATTCAGAATGCTGAGACAACAATACCAAAAACTGACAATCACAAGCAGCCAATGTTTCTCAAGGCATGTGAACATTTGCCTGGAATGTGGAAATATGCCCTTCCCACACTATTGTGTGATCCCAGAGTTGGTATATATAGTTAGGGGGGCATGGGGGGGTGCAGCCCCCCCCACACTGTTGAGTGTGGAGGGCATAGCCCCCCACCTAGCCGTTTTTTACATAGGCCAGTGTGTTGAACTTATGTGATGAACAAGTGTTTCCTTTCCTTGAAAAATATTGGCTAGTCATGATTGTCAGCTTTTGACATTCTCATCTTGAGATTCTGACATTTGGCGTTCTGGGATTAGGGATTTGAAAGGTAATCCATATAGAGAGATATATATATATATATATATATATATATATATATATATATATATATGTATATACACAATGAAAATAGGGGTCCCTACACCACAAAACATTTACTTTTCCTCTCCTTTAAGCTATCTCATTTTATGGTTGTCTTTGTACATTTACGGCTGCTTGCTATTCTCGCCTTTCCTTCTTTCCTATTTCCCTCTTTCCTCCCATTTACATCAAGGGTAGCTGGTAACTGTGTTGTTCTTTTCCTCACTGGGATATCTGGGTGACCAGAAATAATAGCTATGTGACACTTCATTTCACATGTGATCATTTTGTCATGCTAGCCTCTCATCACAGTGATGTCAGCTATGTCAGTCATGTGCCCATCTGCAGTGTTACTTGTCCACTGGACCTGCTTTTTCAGTACTATGGAGGCTCTATTTTACTATACCATCCTTTTCTTGGTATATCGGCAATATGTTGCCCTTAATACATATTTATGTAGCCGTAGGCCACATCATGCTATTGACTGCATACCACTGTCTGTATATCTCTTGCACATCAATCTAAACCCTAGTCTGGATCAAGGCTTACTCTTGAGCCCTAGTCTTGATCGAGACTTAGCCTGGATTGAGATTTAATCCTGATTATCAGTATCTATAGTGGCAAAGGAGGCAGGAGAACAGAAAAGCATAGATCTTATTCTATAGTGTAGGAACATATAAATGAGGGAGCTGCATACAAAATGAAATATTTAATAAAAAAAAAATATCAGGATATTTTATCTAATTACTATTCAGTTTAACGTATTTCACTCTTTAACCACTGATTAAAAATTGACATGTGTACTCACTTTCAATACAAAATATCTTTTTCTTGTGTATACTTTGCTAACAAATACTAATATTTTCTCCAGATGTGTCTCTAGGCTGCATTTCAATCCAGGACTGCCTGGCACATCTCAGAAAATCTGACCCTGTCAGACATCATTGCTTTCATAATTAACAGTTATGCTCATAGGGAATCCTTTTATTTGAACAATGAACAGTTATTTATTAAGGCAAACATGTTCCAGGGTTCTTAACCTGACATAACGAACAGTTGTTTAATGAGGCTGACATACACCAGCATTCCCTTCTAACTTGCATGGGACACTTTCTTTGCATGCACATAAAAAACTAGTAATACTACTCAGAAATAATTCAAAGCTGGTATTATAAGGAAAAAAAAAACACTTTCTGAGAGTATGTGCTAATCTCTTTAACTGGGTTTAAACATGCACTGAAAAAGTGAGATGCTATTTGTAATGTACTCATGATTCACTTTTGAAGATGATGAAGCATCTCACACTTTAGGTAAATTTTACAAATCTAATTGTGCAAAATACTACCTCCACTATTACACATATGCTCAAACACACACAGATACCCAGAAACATTATAGCTCTGTGCTCAGGAACAGACTGTAACGGTATTTACTGACTATCGTCTGTATGTAGTGACTATATATTATAATTACTGAATGGTTCTTACAGCTCTCATGTAACACCCTTGAAATGTACAGTACAGAGAACTTCTTATGACAGTGGGGCAATATTAATAGATAGCCCCCAGAACTATTACACCAGTCCCAATCTGTCATGCTGTTTTATCATTGTCTGGAGTTTACCTAACAACTGTCCCTAGTTCAGATGAGATTTGCTCATGAAGTCCTATTTGTCCCCAAGAGTTCAGCTTTTGTGAACATCCTTGCAGGTTATTTAGAATGTCTATTCGACAGCACAAATCAGGCAAAAAATACTGAATATACAATTTAATATGTTTGGTAAGCTCTTTCATTGTAATATACAGAACTTCATCACAGAAACCCTTTAAAAACACACCAACATTTAAATATACTGCAACTAATCACACAATCTAAATGTAAAACCAATGTTTTAACTCCTTCCTTCTTAAAACAAATGTAAAATTCTCTTTATCATTAAGCCCTAGAAAACTGCAAGAATCTAATCTTATCTGCCAGCGGTATTCCTTCCGATATAAACCTTCTTCTCATTCAAATCTGTGGTCAAAATTTTTAACCTGATCAAGTACACAAAAAACAAAATGACTTTTATTGCTATTATTATTGGTTTCATCTGTATTACATTGCAACACATGTTTTGACAAAGCATTGTCTACATCTAACCTTTCCACATCATGTAAGTGCTCATATATTCTTACCCTAAATTTTCTAGTTGTTCTCCTATATAAAAAGCATCACATTTTAAACATAAACTAATATAAACAACAATGCATGTATACTTACTTTATACAAACTTGAACTCCCTCAGGAACAAATTTACAATAATTACAAGCCTGACGCTTAAACATTCCCACACGAGAACGCATTACACTCAAACTATGCTTTCTTTTTAATAGATCTTTTAAGTTCTTGGCATTTTTGGTGACAAATACCAGAACATCTCCAATAACCTTCTTTAATTCAGGAAAATGTATAAGAAATCTCCAACTGTTCCTAACAAGATCTTAAATTATTCTTTCATCTACAGAATACGCCAAAAGACAGGCCACTGAGAAATCATTTTTTTTACCTTTTGACATCCTTAAAAAATATTTCCATCTTTACTGATGGATTTATACTCTCCTTCTCTTTTATTTGTTATTTCTTTAAATAACCCACCTGTTATAGCCTTAGGATATCCTCTCCCATAAAACTTCTGCTTCAACAAACTACATTCTTTATTAAACATTCCGACTCATTAGTCAACCTACTTGCCCTAATAAATTGCCCTTTAACTGCATTTTCCTTAATCCTCAAATTATGCATGCTTTGCAAAAGTAAGTAGGCATTGCTTTGGCCATCCTTTTTATGCATTTTAATATTCAAATAATCTTTACTTGCATTTATGTAAACTATAACATCCAAAATATTGTTATTAGCATCAACATTAAATGTAAACTTTAAGTAAACTGAAACATTATTAAGATATGCAATAAAATCTTTCAATTCTGTAAAATTGCCTTTCCACAAAATAAACACATTATCTATAAAACATTTATATAAATTATAGATTTAAAAATCTTGGGCTTGTACCCGTATTGTACACATATTCTTTCTCCTAACCTGTTATAAATAAATATAACTAAATAATACTAAAAAATATATACATAAATGTTTCAGTTTATTTTACTTTAATGCTGATGCTGATAACATTCATGTTTTGGATGTTATAGTTTACAAAAATGCAAATAAAGATGTTTTGTATATTAAAATGCATTAAAAGGATGTTCAAAGCTAAGCCTACTTACATTTTCAAAACACGCATCATTTGAAGCTTAAGGAAAATAGAGTTAAAGGACAGTTTATTAGGGCAAGTAAGCTGACTGATAAGTCCGAATGTTTTGATAAAGGGCATCATTTGTTGAAGCAGAAGTTTTATGGGACCGTGTATCCTAAGGCATTAACAGGTGGGTTATACAAAGAAGTAACAAATAAAAGAGAAGGAGCGTATAATCCCCTCAGTAAAGATGGAAATAGTTTTTGGAAGGATGGTAAGAAGTTATAAAATAATGATTTCTCAATGGCCTGTCTTTTGACGAATTCTGTAGATGAAAGAAAAATTAGAGATCTTGTCTGGAACAATTGGAGATTTCTTATAACTTTTCCTGATTTAAAGAAGCTTATTGGAGAAGGTCCAAAATTTGTCACCAAAAATGGCAGGAACTTAAAAGATTTATTTAAAAGGAACCCTAGTTTGAGTTTAATGGATTCTTATGTGGGAATGTTTAAGTGTCAGGCTTGCAGTTGCTGTAAATTTGTTCTTGAGGGAATACAAGTTTGTATAAAGAGTAGGAATTATGAGATTCAATTATGCAATACGCATAAGTGCAAGTGCAGATTTGTTGTTTATAGTAGTTTATGTATAAAATGTGATGTTTTTATATAGGGAGAATGACTAGAGAATTTAGTGTAAGAATATGTGAGCACTTACATGATGTGGAAAGGTTAGATGTAGGCAATGGTTTGGCAAATGTGTTGCAAGACCATTTAGATAAAATTAAGAATAATAGCAATAAAAGTAATTTTGTTTTTAAGTATAATTGATTTGTTTAGAAATAGCGAATATAGATATGAAGGAGAAGAAGAGTTAGATTGGAAGGAATACTGCTGGCAGATAACATTAGATTCCTGCACTTTCCCAGGAATTAATGATAAGGAGAATTTTAATCTTTTCAGAAGGAAATAGTTAAAACATTGATTTTACATTTAGATCATGTGATTAACTGCAGTCTGTTTAAATGCTGGTGTGCTGCTAAAGGGTTTATCTGATGAACTTCTGTGTATTAGACTAAAAGCACTTACCAACCCTATTAAATTGCATCTTTAGTACTTTTGAATGTTTTTCATTATCATTTGTTTTTGTTGTGGTCAGTGAGTTAGGTAGATTTAATTTTTTAGATAGTACAAATCCCCAAAGCAATGGGTAAATATGGAGATTCTCAATATCCAGTGCATTATGGAATATTTTATAACATGCTTCTTTATGCACTAATAAAGTTCCTGAAAAAGAAGGCCTTTAAGGTATCCTATGATTTAAAAAAATGCTGGTGCAGTGTAACTCTCACTGAGTGTGTGACTTAGTATGTTATTACTTGTTATTGAAAATTGTATTCTGGGTTCTTTTATCACCTGTGTATCAAATTACAAAGCATCTGCAGTCCCTTAATTTAATTATGTATATTTATTTTGTAGTATGTATGTGGCAGCTCTTTATTAGTTCTTGGTAAAGTTCTCAAATGTTCATATGAGTTATAACACTTGCGTTTATGCATGCTATTCTTTTTGAAATCCTATTTATACAGTCATGTATTTCTCTATAGCATATATACTAAACCTATATGTCATGCATATATAGTCATTAACTCACTGAAAATCACTGAAGTGTCTTACAATTTACATGTAGTTTCCTGACTTCTTTATTTCAGCTCTTGGCCATAGTTGAAAGTTAAGGGTATTTTTCCTCAGTCATTTGAAACCTATGCATATATCTCATGTAAAATATCTCCATGGATTACAACAGCTCAGAAAGTTTATAAAAAGTTACTTTAATATTGAAATAATCATGGTATATTAAATGACTATCATGATATGCCTTTAGTAATTTCTTTCTGTCCACTTACTAGTTTTGTATTCTTACTTGCCTTTGGGCCAGGTACTGCTAAAATGTCCACTTGAATCAAATATACTTACCTGGCTAATCATTTAACTGGTTGATTAATGTATGATATTACAGATCTGTCATAACTATTTTGATTCACAACTGAGATTTATTATTGAATAAAGAAATACCAAGCTTTAAGTAGGGTTGTTTATGTGTTATTTAATGAATTCATTAAAAATTACAAGAGATAGAGCTGCATGGTGTGGGTCATTACTTTGAAAGTCACAATGCTTGGCACATATAAGTGGACTGGCCTGAAAGGAAACAGGTATGTTTGTCTAGGTAATCCTTTTGAACTAGAGTAAAACTAACTGTTTCTGCAGACTTAAGAACCAACTGACACAGAAGATGTGGGCATGACACTAGGTTAGGGTACCTTGACATTTCCAGTGCTGACCCTTCCTTACCTCTAGTAATCCATTCTGTTTATAATGCAGAAAGGCATTTGTAGTTCCACTCTTTGCTAGACGAATTCGTGCAAGCCGAACTTTCTGTATAGAAAAAGAAAGGAAGAAGAAATAACCATTTAGTATTTTTCACAAAGAATGGGGTAAATATATGAAAGTCGATGATGGACAGATGGCAATGATAGAATGATGTCCTATACTGCCTTCTTACCATAGCATGTTGTTCAACCAGAATCAGTCATTAGGGGGTGACAAACAGGATCACAACACCTTGGTTCTCTCATGTGAGCTAAAAGGGTAAGGTATATATTAATAAAAGAGTAATGGATCTTACCTAATTGCACAGAATTGTCATCATTGACAGGACCATAGCTGTGCATTGATGAAATGCCTCAGCTGCCAGATCAGACTGAGCAAGGAATGCAGCATCAATACAGAAGATTATAAATGACTGCACATCTGTTTACTTATGCTAATATCAGCTGCTGATTCTGGTGACAATTTAAAGTATGAACAACTCTGTCCCTTCACTCAGAAAATAAGAATCTCAAGCCTCGAGGGACAAAGGAAAGAGCTGCCTAAACTGACATGTACAGCTTGAAATATACGATAAAACTATCTTGTAAAAAGGGAACATAAGAGGGATATAAACTTGCAAAAACGTTAAAGAGTAAAAACTCTGCAGCTATGACACAAGTACCAAGTTCTAATACCTGACCTTCCCCTTCCCCTTTTCACACATACAGATTTTGTAACAAATAAAATCTTTGCTCAATTAAAACTATGTTACAAGATCAGTCAGTTCCTTTCACCCACTGTTTACAGGACTATTATTAAAAATATTTTAATAGCCAAAGTGGAATATGGCTTTCTTTCTCACATTATGCAGTAAGCCTACGATACTCACAGAACACAGAGCGATGAAAAACAATTGTCAGATTCATTGTATTAGAAGACTTCCAGATGCACTTTTGCAAATTACTAATAAAATTCCAGTTGGCTTTCAGTGCTACATAGGGCCACTTTTCTTCAAAGGACTTTAATTTAAAGTGTTTTAAAACCTTATTATTGTCCCCTTAAAGAGTGAAACTACCATTTCAAGACAATTGATATGTACTCTGAAGCACACAGGACAGCTGTTTCACTCTAGTCTGCTCTCCATTTAAAATTGCTATAGGTGAGACAGCCTTCTCTGGACTGGGACCTCCTGCCTGGGACCACCTGCCTACTAACATAAAAAATCTAGAAACCAATGAAAGCTTCAAAGATGCACTCATGTAAGATGTGTGTACACTTTATTTATATTTTTGGCTCCACTAGTATGTTGGTCATGCCATTTCATGTGGTTTTCTGTGTATTAGACAACTTCAGAAAATCACATGTAATGAAAGAGATTCAGAGAATTATCTGTAGGGGTAAACCAAGCCTGAAAATAGGGACATACTTCCAAAACAGGAACATCATACACAGAAATAATCAATCCTCCTTCTAAATATGGACAGTTGAGAGCTCTTCCAAGTTCAAAAGTAGAGAAAAGGGAAGTAGTACATATTTTTTAGGACATGGTGAGAAGTTGTAAGGAAATATTGTTTTTTCTTTCAACAGTAAAAAAATGGGATGGGGTATTCACTCAAAAGTAGATATACTTTGATAAGTACTGGGGACTATATGTAGAAAGTTTCAGGTGAGTGCAGTCTTCCATGGAAGCAGATTTTGCATAATGATTGGAAGGAACACCTCCCAGCTTTAATGGTTTCAGATAAGGCTTTCTAATAGCTTATTTGTATACATGAGAACAGGGAGATCACATCTAACAGCCTAGAAAATAGAGGTCTGGTTCTGGGTGAGGTTGTTTTTCACGTGTTACCAAGAAAGGTTTGTGAGATATTATGTATGTTTTAATTGTTGTCAGTTTCAAGGGATGATTTGTCCCATTTTGTGAAACTGTCCATCAGTTTTGTTTTTAAAATGAGGGGAAAAGGTGGACCTCAGCAACTGGTGACTTATTCATCTTTTGAATGTAGGTTATAAAGTAATATGTATGACTCTGTGAAAGAAACATATGCAGTGTTTACAGGAAGGAGTTTACCATTAGGTTATAAAGTAATATGTATGACTCTGTGAAAGAAACATATGCAGTGTTTACAGGAAGGAGTTTACCATTAGGTTATAAAGTAATATGTATGACTCTGTGAAAGAAACATATGCAGTGTTTACAGGAAGGAGTTTACCATTAGGTTATAAAGTAATATGTATGACTCTGTGAAAGAAACATATGCAGTGTTTACAGGAAGGAGTTTACCCGGAGAGGTGGTTACTGACTTGAAACTGTAGTTTTATTGGCCACTAGGGGTCATTTCCATAACTCCTTCATTTGTCCTCGGAGGAGTGGTTTAGGGCAGTGACTTGTGGTTTGTTGGCCAATTTGGGTCATTTCCTGTCTTTTCCAGCCCCCTGCTATAAAGCACGCTTTAGCGCGATTTAGCCCGATTTAGCCGATTTAAGCTGAGTTGCTACTGTTGCACACTAGGGCAGCGCCGGTTAAGCAGGTTTAAACTATTCGGCTACCTAAAGTCCACTCTTCAAATTTTCCCTTAAAACTACCTTCCTCGAACTATACTACTGATCTAATCAGCGTATCCTATAATTAAAAGATCATCTCTACTTGACTCCAAGTAGACTATTCTCTATCTGTTAAACGTAGCACTTGCTCCTACAGTACTTATTACCTTGATACGGCACTCTTGTCATAGATAGTACCCCAAAAGGCAACCCCCATTTCTCGGTCACCCACGTCCCCGGAATCTTTTTAAAGTTTTTGTCTATTCCTTCTAGCATGTCGAGGGATCAGTTGCTAGTGTCCTCTCCTGCTCAGCTGGTGAACCTGGGAATATTGAGGCAATGTTACAATTGCCTCATGTACACAGACAACCCTCTCCTCCTCCCACAAAACACAAATACATGCGAGAGATGCAACTACACGGCCAAACTGGAGGCTGAGCTCTCTCAACATAGGACTGGCAAGACCAGTCAGGAGGAGAAGGTTACCACACACACTATAGACCCAGTCTCACATATTACCATTACAACCTCAAATCATACACATAAACACACAAAGACATACTCGGAGGTTCTGATCAAAATCTACCAAAACAGCAGAGGCCACCAAAGCAGACACCCAAACAACCACCACCTCAGAACACAACACCTGCAACACATAGACCTCACAGTCAGAGTGTCAAACAGTCACAGCCCTTAAGGCCAAACACAATGCCAGACACACTAGTCATTGGTGACTCCATAGTCAGACACACTGACGTCCGCTCACCAGACTGAGTAAGGAGAAGGTCACAGTAAGCTGCCTGTCGGGCGCTAGAATCCGCCACATAACGCAAGCACTCAGGTCTCTCAACAGCAGGTACAAATATGATTCAGTCATTGTCCACGCTGGTGTAAACGACCTGAGACGCACCTCCTTGGACTACATGAAAAGAGACATTGAGGAGCTCTCTGATTATGTAGCCCAGACAGGTATGACCCTGACCTTGAGCAGTATCCTACCTTCACCAAGAATGATGCCACAATACAGAGATAAGATGATCAGCTTTAACAATTGGCTTAAACACTGGTGTCATTCAAAGGGGATCCAGTGTCTGTCTGCCTGGGATGACATGCTGGACAAGCCACGCTGCTTCGCAAGGGACGGCTTGCACCTGTCACCCTGGGATTCGGATATTGGCAAAGGCTCTTGCCACCCCATAGTGCCTTTTTAGGCAAGGCTCAAATTCTAAACCTACCACCCTAGAACACAAAAAGGAAAAAACTAAGGGTAATGCTGCTCAATGCCAGAAGTCTAAATCTCAAAATGCACGCACTCGAGGCCCTTCTCAGTATGGAGAACATCGATGTCTGTGCTGTGACAGAAACCTGGTTCAAGGCTCCTGAGAGCACCCCAGCGCTATCAGGTTTTACCTCATATCATGCGTTCCGGCCCCAAAATCTGGACAATACCAAGAAAGGAGGGGTATCCATATTCATCAAGGACACCCACACCTCAAGACTGGTGGCAACGCACGATGCATCGGAGACCATCCAGGTGCAATTAACCATAGGCAAGACTGCTCTGCAAATTGTAGCATGTTACAGGCCACCCTCACAAACTCAGGAACCTCACATGGCCTTCCTGAAAACACTAGAGGGATAAATGTATCACCAAACACCATCATACTAGGTGACTTCAATTACCCTAATATAGACTGGGAACACTACTCAAGCCCAAACACCCTAGCCCAAAAGTTCCTGGAATTCATAAACTCAAATGCCATGGAACAACTAGTCACCATCCCCACAAGAGGAGATAACATACTTGATCTCATCATCACGAACATGGGAGCACAATGTTCAACACCGGAGGTGTACCCTCACTGGTGAGATCAGACCACAAACTAATCTCGCTGGAGGTCCTCATCCCACCCCACCTGAAATAAAAAGACCACAGTAAAGAACTTCTCAAAAGCCGACTTCACACTTCTAAAGACTAGTGTGGTCTCCTTTAAGGCCCCGAGCGGGAAAACAGTACTCAAGCCGCTGAATCACTTACAAATGCCTTCTACCAGCACCTGCAGGACTGCATGGATAAGGCAATCCCAAGCAAAACAAAGACTCTTTGTACCAAAGGCAAGCATCCAGTCTGGTGGACCCCAGCCATAAACAAACTCTACAACAAAAGGAGGAAGCTACTACAAGATAGAGCAAAATCCTTAAAAGGTAAGACACCCTTGATCACTATAAGTAAAAACTAAGAGCTCTCATAAAATCATCCAAAGCAAATTTGAGAGAAAAATAGCTAAAGACTCAAAAGACAATCATAAGGCCTTCTTTAGCTATGTTAGAAACCTGGGAGGAAACTCCCAGATATGCTCAGAGCTAGTTCAAAATGATGTGAAGATTACTGATCCTACAGACATTGCCAACATACTGGCTGACAGGTTCAGTGCAAACTTCTCCCCTCCCCAAAAGGAGAGATATCTATACCAAACGATTGCAGCCCCCAAACATCTCCAGCGCCCAAGTGAGAACTGCTCTCTCCAAAGCAAAACACAGCATCCATGGGACCTGATGGTGTCCCCGGCTGTGTGCTCCATGAACTCAATGAGGAATTAAACCCACAGCTAGGACAGCTGTTTAATCAAAGTCTTACCTCTGGATACGTACCCAGGAGTGGCGCACTGCAACTGTGGTACCACTTCACAAAGGCGGTGCCTCCACCGACCCTGGAAATTACCGCCCATTAGCTTGACAAGCCTTATCTGCAAAGCCATGGAGAGGATCATAATGGACCTCATAAATAAAGACATAGGGAATTTGCAGACTTTGGATCCAACCCAGTTTGGCTTTGTCAAAGGCAGATCATGCCTTTTAAACTTGGTTGACTTTTTGAAACAGTCACCAAAGCCATTGATGAGGGAAAGGCAGTCCATACAGCCTACCTCGATCTGGCTAAGGCCTTCGATACAATACCCCATTCGGTATCATTGAAAAACTCATCAGCTTAAATGTCAACCCATACATCACAAGATGGGTTGCAAACTGGCTGAGTGACAGAACCCACAGGGTCAGAGCTGCTGGCGCCATGTCAGACTCAAAGCCTGTCACAAGTGGTGTCCCACAGGGCTCAGTCCTGGGCCCACTCTTGTTTGGCATCTACTTTTCCAAGTACAAGCAAACACAGGAGGGTTATGGCTGACAAAGTTTGCAGATGACTGCAAACTGGGCCATAGTAGAAAACACATCTGACAGAGATATCCTTCAGAAGGGTCTCACAGAAACGGATAACTGGTGCCAGAGCCACGGCCTAAAGTTAAATGCCAAAAAATGCATAGTCATACCCTTCGGGAAAAACAAGGTTACCCCTAGCTACCAAATAGGTGGCAATCCACTGAGCACAGAAGAAGTTATCAGGGACCTGGGGACCCAGGTTGATAGTAGTCTGTCATTCGACACCCATGTAGCTAAAGTAGTTAGGAAGACCTTCTACATTGCCCACCTTATCATGAAGGGATTCTCATCTAGATCAAGGGAGGTCATAGTCTCCCTTTACTCATCACTCATCAGACCAATGATTGAGTACAATGCCCCATTCGGAATGTATCTGACCCGACACTTGCAGCAGCTGGAGAGGCCACAAAAGTTCCTCACCAAAAGGATAAAGGGTCTCAAAATCTGTCCTATGCTGCCCGACTGAAAGAACTCCAGCTCTATTCAGTCGCTTACGCTTGCTCAGAGGTGACCTTTGCCTAACATACAAGGCCATGTCAAACCCAGATTTGATGAATATGCTTCACCTCAAAAATCTAGATCCATCAGAGCCACAAGGGCGGAGACTTAAACCTTGACACGGCTATTAATAGGACGTGCTGGAGGGATAGATTCATCACCCAAAGACTCCCTATGCTGTGGAACAAAATCCCGGTACATGTGAGGCAGAGCACCTCGCTGGCCTTGTTCAAGAGAAATCTTGACCAATGGATGGGAGATCGCAGATATACCCCAGGGATTACCTCAGTGTCACTGCTCGACAGAGGCACAGAAAAATAATGGGTATAGTTCCCCATACTAAAGGGGTGGCCTAAGCCACAAAACGATGGGCTAGGCTTGTAAATGCCCTCGGGCAGATAGCCTAGTATGAACCTATGAACCTATGAACCTATTAGGTTATAAAGTAATATGTACAACTCTGTGAAAGAAACATATGCAGTGTTTACAGGAAGGAGTTTACCATTAGGTTATAAAGTAATATGCATGACTCTGTGAAAGAAACATATGCAGTGTTTACAGGAAGGAGTTTACCATTAGGTTATAAAGTAATATGTACGACTCTGTGAAAGAAACATATGCAGTGTTTACAGGAAGGAGTTTACCATTAGGTTATAAAGTAATATGTATGACTCTGTGAAAGAAACATATGCAGCGTTTACAGGAAGGAGTTTGCCATTAGGTTATAAAGTAATATGTATGACTGTGAAAGAAACATATGCAGTGTTTACAGGAAGTAGTTTACCATTAGGTTATAAAGTAATATGTATGACTCTGTGAAAGAAACATATGCAGTGTTTACAGGAAGTAGTTTACCATTAGGTTATAAAGTAATATGTACGACTCTGTGAAAGAAACATATGCAGTGTTTACAGGAAGGAGTTTACCATTAGGTTATAAAGTAATATGTATGACTCTGTGAAAGAAACATATGCAGCGTTTACAGGAAGGAGTTTGCCATTAGGTTATAAAGTAATATGTATGACTCTGTGAAAGAAACATATGCAGTGTTTACAGGAAGTAGTTTACCATTAGGTTATAAAGTAATATGTACGACTCTGTGAAAGAAACATATGCAGTGTTTACAGGAAGGAGTTTACCATTAGGTTATAAAGTAATATGTATGACTCTGTGAAAGAAACATATGCAGTGTTTACAGGAAGGAGTTTACCATTAGGTTATAAAGTAATATATGACTCTGTGAAAGAAACATATGCAGTGTTTACAGGAAGGAGTTTACCATTAGGTTATAAAGTAATATGTATGACTCTGTGAAAGAAACATATGCAGTGTTTACAGGAAGGAGTTTACCATTAGGTTATAAACTAATATGTATGACTCTGTGAAAGAAACATATGCAGTGTTTACAGGAAGGAGTTTACCATTAGGTTATAAAGTAATATGTATGACTCTGTGAAAGAAACATATGCAGTGTTTACAGGAAGGAGTTTACCATTAGGTTATAAAGTAATATGTAAGACTCTGTGAAAGAAACATATGCAGTGTTTACAGGAAGGAGTTTACCATTAGGTTATAAAGTAATATGTATGACTCTGTGAAAGAAACATATGCAGTGTTTACAGGAAGTAGTTTACCATTAGGTTATAAAGTAATATGTACGACTCTGTGAAAGAAACATATGCAGTGTTTACAGGAAGGAGTTTACCATTAGGTTATAAAGTAATATGTATGACTCTGTGAAAGAAACATATGCAGTGTTTACAGGAAGGAGTTTACCATTAGGTTATAAAGTAATATGTAAGACTCTGTGAAAGAAACATATGCAGTGTTTACAGGAAGGAGTTTACCATTAGGTTATAAAGTAATATGTATGACTCTGTGAAAGAAACATATGCAGTGTTTACAGGAAGGAGTTTACCATTAGGTTATAAAGTAATATGTACGACTCTGTGAAAGAAACATATGCAGTGTTTACAGGAAGGAGTTTACCATTAGGTTATAAAGTAATATGTACGACTCTGTGAAAGAAACATATACAGCGTTTACAGGAAGGAGTTTGCCATTAGGTTATAAAGTAATATGTATGACTGTGAAAGAAACATATGCAGTGTTTACAGGAAGTAGTTTACCATTAGGTTATAAAGTAATATGTAAGACTCTGTGAAAGAAACATATGCAGTGTTTACAGGAAGCAGTTTACCATTAGGTTATAAAGTAATATGTACGACTCTGTGAAAGAAACATATGCAGTGCTTACAGGAAGGAGTTTACCATTAGGTTATAAAGTAATATGTATGACTCTGTGAAAGAAACATATGCAGTGTTTACAGGAAGCAGTTTACCATTAGGTTATAAAGTAATATGTACGACTCTGTGAAAGAAACATATGCGGTGTTTACAGGAAGGAGTTTACCATTAGGTTATAAAGTAATATGTACGACTCTGTGAAAGAAACATATGCAGCGTTTACAGGAAGGAGTTTGCCATTAGGTTATAAAGTAATATGTATGACTCTGTGAAAGAAACATATGCAGTGTTTACAGGAAGTAGTTTACCATTAGGTTATAAAGTAATATGTAAGACTCTGTGAAAGAAACATATGCAGTGTTTACAGGAAGGAGTTTACCATTAGGTTATAAAGTAATATGTAAGACTCTGTGAAAGAAACATATGCAGTGTTTACAGGAAGGAGTTTACCATTCATTTTGTGGGGTGGTACAGGGGATGCCCAAGTTAATCTTAATATCCTTACTAAGAAGTTTGGGTATCTGGTGAAGGTGCAGAAGATTAGTTCTGTTGATCTACTAGATATCAATACTGTGTTCGAGTACAAGTTTTATGATTTGATACTGGACTTATTGCTGATTTGTGGACTTTATGAAATCTGAATACACTGATGGAAAAAACGTAGCAGATGTATTCCACACCAGTTATCATTAATGATGGCTAAGAAGCAGGAAGTAAGGGTTTATGATGTACTAAAATGCAGAATTAAAATGAGCCAACTGTTAATTATTTGCAGCATAATTCCATTACATGCTGAACTACATCTAGCTATAACAACTTCCACTATGTACAATTAAGAGTTAGTCTTTTAAAACTTGCCTCAGTGGTCACAACCACTAGAAGCAACAAATGAACATTACATCTAAATGCACATACCAAAATAAGTTTTTATTTTCTATTTTGTTACTGGCACATTGCCCATTATCTAGCATATGAGGGCAAAGCCCTATACCTTTTAAACTTATAAATGCCAAATTTACAGTCAAACAATGGTGAGAAAGGGAGACACACACTAAAACAGTACACATCCATCTCAGACAAAAAATGTTTCCACGAGTGATAAACAAGCAAGTGATTTCCCATCTAGCAGATCTGAAATGAGCTCAGAGCACCCAGCTATAACTGTAGCACAGAAAAGCTAGGCAGGTCTAGTTATACTGGTATCCTCTTTGATGGTTTATATTAATGAGTGGCACTGAGATTCACAAATGTGACCCACTCACTTAGGATCATCCATCCATTCATCCATCCATCTACAACCCCTTTTCCCATTTCTGCACATGGGTTGGAGGTGTCACTTCAACAGTGACAATAATTTAGAGCCAAGGTTTACACCACTGGGTAGTTAATCCTGCCATGGTAATTCTTTCACATCACACACCTGCATGCACACTCAAACCTATGGTCAATTTAGAGTCTCCAGTCCACCTACTGCATGTCTTTGGAATGTGGGAAAAAACTGGTGCACCTGGAGAAAACTCACATGAACACAGTGAGGACATGCAGACTCTACACAGTAGTCTCCCCAGCTGAGAATCAAACACTTTACAGATAAATGCAAAAAAATGGGGAACTGCAGAAGACACACTACTATGCACTTTGTAGGTAGTTGTATGCAGATGAGCTGCACAGCACAAATAATAGTCAATGCATTTCAGTGATAGCTATATGTTGTGCAAAGGCTGTCAAGAGAAAATGCTTTGCATCACAGTAACAGAGGTGCACAAGCAAGAAATGAATCAGTGTATTATTAGTTTGAAATAACATTTGATTCCTTGTCATCTCTCCTAAACAAGCATGCACAGAATCCAAGATCAGCATTCCATTAGGTCTCTCATTTTAATTTCTCAAGTCTTTTTTGTTTCTAATACCATAATGAGAACTGATCCCGTTCCTAAGTCAAAGTATGATTAAAGTTTGTGAATTAAGTACTGTTTTAATCTTTGATTTTAGCCAAAAGTGCCCTTCGCAGCATCAAAAATGTTCCCAGAACTGACTCCTTCTGCAATTCATACAGAGTTACATGCATCAGTAGCACATCTAAATAAGGGTGTAAATTATTTTTTATAGGACCCATTGGTCCTGCTAATATTGGAACTGTCCGGGCAAACTTCTTCAATATTGCCCTCGTTTCTGCCTGCAAATTTTGATATTTTATTACTTTGTGTCTCTGTACATAACTCACTGTAATCACTAGGTGTAGCAATTTCAGTGATGGATGTTGCTTTTGTCTTCTTTTCATGCACTACTAAATCTGGTTTTCTCGCATCATGTGAAATAAACTTCATAATTATCTACAATGCTTTGTCTCTCATGTTTACATTGTTTCTCAGCTACTTTAATATTTAAAAGTTAACACAATCCCCAGTGCAACAGTCTTGACACATTATTATACCTTTCAGTATACAAGTCCTCTGCCATTAGTGCATCACAACCAGCAACAAGATGTGCAACTGTCTGCAGTTCTGTTTTACAGAACTTGTATTTGTCTGTTTCTCCAAATGTTCAAAGGAGTTGGTAAACTAATGTGTATGTAGTCCACTTTCCTGGGCTGCTAATATTAATCTTTCATCTTTTGATTTACGTTCACCCCTCCTTAACCATTCCTAAGTCTGATGATTGAAATGAGTTTGTTCCAGGAATTTTCAGTACTTGCAACCATATTTATGCCTTTTGCATATTTCTTGTATTTTCATCTGATGCTTCTCCTTATATTCTTCCTTTTGTTTTTTGGCACATTCAGTTACCAAACGATTACTGTCTACTTCTGCTTTGATTTTCATTCCTGCTTGACATTGTTATGTTTCTGCTAAACTAAGCAGGGAAGAAATCTAAGGTTTGCTCACTTTAGGTTTTAAAACTTTCACTGTGTTTGGATCTGGTGAGGTCAGCAGATATGTATGCAGTTCTACGACTGCAGAGATATACATGTAATCAATCTTGAGGAGGTCCAGACCTCCTTCAGAATGAGGAATATATAATCTTGGTATACAGTCATGATCATCATCATTTTCTTTTGGCTGTTCCCATTAGGGGTCACCACAGCAGATCACCTGTTTCCATTTCTTCCTGTCCTCTGCATCTTGCTCTGTCACACCAATCACCTGCATGTCCTCTCTCACCACATACATAAACCTTGTCTTAGGCCTTCCTCTTTTCCTGTCACCTGGTAGCTTCATCCATAGCATATTTTTCCCAATATACTCAGCATCCCTCCTCAGCACATGTCCAAACCAACATAATCTTGCCTCTCTGGCTTTGTCTGCAAACCTTCCAACCTGGTATGACCCTCTAATATACTTATTCCTAATCCTGTCCACCCTCATCACACCCAGTGCAAATCTTAACATCTTTAACTCTGCCACATCCAGCTCAAACTCCTGCCTTTTTGTCAATGCCACTGTCTCCAACCCATATAACATAGCTGGTCTCACTACTCTCTTGTAGACCTTCCCTTTCACTCTTACAGGTACTCATCTGTCACATATCATTCCTGACACTCTACTCCACCCACTCCATCCTGCCTGTACTCTCTTCTTCACCTCTCTTCCACATTCACCGTTACTCTGAATTATTGACCCCAGGTATTTAAACTCATCCACCTTTGCCACCTCTACTCCTTGCATCCTCACCATTCCTCTATACTTCCTCTCATTCACACACATATATTCTGTCTTAGTCCTGCTGACCTTCATTCCTCTTCTCTCTAGAGCATGTCTCCATCTCTCCAGGGTCTCCTCCACCTGTTCCCTACTCTCACTACAGATCACAATGTCATCTGCAAATATCATAGTCCACGGGGACTCCTGTCTGATCTCGTCTGTCAACCTGTCCATCACTATTGCAAATAAGAAAGGGCTCAGAGCTGATCCTTGATGTAACCCCACCTCCACCTTAAATGCATCCGTCACTCCCACCGCAGACCTCACCGCTGTCACACTACCCTCGTACATATCCTGTACCACTCTTACATACTTTTCAGACACTCCTGACTTCCTCATACAATACCACAACTCCTCTTTAGGCACCCTGTCATATGCTTTCTCTAAGTCTACAAAACACAATGCAACTCCTTCTGACATTCTCTGTACTTCTCCATCAACACTCTCAGAGCAAAGATTGCATCTGTAGTGCTCTTTCCCGGCATGAAACCATACTGCTGATCACTAATCATCACGTCCCTTCTTAACCTTGCTTCCACTACTCTTTCCCATAACTTCATGCTGTGACTGATCAGTTTAATCCCTCTGTAGTTAATACAGCTCTGCACATCACCTTTATTCTTAAAAATTGGTACCAAAACACTTTTTCTCCATTCCTCCGGCATCCTCTCACTTTCCAAGATTTCATTAAATGATCTGGTTAAAAACTCCACTGCCATTTCACCTAAACACCTCCATGCTTCCACAGGTATGCCAACTGGGCCAACAGCCTTTCCATTCTTCATTCTCTTCATAGCTATCCTTATTTCCTCCTTGCTAATCCATTGTACTTCATGATTTACTATCCCTACATCATCCAACCTTCTCTCCCTCTCATTCTCTTCATTCATCAACCCTTCAAAGTACTCTTTCCATCTCCTCAACACACTCTCCTCACTTGTGAGTATGTTTCCCTCATTATCTTTTATCACCTTTACCTGCTGCACATCTTTCCTAGCTTGGTCCCTCTGTCTAGCCAATCGGTACAGGTCCTTTTCTCCCTCCTTAGTGTCCAACCTTTCATACAACTTTTCATATGCCTTATCCTTAGCCTTTGCCACCTCTCTCTTTGCCATGCACCTCATCTCCTTATACTCCTGTCTACTTTCTTCATCTGACAATCCCACTTCTTCTTTGCCAACCTCTTTCTCTGTATACTCTCCTGTACTTCCTCATTCCACCACCATGTCTCCTTGTCATCCTTCCTCTGTCCAGATGTGATACCAAGCACCTTTCTAGCCGTCTCCCTTACTAGCTCTGCTGTAGTTACCCAGCTATTTGGTAACTCTTCACTGCCACCCAGTGCCTGCCTTAACTCATCCCTGAACTCCACCTCACAATTACCCTTTTTCAATTTCCACCATTTGATCCTTGGTGCTGCCCTCACACTCCTCCTCCTCTTCTTTGTCATCAACGTCATCCTACAAACCACCATCCTATGTTGCCTAACTACACTTTCTCCGGTCACCACTTTACAGTCTCCAATCTCCTTCAAACTGGCCCTCCTACATAAGATATAATCCACCTGTGTGCATCTTCCTCCACTCTTGTATGTCACCCTATGCTCCTCCCTCTTGTTAAAATACGTATTCACCACAGCCATGTCCATCCTTTTCGCAAAATCCACTACCATCTGACCTTCTGCATTCCTTTGTTTAACACCATACCTACCCATCACTTCCTCATCCCCTCTGTTCCCTTCACCAACATGCCCATTGAAATCTGCTCCAATCACTGCTCTCTCACCCTTGGGTACAGTCATCACCACTTCATCCAATTCACTCCAAAATTTTTCTTTCTCATCCATTGCACACCCAACTTGTGGAGCATATGCACTAACAACATTCATCATTACACCATCAATTTCCAGCTTCATAAACATCACTCTATCTGACACTCTTTTCACCTCCAAAACACTCTTAGCATACTGTTCCTTCAGAATAACTCCTACGCCATTTCTCCTCCCATCCACACCATGATAAAATAATTTGAACCCACCTCTGATACACCTAGCCTTACTCCCCTTCCATCTGGTCTCTTGCACACACAATATACCAACCTTCCTTCTGTCCATCATATCAGCTAGCTCTCTCCCTATACCACTCATACTGCCAACATTCAAAGTTCCGACCCTCACTACCACACTCCTAGCCTTTCTCCTCTCTTCCTGCTTTCAGCCATGTCTTCCACCTCTTCTCCTCCTTCGGCCAACAGTAGCCCAATTTCTGCCAGCACCCTGTAGGCTAACAGTACTGGTGGCGGTCATTGTTAACCCAGGCTCTTGGTATACAGTGATTTTTATAAATCATTTGATAAGCGTGAAGTATTTTTTTAAATTTTCTTGTCCAACTGACCCAGTACCTTTTTGAGGCCAATCAGTCACCCCAAAACTGTAAGTTAGAACAGGAAGAGCAAATGGGTTTATAGCTTGGACTTTGTTCCTAGATGTCAGGGCTGTTTTCAGTATTAATTTTAATCTTCTAAAATATTATTCACTGAGTTTTGTTCATATGTGTTCATGTTTTATTGTCGATTCTTCATCAATTCCCAAATATTTATGCACTCCTTCCTGTAAAAGTTCCTTTATATTACATTCCTATCCCAGACTGATATTTCCTTGATGCTGCAGATTTCCTGCTTTAAATGTTGCTTTTGCACATTTATCAAAACCGAATGGTGTTCTTATATCATCTGAGAAAGTTTTGATCACTTCCAGTTGTGCTTTCAGCTCCTCATCTGATGAATTCTACAGTTTTAAATCATCAAGAAAAAGATGAGAAGTTTTTATACTTTGTTGCTTTCTGGCAGCCAAATTGTAGCCATGACTGAATCTGTTCAGTAGACAAATTAATGGCTTAAGGGCAAGACAAAGGAGCAGAAGTGACAAAAAGTCACCCAGCAATATCCCCCTTTGAATTTTTTCCCTGATATAATAATTTGTCCTTTATCATGGCTTAGCTACAAAGTAGTTTGCCACTGTTTCATGTTTATTGTAATGTATTTGATTGATGTGGGTGTATCTGAAAGCACTCCTTTATCCATGAATGTAGGATGTTGTCAAATGCTTTTTATTAGCTATACATGCCATATTTAAATTCTTCCCCTTTTTACAATTCTACATTATGACTTTATTTAACAACAAACAGTCCTTTGTTCCATATGACTTTCTTTTATTACCCTTTTTTAATTTTGCCATAATTGAGTTTTTTTTTCCAAATGACTGTAAACTCTGTCAGTATCAATTCCTGGCTAGTTATTGGTCTATAGTTTTTAGGATAGCTTATTGTCTCTTAAGGAGGAGTATCATTTTTCCTGTTGTTAACCAGATTGATCTCTTTTTGGAGTGTGCATATAAGTAGTTCTTATTCAGGGCTAGATCTCTGCATAAAAATGTTAATACTTTAACCAAAAGCTAGGGACTGTATTTGTGCCTGGGTTTTTCCATTCAGGAGCTTTTCTTAATTTTGTTTCAATTTCTCTGGCTGTTACTTCATTCTATGTCATATCATATACACTTCAACTTCTTACTGTTTCTTTTACTTCTTCTGTCCATTCTGCATCTTTGATATGTTCCAGAGGTTCTTCATAGATATTTCTCCAAAATGTGTCTATTTCTTATTTTTCTGGCAGTGTATCTATTTCTTTTGCTTTGTCTCCCATTTCTCTAAAAAAGTTTTTAGGTCATCATTGAATTGCTTATTTTATACTTTTCCTTTATATTTATAGTAATGCTAATAGCTACTTTTTCTATAAAGCCTAAATAGTAATGGTAATAACTACTTTTTCTCAAAAGCCTGCCCCTACCTCATTTATCAAATGTTTGCTATCTAAACTTAAGCCCTGTTCTCCCTCTGTAGATAGACTACCAAATGAATTTTAAAACATGCAGCTAACTTCATAGCCTACCAAATCTCCATATTGATCAACAGGTTCATCCAAGAATCTATAGTCCCTTCCATCTGGAAACAATTCTATGGTATACCACTTCATAAAGGTATAAATTCTAACAAACTGACAAACTGCAAGACTGTTTCAAAAATACTCGAAAATTGAATATACAAACAACTTCTAGATTACCTCCAACATGAAAATTAACTCTCCCCTACCCAACATGGATTTTGCCCATACCACAGCACAACCACAGCCTTACTCTCATTCACTGATACCATCATAAATTCCAGGGAAAACAATAACTTGGTATTCTCCATCTTTCTTGACCTCTCCAAAGCCTTTGACACAGCTTCCCACACTAAACTTCTCTCCAATATGTCTACTCTTGGTTTCTCCAAACCTGCCCTGAATTGGTTCTCTAGTTTTCTTTTCAATTGACAGTAATCAGTTAAGTGGCTTTCTTCCTATTCCCAATTCCTCACAATTAATATGAGGGGTCCCCAAGGCTCCATTCCTGGTCCTCTACTCTTTAAAATCTTCATAAACAATCTCCATCTATCCTGAACTCAGTCCACACTTGTACAATATGCTGATGACTTCACTATCATCTGCTCTTCTGACAATCTATTAAACCTTCAATACTTCACCCAGGTGGCTTAATGACAACCAACTTCAGCTTAACCCCAAAAAATATAAACTAATGCTATTCCTTCCATAAACTACATCCCATTATAAATCAACCTTTGGTATCACATTCCTTGATAATGCCAAGATAGAAGTAGTGCCGCACACCAAACTGCTTGGTGTTATCATCGATGATCAACTTAAGTTCAATCTCTATATCCAAAATGGAATTAAAAAACTCACCAGAAACTTGGCTTGCTCTAGAGATTAAAAAAATCCTAACTAATGACTCCAGACTCTCTAGCTAATGTATACCTTATGTCTACTCTTTTTTATACCTCTTCCATTCTAACCAACATAAAATCCATCCTAAAAACTAAAATGGAACTATGCTACAATAAACTTGCCAGATTTGCTGCCAATCAGCCCTTCAACTCACATCACTGTCTATCTCTAAAAAAACTTAAACTGGTTTGAACTACCTCACCGTCTCCTCCTCTATCCACTAGCACTTACACATTTTAGACTTAATAATACTATTGCCTGTCCATCCATGTCATATATCGTTTCCTATTATATCCCAAACCACTCCCTCTGGAGCTCTGACCAACTCCTCTTTAATATCTATAAACCTATGAGATCCATAAGTCACAGCCTATACAGTTGTACTTTGGCTTCTGTCTGGAATATGATCCCCTTAGACATCAGATCCAGACTGAACAATCATAATTTCAGAAAACTCCTAAAAGAAAGCCTCCTTAACTCCTAGCTCTGTTCCTGCCTCCACCCCACCTAGCATCTCCACAATTTCACTTCTCAACCCTACCTTGTCTGTATATAATTTTTTTCCTCTCTCCCTCCCTACCCTACTTAGTTACTACCGCTCTTCCTATTTTTTCAATTCTTTCATCTTTATGCCCTGCAGCCATTTGTTACTACTCTGTTTATCCTCCCCCTACTACTTACTCAACTACCACACCTTTATTACTCTTATTCAAAACTCTACATTTTCTTCTCTGCATTCCCTTTTCTTATTGCTAACCTAGAGATACTTTCCCATTACTTTATACATTTTTTTAAAATACTGTACTTAAGATATTCTGTTTCCTCTGTCCCATCCTTTTACTCCACTATTTTCAGCTTTAAACTTATTTGCAAGTGAACTTGTCAAGACTTTTTGTACAGTCCAGCTATTCTTGTTTTTCTATCTATTTTTTCTGATAATTTATTGTATTCTCTATGCTTGTTTTATTTTATTTTATAGTTGCTGAATATTAATCATATATGCCAGGTCTTGTTTTATTATATTATTACCTACTTAATTTGATGGTGTAACTAAGTCAATTGATGTTGAAACTTAACTGTAATTTTCTTGATTGTGTACTTAATTAACTTTGTTATATTTTTTGCAGCTTTTCTCCCTGGGCCTCCACTAAAAATTGGTTTTTGCTCAGTTGGACTTTTCTCGGTCAACAAATATCAAATAAATAAATAAAAATAAATGTATCTGCATATCTTCAATGTTTTTTGGCCTGTGCTCTTTCGTTTATTATTTTTAGTAGTATATGACAGATCCTGGTCTGTTCTACGCAAGATGCTTTTATCACTTCTATCTTTATAAGCATTTTGTTGACCTGTTCCCTCTTCTATGCTCTTCATCTCTATTAAGTCAAGCAACTCTTCCTTAGATCTTTTTCTTCTAAACTGAGGACGTATTCTTTATTCTCTAGTTCCTGCAGGCATTCCTGTGACATAGTCTCTTCAGTTGCATCCTGCATCATCTGTTGTTCTTTCATATGAGAACTCACCGGCCTATCACTCCACGTCACTGACTGTATCAGAGTTGCCAAAGTTTCCTGTTCCTTACCTTGCTGTGAAAGTCCAACTGAACTTTTGTACTTGTTTCCTACTGAAGGCTCCAGAGTATCTTCATGTGGAAACTGATCAGACTGCTTTACATTCCACCTGTTTCTCCTTAATTTGGGGACTCATTGTTCCATCATGCTGTGACATTACCTGAGTTAGATTTTCTACACTAAATCCTTCACTTTGCAGCTAATCAATAACCTCAGTTTCTATTTTTAATGTTTCCATTACTAATCCTCTTTTCTATTTTCCCCTTTGTTTTGTTATTTTTTTTGTTTTGCAAAACTGTCCACATCCGGATGCCTTTGCCTGTATTTCTCTTCAAATATCTTGGGTGCTGCTTTTTTGTATTGATTAGTTTTGCTTTCTCCTTTGTATAAATATTGCATCATAATAAATTTATTTTTCTTTCCCCATTCATACTTCTTCTTCAGATGTCTCACACCCCACCTGTGTCTCCTTACTTTGGGAGCTCATTGTTCTAACATACTGTGTTTGATTTTCTACACTAAATTCTTTACTTTGTAAGTACTGCATGACTTGAGCTTCTCTTTGATTAACCTCTAGTTTACTACTCTTCTGTCCTACATTCCACCTTTGTCATCTATTTTTTTTCCTATATTTCTCTTCAAATATCTTTGGAGCTGCTTTTTTGTATTGATTAGTTTGGCTTTCCCCTTTGTGTAGATATTGCACCATGTCAGATCTCTCTTTCTTTCCCATATCCCTGTTTCTTTTTTGAACATTTCAAAAATCTCTAGGTTTTGTTTTTATATTTTTGCACTTCCTCAGTTGCTTATTTTTCCAAATGGCTCAAGGTTTCTTGGTCTGTATAATGTTTTTCATGAATCTGTTGTACCAATGATCACACATTTGCATTTGAATATTTTGATAGTTTTTCTTGTGCAAGTATTTTTCTTTCCTCTAATTTCCCTCTTAGGATTGGATACTTTTTTATCCTGGGACTTGTGAAGCCATCTATCTTTTTTGTTTTTTAACTTACTTCTCTCCATTATATACGCTATACAAAACACAGTCTATATATTAGTGCCGTTTTGGTGAGATTTTGTAAAATCAGGGTCCATGTTATAAAAGTATTCACCAAGACTTGAGGCTGAATTCACTTCTAACAATACTACTCTCCCCTGCTTGCTGATTTTATCATCTCTCTATTCGGACTCCAGCAGAGCTCCCATATAAAGCTGTCAGTGCTACTACAAAACAGCAACTTTGTAACTACTCTCAAAAGTAGCAGCAGGTTGTAGCAATAGCAGTCAAAGCCAATATGGACCATCAGTATGACAAGAGCTGATATATGATTTGACATCACAGAGTACAAAATCCAGATGAGATGCAAACTAGAAATCATGTATATTTATGGGTAAAACATACAACAGTTCAGTAACTTTTGGAACTGCATTGCACATTCTGACTTAGTAATGCTGGTAGCTATGGTCTGGACTGTGTGCAGTCATGCCTCCCTCACCCGAAGCAGAAAATACTGAAGACTACTTCAAAATAGTTCTGTATGCATACAGGCATGCACAACTTCACTTTACAATGCACAGCACTGCTGCATTGCACACTCTCACTATAACTCCTAGGTATAATGTTCATGTTATAATGATTGTCTCTAGCAACTGAAATCGACAGAGGAAAAAGGAACTACAGACTAAATGGATGAAGACTCAAGAGTGCATGCTGTAACTAAAGCTGAGTGACCAAAAGGGTATATCTTATTTATTTATTTTAATTCTATTTTAAATTTAAGTAAGAATATCATTAAAGTGCTAGACATCTCTACCGTACTCTTTACATAAAACAAGTTCTACTACAGTAAGCTTTTATTCCACTAGGACTTTCCCCACCAATTACATTTGGCGGTTCTCAAACTTCATGACAAATGATGACATATCTCCTATAGTTTTTATATATGTAGGTATCTACTCAGGCAATTTTACTAACCTGAGTGTCATCACATGTATTGCTCTATACGCTATTTAGGAATCACTAAGTATTCCAAAACAATAGTATTATATTTTAGTTATGTTATGATGGTACTCTCTCCCCTCCTAATCATGAACTGCAGGCAGCTAAATGCTAACTACCCTTCACACAGGAAATCATGCAGATTGCAACAGAAGGGCATAGGGTGCAACAAGAAACCTGATAGGGATTCTCCATTCTGTCTTCTTGTTACCTGGTCTTCTCTGTCTTCCTTTTTCATCTCTGATCTCAGAAGCTTTAAAAAAGCACCCCACTACTAGTAGATAATCAACCATTTTGATTTCTCCTCTGATCCTCTATTCTGTGAGCCCTTAAAACTTGCTGCACAAGACGACAATTAGATTACACAGCATATTATCCCATTGCACAGTGAGCTGTATAATGCTAATTTATTCATGGATTTTGACCTGTCAGCTTTTTTGCTTATTTATTGTTTGATGACCAGGTAGTGGACTGATACCAGAGGACACATTTCTGCTGAAAAACAAAGCAATATAATAAGTAGAGAGATTCCATGGGAATTCATTTTAAGCAGTTAGAAAAAGAATAAAGACTGGATGTTAGTGGTACAATTGCATGTTTTAGTAATCAGTCCATTGAACTTTCAGTCAGACATTAGAATACCTTTGTAATTTTGTAAACAAAAAGGACCACATTCAGAAATCAATCCCTTCTGCCCTTCTGGTGTGGTCCAGCAGCAGTTAGCTGAATCCCTCATGTTAGCAAGACCTCAGTCAACTCACACTCTATCACTATGCTTGAGCACAGAATCTTTTAGTCTAATCCTAGTATACTCCACATCAAGGATTAAAATCTTCTTCCTTCCCTATTTCTTTATTCTCTGATGAAGTTTCTTATCCTCCTCCCTCGATATGTCTAAGGGATTATACACTGCAATGATGAAGGAGCACTTCCCCTTCCTCGATCTTGACTGTCAGAGCATTTACCTTAGGTTCTGATCCTGCTCACTCCCTTGTTACATTTAGAATGATCGCTCTCCTCTCTGTGGTGCTGCAGTAGCGTTGTCACCTCACAGTTAAACGTTGCAAGTTTGAGTCTCAGTTAGAGCGTCTTCTGTGTGGTGACATGTGTGAATGGGCGTTCCTTCATTGAAGGTTGTGCATTAGGCCTGGCAAGCCAGCACGTAAAACTCTACTGCCAATCATTAGCAGACCGGAGTTCCTCTGTGGCGACCCCTAACCGGGAAAAGCCGAAAGACACAAACAAGCTCTCCTCTCTGACCTCACATCTGACACTTGCGTTTATATATATAATGCTGCTACACCTCCATTTCTCCCTTACCTATACCCAAACGCCGGTCCATATTTCTGTGGTACCCTTCCATCAGATATCACTGCTTGCAAATACCCCATCTTCTTATCCAGACTTCAGACTTCTTGCAACAATGTAATATTACCCAGTAATGATGCAAGTAAGTCTTGCTTACTCCTCTGAGAGGTTCTGCATCTTTTTTTCCATTTTTCTTTACTGGCTGAATACTGGCCCTCTCTCTTTTGATTCTGTGACATTCTCTTCTCCTTTCTGTTTTATTTTAAAGGTTCAATAAATGAGATATACCCACCACACTCAGTTCTAAACACTGCTACTCCTGCAAGTCTAAGATGCAGCCAGACCCTGATATACATCAATTCTGTCTGTCAAGTCTCTCCCATCAAACTGCCAATCCCGAGACCTTCTCTCTGGCCTAAAGCTGCAGTCAGTCATTATACTACTTTTTTGTCTCTTTCCACAGTGAACTGCATACTTAAGACCTCCAGCCACCTCCCCTTGCACTCTTGTGTGACATCTATGATCTTGTATGATTGCACCTCAAGTGACTCCTCTGATAAATCACTGGTGTCTACATATACCACAATATATGTCTGCCCTTTTTTCACAGTGACTAGCTTGGTCACTTCTTCCCATATCTTACTAAGTGGTAAGATTCAAGATGCATCGACTGCTTGATGCCTGAGTTCTAATCACACTGACCCTCTTCTCTGCCTTAACAATGGCTTACAGCCCCTTCACTTCCTGCCTCATACTGTTATCATTACTATCTGCAGCCCTGTCTACTGCTTTCATCTCCATCAGCCCTCATAACTGTCTATACTTGTTACATCTCTTTAATGACCTTCATCAGATCCCTTTCCAATTTCTTCCTGTGCCTTTTTCACCTTGTGTCCGTTCTATCTGACCTTGTGTCCCACTTTGCCTACTGCCCCCTGCACTCCTTGTGCTGTTGCCTCAGCATGGTGACCTTTGGCTTTATGTCTCCTTCATCACTTGTCATGGCTGTCTGCATCTGTCTTTCATCCATGTTTTTTTTTTCTCCTTGTAGTTACATCTCCCCTTCCTTTCTTTGCCTTATTCTGTTACTTCACCTACCTGTACTCTTCTGACTACCTCTGCTCCATTTATTCCTGTCCTCTGGTTTTCTCCAAGCAAAACTTTTACAAGGTTTACTATCAAAATTTCGAGTGCACATTGTCATTCTCTCATATGAACGAATGAAATCCACGAAAACCAGAATGCGGAAATGTGATATCTCCGAAAAAACACCGAACTTTGACATTCACTTTTGGTTTTGGACTTTGAAACAAGTGCTACCATGGGCTGAGAGGGGGCGAGAGTTACCAGTTTGGAATACCGATGTTTGCAGTTACAGCATTCGTAATTCGGGCATTCCACATTTTGACTCGGTGAGTGTGCAATCGCAATTTTAATGGTAAAGTCTTTTATTACAGCTCCTGCCTATTGCCATCCTGTTTCCTCTACCTCTCCAGTTCCAGTTTATATATTTTTTTCTCCCTTGACTAGAAAACCCGCTATAATCTTTAGCTCCCATACTTTCCTTTGAAGGTCCCCATTCCCTCACAGACTCCCATATCCTTTGCACTCCCAATCTCCCTGAGTCAAGCACTTGCTCTGTGTCCTCAGCACCTCACAAGTCTTATTCTCACTCGTCTCACCCACACCATGTTGCTTCTTTCATGTCTCCTATTCATCAGTCCCCCATGATTGATTCTTTTTTATTATTTCTATATTTCTAAATATTTATTTTTATTACTTGTACCAAGATAGGCTATTCTATCTCAAATGTTATTTGTAGCCTGCCAAGAAGATGCCTGATAAGTGATTAGTTCAAAGGCAATTAAGAGTACAGAACAGTTATCACTTAATTTATTTTAAAGTACCATACTTAGTAACAGATATGTGTACCAGTGTGTCTTTCTAATTAAGAAAATTCACTGGCCTTTAACAAGCAGACAAGTAATAAACAGCTCAATTTACACCTAATTCTGCGAAGGGAGAATTCTCTTGCAGAGCATGACAGCATTACTGTGTGATACTCCTGGTCCCAAAATGACTCTAGTATTCCTTGTCGAAGACATAAATAGGAGGTTATAAAGAGAGAAATTGAAGCATAAGAGCAAGATACAGGTCATGAAGTTTTTAGATCCACTGGCAATGATAAAGAAATTGTCACTATTTCAAGGGCTAACTACAGTTTTGGAGGATGAAAAAAAAAGCCTCCAAGCAACAAGAACAGAATCATGCAGTAAAACCTAAAAATACTAGAACTTCAAAATAAATCTGAGAGAAGCTGCAAAATGATGTAAAAGAAAAGTCACTACAATGGAATCAGAACTCATAGGAATCATAGTAAATACAATGCTGTTAGACCTGAAGTTGTGTTCCTTGCAATAACCACCCTCAAGCTCTATCGACCTTTTCAAATTAGGCAATGCCTGCAAGTCCTGGAGTGTATTTAATGGAATCCATCATACTGTCTATCTTATGTTTGAAGACAGACAGGGAATCTCACATATAGGACTCAACAGGCAGAGAAACAAGCTAGAAGAGTTAGAGAAGAGATCCGGCAACCAAAACATCTGCACAACTGATGTTTGAAAGAATATTTCTGCAGAAAATGTAAGTTTTACAAACCCCTGAATCCTTCCGAGCTGGTATTGAAAGGATCTATGGGATAGAAAGTCTACTGATCCACATAGGCTGACAAATGTCATATTATTTATCTACTCCAGTGGGTAGTCAAGGAAGGCTGGGCGAGAAGCATATTTCTCTAGTGTGTTTAATTTTTTTTTTTTTTGGGGGGGGGCATCTTTAATTTTGGCCCAACATTTTAATCCAGCCTTTCTAATCCTGGAAATTTATTTTGTGGAAAAAAATGGTAAATTATAGTAAGCAAATAACGATAATCATTACAGTTAATGTATTTCTTTTACTTCAGAAATTGCATTAGTTCACATCTTCTTTTTCTATCAATTTCTAAGGTAACAGCAGTAGAGTTTAAAAATGTCTTTAGTTTGGGTCATTTTTTTCCCAAGGTAGTTTTGTTTTGTCCTCGATGTAACGGTCAAGCTGTTCACCTCAAAGTCATAAGGAACAGAGTTTGATTCTCAACTTTGAATTGAAATGGGCTAGGCTTAAAATGTCCAACAATGGCAGCCAGCCTAGAACTTACTTTTGAACCGTAATTATGAAAGTAAAAGGTAAATGGCTTTGGCCAGGAAATGTATACAAGTGATTTCCCTATCAAAAAGGAAGATAGAAGACTTCCTAAAAAGGAATTATACAGCATGTTTGGCTGTGGGGTGTTTCTAAGATGAGGACTGCAGCTACAAGTTTGGTTGATTTATCCAGTCAACTTAATCCCAATTTGAAAAGGGCAAGGAATGCACCTCAAGAATGTATAGGAGGTAAGGGAGCTCTTGGTAAATCTACAGAAACAATACAACTTAGAGAACTCCCAGCTGGGCAAGCCTCTTGATCCTGATGAAGGTGTGATGCTGGAAGATGACCGTGGCAAAATAATCCATCCCCCAACAAGCTGACAGAGGGAAAGAGAACAAAGACAAACTGCTCTACATGTAAAGGTAGCAGTATGACTGAACCAGTAGCTGCAATTTTAGCTAGCCAGCATGACAATATATAAGGAAGCATGGCAAAAGATAAAGACATCAAGAAGAACACAGGAAGAAACTACCCAGAACTAGGTGCAGAGATATTAGTCCTATACACAGAGTAACACTGGATGGGAAAGACTAATTTCCAGGACAGAAGGGGAAATTTAAGTCCAAGGTTCTAAGCAAATCTCCTCCATATATTGTAGTAATAACAGAGGCTGAATATGGGTAAACAGGTAGAGGAACACCCCATAAACTGCTACCTTTGTGACATAAACTGGTGGGTTCCTGACTTTCATCCCCATATATTAGCTTACTAAAGTTTAACTCCTTCATAGGCTCTTTTTACTGTTTTGTATACATCTGCTGCACTTGATTTTTTTGGGATCTAGTTGTCCCAGTTAGTGTATCCCTTAGAGTTTTTTCTACTATGGTCTGATCATGAAACGAGGTCTGAAAGCAGTTATAATATAGATTCGGTCAGACTTGTCTTTTGGAGGGCTAATGTTTTCTTAATGTACATTATGTTTAGTACCAAGTGGAGATTTCTTTAAAAAGGACTTCTTTATCTCTAAAGAGATCTTCGCTACCCTAAACCATCCATCTGTACTCTTTCAGGAGGATGGCAAACTGTTCAGGCTTGTCTGTGTCCACTAAGAGTTTTTTTTTCCCTCAGAGGAATTTGAGGAGACTACTTGATTTTTTTAAAAAACAGATTGCCAGGCTTGTGTTACTCCCCAGGAGGCAGCCATTCAGCACTTCAAAATTTGGGGGTTGAAGAATTAGACTTTGGAGTCTGAATATGGCAAATGGAATAAGTGTATTGATGTCATTTCAGGGTTTAATTTCTCCAAGTCTTTTGGGTTTCTAATGCCAAGATGGGAATGGATCCCATCCCTAAGTCAGGGTATGATTAGAGTTCATGAAATTAGTACTATTCCAGTCATTGATGTTGGGCAAGAGTGCTCTTCTCAGTATCTGCAATATGCTCAGAACTGCATCCTTCTATAACTCATATGGACTTACATGCACTGGTAACTTGTCTACATATGACTGCAAATTCTTTTTAATTAGACCTATTGCTCCAACTACTACTATTGGAACTGTCTAGGTATCTTTATTCTGCATTGCTTTAATTTCTCCCTGCAAGTCCTGATATTTTATGACTTTGTGTCTCTCTATATGCAAAACATTGTATTTACTGGATGTACCAGTTTTAATTATCAATGCTGCTTTTGGCTTTTTTCATGGACTATTACATCTGTATTTCTCAGATCTATTTTTTTGAACTGTTGGTAGTGTGTGATCCCACATGATCTAAACTTCATCATTCTCTATAATGCTTCATGGTTCATATTTATAATGTTTCTCAGCTACTTCTAGATTGTAGTGCTTCTCAATCCCCATTGCAACAGTCTTGCCAAATTATTATGCCTTTCAGAATACAGGCCTTCTGCCATGACTGTATCACACCACGCAACAAGATCTTTGACTGTTTCCAGTTCCTTTATTACAGAACTTGCATGTCTATTTCTCCCACCTTTTCAATGGATGTTGTAAATCAGTATGTATGTAGCCCGCCATCCTGGGTCACCATTACTAGTCTTTGATCTTTTGGGTTCAGTTTACTTCTCCATAACTATTCCTGCGTCAAATCTTGTTCAATATGAAGTTGTTCTTGGAGATCTCTGTTCTTGCCACTCTGTTTATGGCTTTTCCAATTTTCTTTCCTTTTTAATCTGTTTTACTTACATTCTTTCTTTTGTTTTTTGGAACATTCAGTTGTCTGATTGTTTGTCTCCATCTGGTTTGATTTCCATTACTGCTTGGTAACCATCTTAGACTTCTTCTCCTCATGTTGTAAAACTTTCACTATGTTTGGATCTGATGAAGTTAGCAGATATGTATGCAGTCTTACAACTGCAGATCTATAGATGCAATCAGTTTCAAGGAGGACCATGACTCCTTCAGAGTTTGGAATATATAATCTTGGCATTCAATAATTTTCTATCATTTGATAAGCATGAAGCATTTTCTTGTTTTCTTTTCCAATTCATCCAATACTTTTTGAGGCCAGTCAATCACCCCCAGATTGTAAATTAGGACAGGAACAGTAAACCGATTTATAACTTGTACTTTATTAATTTCAGCTATGTGGATGACCACATGTGCACTGCATTTTGACCTTTTCAGGTTGTTAAGAACCTGCCTCAACTCTTTAGGTCCAATTATTCTCTTAATTGTTCACTGCTTACAAAGGACTGAGATTTTTAAACAACAAAGGTATTGATGACCACATTTCTCAAGAATCCACCATGAGATGTTAGAATTTTGAAGAATTATTGCCCTTTCACAACCCTTACATTTATTGGTTCATAGGTTCATAGGTAGGTACTAGGCTATCTGCCTGAGGGCATTTATAAGCCTAGCCAGAGTGTGTCGGCTTTCGCCACCCCATTAATTAATTAACTGATCCTCTGTCAAGTAGAGCAAATGAAGTGATCCCAGGGGTGTATTTTCTGTTGCCCATCCACTCGTCAAGGTTTCTCTTGAAGAGTGTTAGTGAGGGACTCTGCTTGATGTAATTTGGAATTTTGTTCCAAAGCATGGGGAGTCTCTGTGACAGGAATCTATCCCTCCAGCATGTTCTATTTATTGTTGTGGCGAGGTTTAGCTCACTAGAGCACATGGCTCGCAGTGACTTGGATTTCTTTAGGTGGAGCATGTCCATCAATTCTGAGTTGGACATGGCTTTGTAAGTCAGGCAGAGATCACCTCTGAGTAAGCGATATGCCACTGAGTACAGCTGGAGTTTTTTCAGTCGGGCTGCATAGGACCTATGTTTGAGACCAGTAATCCTCGTGGTGAGGTATTTTTGTGGTCTTTCCAGCTGCTGGAAGTGTCTTGTGAGGTACATCCCAAATGGGGCATTGTACTCTATGATGGGTCTAATGAGTGACGAGTAGAGGGACACTCTAACCTCTTTAATTCTAAATGTGAACCCTTTAGTAATTAGATGGGCCACATAGAAGGATTTCCTAACTACTTTGGCAATATGACTGTCAAAGGAGAGATTACTATCTACCTGGGTCCCCAGATTTCTTATTACCTCTTCTGTATTAAGGGGGCTGCCACCTATGCGGTAATTTGTGGGCATTTTGTTTTTCCCAAATGGGATGACTATGCATTTTTTGGCATTTAGCTTGAGGCTATGACTTTGACACCAGGTGTCCTTCTAAGTAAGGCCCTTTTGGAGGATGTCTGTGTCAGCCGGAGAGTCAATTATGGCTTCCAGTTTGCAGTCATCGGCGAACTTGGTTAGCCATAGTCCTCCTGTGTTTGCCTGTACTTCTGAGAAGTATATGCTGAACAGTAGGGGTCCCAGGGCCGAGCTTGAGGGACACCACTTGTGACTGGTTTAGAGTCAGACCTGGATCCCGCTATTCTTACTGTGTGAGTTCTGTCTGTAAGCCAGTTTACAACTCATCTCATGACATAGGGATTTATGTTCAGGCTGGTGAGTTTTTCTGTAATACCCGAGTGGGGAATGGTGTCGAAAGCCTTGGCGAGGTCAAGGTAAGCTGTGTGAACCACCTTTCCCTCGTCTATGGCCTTGGTGACTGTCTTGAAGAAGTCAACTAGGTTTAGTAGGCATGATCTGCCCTTACCAAAGCCAAACTGGGTCGGGTCAAGTGTTTGGAGTTTCCCAATGTCTTTGTTAATGAGTTCCATGATGATGCGCTCCATAGCCTTGCAGACCAGGCTAGTCAAGCTTATGGGGTGATAGTTACCAGGGTCAGTTGAGGCCCCTCCTTTGTGGAGAGGAATAACCATTGCTGTGCACCATTCTATGGGCACGTAGCCTGTAGAGAGGCTGAGGTTGAACAGCGTGTTTAGGTGGGGAGTTAGTTAGTTCTGTAGTTCATGCAAGACGCAGCCTGGGACACCATCTGGTCCCATTGACGCTGTGTTTTTGGCTTTTGAAAGGGCTGTTTTCACCTGTGCATCTGTGATTTTTGGGACACTACACTTTTCCGGTACTATTGTGGGCCCTTTTGGAGGTGAGAGGGGGGTGAAGTTTGCACTGAATCTATATGCCAGGATGCTGGCAATATCAGTAGGTTCAGTATATTTTGTGCTATTTTGCACTAGTTCAGTGTATATCTGCGAGTTGCCACTTAGATTCTTAACATAGCTAAAGAAGGCTTTGTGGTTATCTTTTGAATCCTTGGCTATTTTTCTTTTGAAGTTAGCCTTGGATGATTTCATGAGGGACCTCATTTTCTTACTAATACTGATCAGGGATGCCTTTCCTTCTTGGGATTTGCTTTTTTTCTGAACTAGTTTCCTCCTTCTATTGCATAACCTGTTTATTGCAGGGGTCCACCAAACTGGTTTCCTTCTCTTAGAGGAGTGAGTCTTGGGTTTGCTAGGGATGTCATGAGCCATGCATCCTTGTAGGTGCTCACAGAGTGCATTTGTAAAGGTTTCTGCATCTTGGGCAGAATTATCCTTTAGCATGGGGGCTGTGAAACTTACCACCTCTGTCTTAAGTAAGGTGAAGTTTGCTTTAGAATTTTTTTTACTGTGGTTTCCTTAGTTAGGGGTGGTGGTGGGTTGTGGACATCCAGAGTGATTAGTTTATGGTCTGATCTAACCAGTGACGGGTTGACCTCCGGTGTGGAACACCTGTCGCCCATGTTGGTGATTACCAGGTCCAATATGTTTTCACCTCTGGTAGGGGAGTTTACCAGCTGATCCAGGGTGTTTGAGTTGATGAATTCCAGGAAGCTCTGGGCCTGGAAATTTGTACTCGAGTAGTTTTCCCAGTGGATGGTAGGGTAATTGAAATTGCCCAATATCAGGGTGTTTGGTAGGACCTTCATGTTTTCCAGTGTCTCCAGAAAGGTGGAGTGGTGGTCCTGGGTCATGGAGAGTGATCTGTAGCAGGCCACAATTTGCATTGCAGATTTGCCCGATGTTAGTTGCACATGGATGATCTCAGAGGTATCATGCTGTGCCACTAACCTGGAGGTGTAGGTATCCTTGATGAATATGGATACACCCCCTCCTTTTGTGTTTCGGTCCGTGTTCTGTAGCCGAAACGTGTGGTATGAGTTGTAGCCCGGTAGTGCTGGGGTGGTCTCTGGAGCCTTGAATCAGGTTTCAGTTACTGCACAGATGTTGATGGTCTCCATACTGAGGAGTGCTTCGAGCGCTTGCATTTTGAGATTTAAACTCCAGGAGCTGAGTAGCATAACCCTCAGTTTTTTGTTAATTGTGCTGTTTATGGAGGTGGGTTTGACTTTTGAGTCTTGCCTAAAAAAGGCATTATGGGGGCAGCGAGAGCCTTGGCCAGTATTCGAAAGCCTAGGGGTGACAGGTGCAAGCTGTCTCTTGCAAAGCAATGTGGCTTGTCGAGCATGTCGTCCCAGGCTGACAGACACTGAATCCCCTTTGAATGACACCAGAAGCTTAGCCCATTGTTGAAATTGATCATTTTTCCTTTATACTGAGGTATCATTCTTGGTGAGGGCAGGATGCTACTCAGGGTCAGGGTCATACCAGCCTGGGATACATGATCAGAGAGCTCTTCCATGTCTCTTTTCATGTAGTCCAGGGAGGTACGTCTCAGGTCATTCACACCAACATGAACAATGGCAGAGTCATATTTGTACTTGTTCTAGAGTGACCTGAGTGCTTGTGTTATGTGGTGGACTCTGGCTCTCGACAGGCAGCTAATAGTAACCTTCTGCTTGTCCAGCCTAGTGAGTGGGATGTCAGTGTGCCTGACTATAGAGTCACCTATTACTAGTGTGTTAAGTATGTTATTTCGCCTTAAGGGTTGTGATTGTGCAGCACACTGATTTTGTGCTTTATGTGTTGTCTGGTTTGTGATGGGAAGTGCAGGTTGTTTGGGTGCCTGCTTTGGAGGTCTCTGATGCTTTTGCAGGTTTTTATTTAGAGCCTCCGAGTATGATTTTGTGTATTTATGTGTATTTTTTGCCAGTGCTGTTTTAGTAGGTCTGTGTCCTAGACTAGTTTGTCTCTTACTTTTCTGGACAGTGTTTTTAAGTAGTTTCATGCTTAAATTCCTCATTGTTGCACATTTGGGTGTGAATGACCTGAGACGTACCTCCCTGGACTACACGAAAAGAGAAATGGAGGAGCTCTCTGATTATGTTGTCCAGGCAAGTATGACCCTAGCCCTGAGCAGCATCCTACCATCACCCAGAATTATACCACAGTACAAGCAGAAAATGATTAATTTCAACAATTGGCTAAGTTTCTGGTGTCATTCCAAAGGGATCCAGTATCTGTCTGCCTGGGATGACATGATTGACAGACCTCGATGCTTTGATAGAGATGGCCTGCATCTGTCACTCCTGGGCTTCTGGATACTGGCCAAGGTTCTTGACACCCCTATAGTGCATTTTTTAGGCTGTGTTCCAAAGACCAAATTGCCAGCATAAGCGCTGCAAACAAATGCAATCTAAGGGTCATGCTGCTCAATGCTAGAAGTCTAAATCTCAAAATGCACTCACTTGAAGCACTCCTTAAAATGGAGAACATCGACAATTTGTGCTGTAACAGAGACCTGGTTCAAAGCAGTTGAAAGCACCCCTGCACTACCAGGCTATAACTCATTCCACACCTTTCGGCCCCAGAACTTGGACCAAAGCTCCAAAGGTGGTGGTGTTTCCATATTTATAAAGGATGCACATACCTTCAGACTGGTAGCCCAACATAACACATCAGAGATACTTCAGGTGCAGCTAACATTGGGTAAGACAGCAATTCAGGTCATAGCCTGATAAAGGTCCCCAACCATGTCCCAAGACTCACACTCCATGTTCCTAAGCACCCTGGAGAATATTAGGGTCCAACCTAACACTCTCATACTGGGAGACTTCAACTATCCCTCCATTAACTGGGAAAACTACTCATGATGACAAGATGGGAAAAAGGAAGTTCTCCCGGGGATCACCTCTGTGGCTCTGATCTACAGGAGCACAGGAAAATAATTTTCTTGGGTGGCGAAAGCCAGGGTACCTTTTTGGCTAGGCTTATATAGGCCCTAGGGCCAATAGCCTAGTACCTACCTATGAACCTATGTACCAATACACTTGCCCAACATTTCCTGGAATTCATTAATTCCAATGCCCTGGACCAGCTCTTTCTTACCCCCACTAGAGGTAGCAACATCCTTGACCTGGTCATTACTAACATGGGCAGCTATTGCTCTACACCAATAGTCAACTCCTCCCTGGTTAGATCCGACCACAAACTAATCACTTTAGAAAATCCACTTCTCCCCCCCCCCCCCCATCGCAAAGGTAACTACCATGAAAAACTTCTCCAAAGCTAACTTTGGGTTCCTAAAAACAGAGGTGGCTAACTTCACGGCACCCATGCAAATGGAGAATAGTTGCATGACCACCGAAACATACACCAATGCACTGTATGAACACATACACAAATGCATGGATCTCGCCATACCCAATAGAACCAAGACACTCTCCTCCAAAAAAAGGAAGCCAATCTGGTGGTCCCCTGCCATAAACAAACTCTACAACAGAAGGAAGAAACTGATACAGAAAAAGGTGAAGTCCCAAGACTGGAAAAACTCCCTTATCAGCCTCAACAAAAAAGTTGAGATCCTTCATCAAATCCACTGAAGCTAACTATGAAAACAGAATTGCAGCAGATAGTAAAGACAACCACAAGGCCTTCTATAGTTATGTAAAGAATCTCCATGGCAATACTCAGATTTGCTCTGAGCTACTGCACAATGGTACCCCCTATACTGCCCCCACAGATATTGCCAATATACTGGCCGACAGATTCAGTGCCAACTGTACCCGTCTCTCCCCCCCAAAGGACCAATCACAATGCCAGTAGATTGCCAGGCACCTAGTATTACTGCTGCACAGGTTAAAACAGCACTGCCCAAGGCCAAGAATACAGGTTCAATGGGACCTGACAATATCCCTGGCTGTGTTCTACATGAACTACAGAGTGAACTGGCACCACACCTGTGTGCCTTGTTCAATCACAGCCTCACCTTAGGCTTTGTCCCTACTGAATGGCACATTGCTACAGTAATCCCTCTCCACAAAGGAGGAGCGACTACAGAATCTGGAAACTATCGCCACATTAGCCTGACGAGTCTGATGTGCAAAGCTATGGAATGCATCATATTAGACCTAATAAAAAAGGATATAGGGAATCTCCAAACTCTGGATCCCACAATGTTTGGTTTTGTGAAGGGTAGATCATGCCTGATCAACCTGGTTGACTTCTTTGAGTCAGTCACCAGAGCTGTGGATGAAGGCAAGGTGGTTCATACAGTCTTGATCTGGCCAAGGTCTTTCATACCATTCCCCACTCAGGAATCGTAAGAAAACTCACTAAGCTAGGCATCAACCCTTATATCACTAGGTGGGTTGCAAACTGGCTCACAGATAGAACCCACAGTGTGAAAGTATCTGATTCCAAGTCAGACTGCCAACCAGTCACAAGTGAAGTCCCACAGGGTACAGTCCTGGGTCCTCTCCTGTTTGGTATCTACTTCTCTGA
The DNA here is from genome assembly GCF_019279795.1 of Protopterus annectens. Taxonomy (NCBI): domain Eukaryota; kingdom Metazoa; phylum Chordata; order Ceratodontiformes; family Protopteridae; genus Protopterus; species Protopterus annectens. The sequence continues at coordinate 485,924,883 of NC_056741.1, read as the reverse complement.
AGTCCAGGCCAGCACGAAGGGACTCTGGCTGACAAAGTTCACAGACAATTGCAAGTTGGGAGCTATTATTAACTCCCCAAGTGATGTTGGCATCCTGTAGAAAGGCCTCACTGAGACCAACGACTGGTGTCAGAACCATGGCCTTAAGCTCAATGCCAAAAAATGTGGTGTCGTCCCCTTTGGGAAAAACTCGTTTCCCATGAATTACCACATTGATGGGAGCCCACTGAACACAGAAGGTGTTACAAGTGATCTAGGAACACAGGTTGACAGCAACCTCTCCTTTGACCACCACATTGCCACTGTGGTGAAAAAGTCCTTCTATGCAGCACATCTCATTACTAAAGGTTTTGCATACAGGAAGAAAGAGGTCATTGTCTCCCTCTACTCTTCCCTCATTAGACCAGTCATCAAGTACAATGCCTCATTTGGCATGTACCTCACTAGACACCTGCAAGAGCTGGAGAGGCTTCAAAAGTACCTCACAAAGATGATCATAGGCCTTAAACTGTTTTCCTATATAGACAGACTAAAAAAACTCCAACTACTCTCTGTCTCATATCACCTACTTAGAGACAATCTCTGCTTAACTTACAAAGCCATGTCTGACTCAGCTCTGTTAGAAATGCTACATCTAAAGAAATCCCAATCCCTCCATACAACACGCTCCAGAGACCTCAATCGTATTACCACAATCAACAGAACATACTGGAGGGACAGGTTCATAACCCAGAGACTGCCCATGCTATGGAATAGACTTCCCATACATATCAAACAGCACCTCACTGGCCCCATTCAAAAGAAATCTTGATGACTGGATGGGAAATAGGAAATTCACCCCGAGGATCACTCCAGTGGCTCTACTCAACAGAGGCACTGGGAACTAATGTTGGGTGGCACGATGCCAGGGTAATCCTATGGGCTAGGTTTGTAAAGGCTCCAGGGCCATTAGCCTAGTGCACACCTATGAACCTATGACCATGTAGCAATGCTTGTGCTTTTCTGCAGATAATGTGCTGGACTTTTCACTCTTACAGACCTAACTAGACACTATCCTTGATTATATATCTTGTAGACATGTCAAGCTTAACCCAGCTAAGAATGAAGCCATGTTAGTGCATGCCACTGTCTACCCAAGTAATGTTTGTTTTGCCTTTTAATCTCTTATGGAGTGAATCAGCTGGATTTTATATCCCATTTTTGTGATCTGAGCATTGTACTTGTCAACAGATTCACAAGGTCTTACTCATTTAATTCATGCTGTGTGAAAGTTTCATTTTTTTTCCTTCTGCTGAATGTCAATTGGATTTATAGCATCTGCTGTCATATGCAGGTTTAGGATCATTTCTGTTTTATATGTCATAACAAGCCTTGATGATATCATACACCTCATCTTTTGGAGAAATACAATGTCAGTCCAGCCCTTCAGCCTGTTTTGGTCTGCACCTACATCCTAAATCCTGAGACTCCCCACTAAGTAGTTTACTTATTAATTCATTTGGTGGTCTTCATTTGACTTGCTAACAGTGGATGTGATGAGGGCTTAATCCACAGAGCATCCAGACCAAGAAAGGATGAGCCAGTTTCTAACATTCAGCATCTCTAATCTCTAGTCAACGATCGGATGCCCATCAGCACACCAACCTGTGGCAACTGCAATGTGGATGGGTGACCCACATCTTTAGCACCAGACTGCTACAAACTATTACATTTTAACTCAGTTGTACAGTCTCTGATGTAGGTTACTATAAAACTTGCCTTCAATTAGTTGATCACTTCAAATAATTCATCTACTTCTGTGATATTTCATTGTTGTGTTTCACCAAATGTCCAATAACCAAATTCTGATAAGCTGCATACTATATTTATTTTTACAGGTATAAAAAGATTTTAATAATCAAGAATGTTTTAACCTAAGCCATCTCTATGGCACAGAAGGAAGGAGCCTCAAGCCACATTTGAGTAGCACACCCAGCCCCTGAGAAGCCAGCAGGTTGGACAAGGACTGAGTGGCATAACCTATGCTTGGGCAAGGGGCTTCCTGTTCCAGGATACAAGAATTGGTGGAGACTGGGGATCCAACTCCTGAAAAACAAATTATGCACCGACATTATTACACAGTGGACAATGGGTGGGATACTGGTAAGGCATCAAAATAAGCCCTTTTCAGGTGTTAGGATAGTGATGTGACAGGTTCAAGTGATCTTCACTGTGTCTGTTCCCAGATATATATGGAACACATTAACAAAATTTAGAATACCCATATTGTGTATATCAAAAAAAGCTAGAATTATCCATTCCCTAAATTTGAGTTTGATGATGTGAATCTTTCTGTTTTACATTATTACTTTCTTTCTTATTCGGTACTTTAGAAATAAGAACATATTTACTGGTATTTTCTTTTGTGTAGCATGTTTTCTCCCTGCTCCATTATGGCACCTTGACAAAATAATTTTCTAAGTTTTTTTCCCTGATCTTTAATAGCTGCTGTTACAAAATTAGGCCAGCTTGCAGTATGCTTCATTCATAATGTCTGCGGCATCAAATAAGGTCAGACTTTAATCAGGAGCAGTTGTTTCTCAGAGAAATATATTATCCATATAACACAGTTCTGTACAAGTCATGTCATGTACTGCACTGATATTTTTGTCTGCTCAGTTGTTTATCACAGTGGTTTAAGTAGGCCATAGGCATATATGCACATTTTACAGCTTGGCTGTAATTTGTTGACTGAATTAAACTGAAATTATTTGAACAAGCCATTATAGAACTCTATCCAAATGATTGTCTCTACCTGTCCTAGGCCACAGATTTTCATTGATTCCTTTTAAACCATCATTTAGATGACATATGCTTGGTGGAATATAAGAAAGTGGTAATGAGGAAAACATTTATTAATTAAATGTTCATACACAAACATGAGAAGAGAAAAGGAGGGTGATTTGTGCCAGTTTTGTTTGACTACAATGAAAGTTCACAGGCTACAGAAAATGTCTCTCCAGAGGGGTGTGTGTGTGTGTGTGTGTGTGTGTGTGTGTGTGTGTGTGTGTGTGTGTGTGTGTGTGTGTGTGTGTGTGTGTGTGTGTGTGTGTGTGAGCATATGATATGGCCAGTAAAGTGGTACAATGGTTAATGCTACTGATTCTCAGCACCAGAGCTGAGGTTTTGCTCAAACCCTTCCCTCTATAAGATTATTTGGCTTAGTGCAACAGAGCAGGTTAACAAAACTAAACAAGTGATACAAGATTCTTAAAGTGAATGTGAATCGTTTAGATAAAGACACAGACATTGTATTTAATTACTTATACATTTGGTGATGTGGTGCTCCCACTAACAGATAAATACATTTTTAGAAAGGACAAATGAAAATAAATTAATCATAAACTGTACATCAAAACAGGATATGTTTTAACAGGTTAACTATTTCCACATCAAAACTTATTTTGTCAAGACCAACAGACAGTAAAGGCAATTCAATTTTTCTTTTTTTCTAATGTCAACAAAGCCTCCCATACCCTTTATGCAGAAAGCTGTGTACCCTGCTTCCCTCTAAGTCTTTTAATGTTTTTTTTTACCTCATGCTGTCTGCCATCTGCAATGTAATGGATTCTCTCAACAGTTTCTGAAGCAGCAACACCCCTCCTAGTTGATGGCTGCTCCCACACTCCCAGGGTCCCACAGAATTGGTAGACCATTATGGTATCAAGGGGGAGTGGAGTGGTTAGATGTGAATCAGGGCACCTCAGTACAGTGCCACCTCTTTGGCAGGTACAGACCGTATTCTTGTTAACACACTTGTTTTACCCACCGTTCATGCAGGCCATGTAATGACTTCAGCATGGTCTGCACATGTTCATCTAGGTGTGCACTGCAGACAATCTTCTTCTACTTCCTTAAACTATGACTCTATGCTGTATACTTTTTGGCCTCCAGTGAAGCTATAGACAGGAAAAAAAATGCTCTCATCCAGGAGATGAAAACCTGTCAAAACCCCATCTGCTGAGTACCATTGCAAACTCTCTGATGTCTGGCTTGCTAATGAAATCCAGTTCACAAGCTTTGCAGGCATGGAAAGTCACTTTCCAGAACATTTTGGCCTCCTTCCCTCAGTAATATAACTAGCTCTGAGGCCATAAATCTCAGCATAAGTTATAAAAACTGAATGAATTCTTCATTTGGCTATTGCTTGAGCTTTACAGGTTTCAGTCATTTGGTCTGTGACAGAGAGGCCAAACACATTCCTGAGAAAACTGGCAAACACTTTAATATTGCTACTAGTGAACTAATAGATAAACCCTTTTGCCAGATAACTTGACCTGACAAAGAAACATAAGGAGCAACAAAAGTGGTATTCATCAGAGAAAGAAAGAAAAACGCACTAACAGGTTTGAGGCAGTTAAAATGTTTAAAGGACAACACCAAAGAGGCACATACAAGTTCAGTTGATGCACAATGGAGTAATTTTGGTAGGAGGAAGGGTCCTTCTTGAATTAGAAGCAAAGATGAAAGTGAATCGGTCACAATATTCAGCACTTATCATAGTGAAATACTTCACATTGTTGATTAGGTTCATGGCCAAGTATGAGGCTAGATAGCCTTGCAGGCCATTTTAAGCCTAGTTAATTTCTCTTCAAATGTGAGAATCAAATCCTGTACCTTGTGTCTGTAAGGTAAACACCTTAACCGAAAGGTACAGCATCTCCTTACCAACTCCAAACAGCCAAAACTCCAGGTAAGCCTGGTCAGCTGGCAGCATCTCTAACCATAACCAAAATTGTTGTGAAATAGGACATGACCATATAATATGGAAGTAATCCATGTACAGTGTAGCACAATTCCAGCATATACCATTATTAATAAATCCCTGGGTACCCCTCAAAAACGGCAAGTGATGCCATCTATATAATAGTTCAAATCTATTAATGGAAACTTGTGGTTTGCTTCTGAACCTATACAGATCTGAAAATATAGAGTTCTAGAATCTTTCCCCCAAATATTTCCGAAGCATCTTTTGCCATTTTTTTAATCATGTCTGAAACACAAAATATATAACACTGGGATAAGTGTCTAGACTAGATTAACCTAAAAATATATTGCCCCTTTGCCAAACAGCAGGAAGATATTTCAGACTGTGATGATCTAGACAGCTTGGTAGCAAATGTCTCTTATTTGCAAATATTGACATAATTTCAATTACACATCTACTTGCATCCCTTGGCAGTCATAAAATGTGATGAATTTCCCCTTAAGTGAAGAGCTACCCATGGAAAGTAGCCTTACAGGTTCCAGTCTTCCCAAAAGAGAGATGGTACTTCACCTGATATTGGCCCATATGATATCCTGTTTCAAAGAAGCAAAGGATCCATGAAAACTCCTTCTAAACTTCCCCTCCTTATCCCCAGGAGCCCAAATTTTGTTCCTCCCATACAAGTTGGGATGTTTTATAGACATATTCCTCATCCATAACTCCAGCAACAACCATAAGAGTGGATTCTTTGATCTAGCCCATATCTCTCAACCTCTTAGGGCAATAAATTGGGATAAAGCCTAAAATAATGGGGGTACAAAGGCCCAAAATAGGGACATATTTTAAATATTGCTTCTACAAACTTAGAAAGTTGCTAGAATAATAGGATTTGTGTTGGCATGCTTCTTTTGAAGGATTGGAAGCCTGAAACTCCAATGTATGTCATTATTTAGTGACTTCAATCCTCAGTGATTTGCCAGAAAAACAGATATTTTATGAGGACGACCAGAAATATGAGACAAAACTCTGGACATTCTGTGAAAATCTGGACAGTTGAGTGGTATGATCTAGCCTGTACACACTAGGCATACACAATGGCAACGGCATATCTTTGAAAGTTCGGTACCACAAACTTCTTTTCTTTTAGGTATACACAAAGCTTTTCTAGCTGCCTGAATGGGGTCTCCCATCCCAAAGCATATATTTCATCATACTTTGGAATTTGTTCTGGAACTTTGTATAAGCAATTTGAGGAAGAAGGTGTCTAAACAAACAAAAAAAAAATAGAAATTTCAGAAACCTCATCATTTTGACAGCATTAATTTTTGCCAGGAAAGGGAGCTTCAATTTCTGCCATCCTTTTCATTTATAATGCAATATTCAGGTCCACAATCTGGCCATGATGTTTATGTATAATCATCCCCATATAGGTAAGCTTGTATACAATTGAAAATCCATGTGTTGGTAGGGAATCCAGTATTTTTTCACAGTGTGAGTTTTAAGGCAGAACACTGGATTTACTCTTGTTAATTTTTAAGCCAGATATGGTCCCAAATCTATGCACGATCCTCAGTAAGTGAGGCACAATTGTCAAGCCAAATTACACCATCATTAGCAAACCACACTGAGCTAAACTTGCAATGATACGCAAGCACTATCTGGGAAGTCTTTTGATGTATGTAAGAGGCTATTATTTTGATGGCCTGAACAACTAAATGGGGATATACAGGGAAACCTTGCCTAGCCTCTCTTCCTATGGAGAGTGTAAGGGAGTACAGATCATTAGGAGTAACATAAGCCTGTAGGTCATAATATGTGATTTGACGCATTTTTAAATAGCCGACTCATTTGTAGAAAAACTAAGCTGCTGCCTGCTGATGCAGCATGACTGCTTCTTCAGACCCTCTTTTGCACAGATTTTCTTACACTGTGGCAGGACTTGTTGTACCATATCGGTCTCCCCTCCCAAACCAACTCCAAATCTATCGACCTGATTTTAGTCCTCTGATCAAGAAATAGTGCAGTGGAGTCCTTTCACCCCCATCCCCCATTTTGTCTAATAAGTTTCATCTAGAAAGTTAAATGACCCAAGTCAAAGTCAAATGACACAAGTCAAAAGTCATTCTCACAGCTTCATACTTGCCTTTAGAAATATTGTTTCCCCTGCTTCTGCCTCCTTACTTGAGGAAATACTCTGTTGTGTCCCTAGATGGCCTTCCTAATTCACCCATCAGACAAATCTTACTCGAACATTCACTTCTTTTGTTGAAGTGCATATTTTTCTACTTCTAGTAATAGCTAACTACTCATCCTTCCTTTGCAGAGTGGCAGAAATCACTTCTTTTCAGACACCCCAAATGGGCAACACTGATACAGACAAGTATACAGTTTCTGCCATCTCAAAATATTTGTACACCTTTTCTGATCCTGTCTCATCTGTAGTTAAATATTAAGAGCAGATTAAGGACTCAGTCATTGCTCCATTAAAGTCTACTTTGCCACAATAATTTTCATAAAGGCCTTCACTCCTTGTCTATGTTTTTTTTTTGTTTTTTGTTTTTTTTGAAGGTCTACAAAGCCTTTCATAAAGACATATTCCTTCTGAGATCAGCCTTAAGAAACCCAGTTTTCCTCAGGATTTATATTTTGCATTAGAGAAACTGACATAGCCTCCTTTCAAATCTGATATTTCTGCAGACACAGAGAATTCTTTTTTGCAAAAACACTTTATTTCTGGTAGTGATCATCTCTGCCAGAACAGTTACAGATGGTGTCAATTGTGTCACCTTACTTTCTGTTCTATAAAGATAAAGTCACCCTCCATACTAAACCCCCTTATACCTAAAGAGAATCCAATCTCAGTCAGTATATTTATCTTCTTGTGTTCTTTCCACAATATACCTGTCACAAGCAGTACCTTCTTCATATATGTATATGCGCCAAGAACTGAGACATAGTGTTGTTAACACAATTTCTAGTAGAAAAGATACACAACTTTCTACTTCCTTTTCCAGTAAAAAAAAAGTAAGAAAGTTTAAAAAATGAATCACTTTACCTAACTGCATCACTAATTGTATCCACATTTGTTATACTAAATAAAGTAAGCATCTTCCTTCTACTCCAAAAAGTCATATTTCTTTTTCTCAAAATACTCTGTATGATACTCACAACACTTTAGTAATACAACTTGGAGGAGTTGTTCAGGAAAATGTCTTCAGTTGGAATAACTACTATAACAAGTTCATAGGTGTGTACAAGGCTAATGACCACTAGGGCCTTTTTAAGCCTGGCCACACATCACAAATGTCTGATAGGAGAATGTTCTCATAAAAGAGACTGCCCAGATGGAATGGGATGAAACCTGGTCACCCTGTTAATAAGGATGGGTCTCTGCTTCCCAGATAGAAAGTTAAATACAGACTATAATGACAGATTTGAAAGAAGAGGTCCATCCTCAGTAACATAAACTCCCTCCTGACCCATTGTCTTGGTATAGTAGGTACAGAGTCACAATAGTAAGCAACTTCAAATGCTTACATTAGATCTGGAAAGGAATGGGACCACAGTGCAGTGTGGGATAAACACAAGGGCCACAGTACCTTGAAAAGTTTTATGTGTCGAGCAGTCTGAATACCCAATGGCCTTAGTTAGCTGTTACTGATGGATCTGATCTTCCCAATCTATCGTTATGTTAAGTATATAGCTTTCAATTTTTATCATCCCAAAAATGCAGAAAGAAGCAGAGATACTGCAGGACTGTCAAATACTAATGGATGGGGTATACACAAAAGATAATCCAGTAGAAAGAAAGTAGGTCTGGAAAGCTGTTGTGGAATACATGGAATCATATAACTCAGTTATTGCTGAAGCTTTCAGCGTTAAATATGTATAATGTGTTCTGAAGCATCTCTGTAAAATTGTGACACAAACAGACAACAAGATGCATACTTGGAAGATTGCTCCTTTATAAATATTTCATACGCAGCTATCCGTGTTATACTACAGTAAATACAAAAATGTAAAACAAGGATAATATAAAAGAAAATAGCAGTAAGCTGTTTCCTGACTTGATTTATTAGGCAAAAATTCCAAAAGATTTTTTTATACCAAATACATTTTGGAGATGTAAATATGTGCTAATGCAATGTTTCCTAAACATCTTCATGATCAGAACAAATGTACTGGAGGCATAGTTCCTCCAAGTGTCAAAAATGTGCATTTTTAAAGGTGTTGTATGGTTCTGTTACACTTAATATTATATTATCTCATTTATAAAATCTCTATATTGCTATAGAAGTCTGAAACACATTTCTGAACAGCCAGTTTAGAGCTCAGTGTAACTCAGAAGGAATATTCAGGGAAGTGAGCTTGCATCAGCACCAAGCCACAGGGCAGAATATAACAATATCAAGTGATTCAAAAACAAAAACAAATGTAGATCAGACTCAGAAATGATTAGAGTAATGGCTTAGGCAAAATTTCTTAGTGAGCAGCAGCACTCACTGTGGTGCTGATTCAGAGACACATGTGGTACCATTGCTCAAGCTGGCAAATTGCAACGTCAGCATCATATGCTAATGACCTCATAATGATACAGAAATGAGCAACAATATGGTAACGAGACTGTGATGCTACCAGCCCAGCTAGCTGGAATTCTGTAGATAATTCTATGTCATTTGTAAATACTGTTATGATTTATACAGAACTGTATGTTATGTACTTATATTCAAGAATGTAACCACACTGTACTCTACTGGAAAAGAACAGAAATGTATATAGACTATATACCTGTGCAAATGTATGTTTTAATAGTAGAAGCTGGAACATATGAAGTTAACTTGCAAAACTTCAAGAAAATAAGTTGGAATCAAAATGTTTTACAATAGTGTTATCTCTCACTTTCAATGCAGCAAGCAGACACAATGTCTAGAGCTAGAAGTTTTTCTATTGTCTTGAAAGTAATTTTAATTACTAGGTTTAAAATGTAAAGTGTTTTATTGCTTCCTAGCAGTTACACATCTGAGAGATATGTACTTCTCACACAGAGATGATAAAATTCTGCTGGTATCTTTTAGCCTGGGAACTGAAGGCAGGTGACAAAGAGTAATGTCATCAAAGCTGACCATGCAGTAATGTTTGATATTAATTTAAGAACTCTCTCAAAGAGAGACTGTGCATTTTGCATCTTGTCTTGGACCTAGAAAAATCCATTCAGCACTTCTGCCTATGTGCTGCTCTGTAAATAAGATTTAGACATAGTATTTCTTTTAGAGATAGAAAGAAATATAGTAAAGATTAGTTTGATGTTTTCTGTATTCATTTGAGACTGCCCAGCAATGTTGTTTCAAAATATTTCATGTGATTCTGAACTCTGAAGTAAATGTGTTGATTGAGTATTGGCTTGTTATTTTATTATTTATAATTAAATATATTTAAACCTATCTTTGTGGCTGGTATTTGTGAGACATGTTTAAGCTGTTAAAGTACTTGCATATGCATTTGGTGACACTGTACAGGCCACTCCTAAATAACCTTAGTCATGGTCACACTTACCATTTGGATAATAGTAACATTACACAGTAGGATTGGTCACCTTTTTTAAGGGTCTTTAAGTAGCTGATAAGTAGGGGTTGATGGCAGTGATAACTACCTTATAGTCTGGGCAGAAGGAGACATAGCTAGTAAACCTGTGCCAGCCTTCCCCAGGTGTGTGTGTGTGTGTGTGTGTGTGTGTGTTTGTATATAAATCAAATCTCAAAGTGTGTGTGTGTGTGTGTGTGTGTGTGTGTGTGTGTGTGTGTGTGTGTGTGTGTGTGTGTGTGAGTCAGCGGTTCCACTTTGAATCATCAAATGTTCAGAACATCAACGTTCTGATCATCGAGACCAGAACATCGATGTTCAGAACATCGAAGGTTTAAAGTGGAAGTGCCAGGTAAGTGAAAATGTAGAATTTTGGGTGTGTATGTATGGCAGCAAGGTGCCCTGCATGTTTTGTGTGTGTGTGTGTGTGTGTGTGTGTGTGTGTGTGTGTGTGTGTGTGTGTGCCATCTGAGTGTTGGCATTGCAGGCAGGGTACAGGAAATCTCCCATTTAGCGCTACCACATATAGAGGTAAACAGGAAATTTCCCTTACCCCACTGTAGCGCAATTTCGGAGTTGGCCGAAATGTGCCACAACAGAACCCTTGTGGGATTCACACTCACCCTCAAACTCATCTTGAATCAAATCTAGAGGTCCCCTCACTCTCTGCCCATACAGCAATGCAAAGGATGAAAAAACCTGTGGATTCCTGGGGCACCTCACTGTAAGCAAACAACAGATGAGGCAGATATTTGTCCCACTCCCTCTTAAACTGGTCTGCAGATGCCTGTAGCATCACCTTGAATGTTGAGTTTAACCTCTCAACAAGACCATTAGTGTGGGGATGGTAGGGTGTGGTTTCTAAGTACTTCATCCCACAGTACTTCCACAGACAAGCCAGCAGGTCTGACATGAAATTGGCACCTCTTTCAGTCAGTATTTCCTTTGGGTAACCTACCCTGCTGAAAATCTCTAACGAAGCATTTGCTACCTTTTCTGCTCCAATGGAGAACAGAGCCACTGCCTCGGGATATCTGGTAGCATAATCTACTACCACTAGGATACACTTGTTCCTTGTGGAACATGGGGTACTCAGAGGCTGTGATTCAATATAACACTGCACTGTCACAAGCAGACATCGTCATGGTGCATGTGCTTAGACTGATGGAAGCTTACGTCTGCTACCTAGATTCCATGTGTGGCATTGTGCACTATGCTCCAGGACATGTTGACTGTGTAATGCTGGGCAACATAAAGATACTCAGACAGCCACAGAAAGAGACTGAATCAGAGTATTAGGCAGACTGCAGCCACTGACAGAGGAGGTGCTGGTGCAGAAACCACCAGGGGAAATAACTGCAAGAGAAGATCATGTAAGGTAGAGTGAGGTACAATATGCTGTAGTACTAGCAAACAGGAAGTGTCTGCCTCACAAGTATGGGCTAAATTATGTACAACAAAGATTAAAACTGATGCATTTAGCACTACACCCACGTCTGCTGTATAGTGCAGTGACTAGCCATGTGTGTATCAGATATTACCCATCAATGTAAGACAACAGTGATTGCAGGGCTCAATTATAATAACATACAAACGTGGGAAAGAGCACAGTGACAGGGATCCTCAACGGGCACATTAGTGGAAGGATGTGGGGACTAAAAATGTGGAAAGGAGTTGGAAGAGATAGATGTAGATGTTCCAGCAATCATATGTACTTTTTTTGTAAGATTATATATGTTTATATGCTTTTATATTATACAGTGTTTGTGGGGCCTTTCTCCCTGGGCCTCCACTGAAAATGGTCACTTGACCCAGTGGACTTTCCCAGTTAACAAATGTCAATAAGTAAATAAATGTACTATGCAGGGAGGGCATAGTGCTCCTCGAGAGGAGGGAAGGCATTCATATGTAGTGGGGACTTCAGCAATAATGGATGCAGGAGACCTAGCTCTTGAAAATGTGGCTGCACTGTGTAAATGTGTCTGCGACACATGTTGTTGGATCACAGGTGAGAACAACAAAGACTGTGAATTTCCATAGCCATAGGTAAAACATGAGACCAAAGTTGCCTGAATGTTCCATTTGCCTGATCACCACATTAGCTTCATTTGCTCTTTTGGCCATGCCATTCCACATCAGGTTCATTACTGATGGGTGCCTGGAGGAGGTAGCATCATGTAACTTTGACCTACTTACCCTATGAAGTGTATCCAGAATGCAAGCAGATGCACAGTGTTATCAGGAAAGACACTGACCATAGCATGCAAAGGCAGATGGCCCATGCAAGCAATATTTTGTCTAAAATGCCCATCTGCTGGGTAAAGCCTTCATATATGTCTTCAAACAGGATATACAGTACACTTGTCACATCTGTCATGGCAGTAGCAGTATTTGTCTCTGCTTAAATGACTGCCTTGCACTGTCATGGCAGTAGTAGTATTTGTCTCTGCTTAAATGACTGCCCTACACATCCATTGTTAATGCCCATTGTGACACCCACTTTGCACAGGAACAATAGCATTAACAGCCACTGGCCCACTGCTGCACATCCACATCATCTGTGGTGATAACAAGATTCCTCATGTAGCACATTACAATATGTTCCAGAACCTGCAGCAACATAATTAACACTGCTACTATGTGACAATCACACTCCCTAGTAGTGATAATAGTTACATACAGAATGAGCAAATGCACATTGTGCGATATACCTTTATGTCTGCATCCCAAATGGGACTGTAGAGATGATAGGACAGTGTTATGCATCACTCATGGCACTGGTGTACCACAAAAATGTATTACTGACATAAGGAAGACATCTTGATGTACCCTCAGCAGAGACATGAGATAGTGCATCCATTCAGCTCCCACATCCAGACCTTTGCATCCAGGCCTCTACCAGGCCTATCATGGTCCTTTTCCTCTCCTCAGACAAAGACACCAAACATTCCACTGTGACAGTAAGAGTGGTTTGTGATAGCAGAATCCCTTGGTTTGTGATAGCAGAACCTCACCCATGGGCATCCTCTCCAGAGCAGTGGTGTGGTTCTTTGTGAGGGCATGCAGGATCATATTGGTGACCACTTGACAGATCTAATGGGTTGCCCTGTTATGGCCACTGTCTGCATTAACATCAGTAACCAGCTCACACCATCCACTTTCCTGAAAGGTCTGGTCAATCCTGTCTGTATACAGAGTTTGCCACCCATGCTCATGAATGGCCTGCAGTAGCACATTAGCCTCTGTCTGAAAAACTTCTAGATGCACTTGCGCTGTTTACACAGCATGTACACACCTGCAAAAATGGGCATGCACCTATGATCAGTGAGTAGACACAAAATATGTGCAGCACCATTTATATCAGTAATACATCCATATGGCAACTTCACCACCATAATGTACCACACTTATCATTCTCTAGAAGCAAAGGACATTTCCAAATAGTGGACCAGTAGAGCAGTATTGGGACATGTTTGTGATATGCAATCTGCCATCAGCCTATAACTACCTGAGCATGACAACGTTTAGCCATTGTGTACTATTCATATACACATACACCCTGTATCGGGCATATATCACTTTGTCGAAGGTTCATTTCTGTGAGCCTTCATTCTTCGACCCAAATACAGTGAATGTTCACATCAGCAAACCTTCACTTTAATAAACAACTTACCCAGGGAAAGGAATGAGTTGGCCATCATAAGAAAATTGCCCTTTTCCCCAGTGCAGTGCAATCTCAGAGTTGGTATATATAGTTAGGGGGCTGGGATTGAAACCCCCCACATGGGTGTGTTTGAAATACTTTGTTTTGTCTGATGGTCAGAATGCTGGACAACTTGTTCCTTTCCCCGGGTAAGTTGTTCATTGAAGTCAACATTTATTGATGTGAATGTTCACTGTATTAGGATCGATGAATGAAGGCCTGTATCTGTTATCCAATGTGCCTTCTCATCTTACTCTGTTCACTATGTACCATATCTGATACATGGATGCAGACTTTATGCATATCAGCTCATCACTCTCCATATGAGATGCCTACCAAGAGACAGAGTCCATCTCATGCAACACCACAACCATACCTTTGGTGAGCTACTGCTGCATCACCTACATCCTGTCTTCTCTAATTCATCATAGGTTCATAGGTTCATAGGTAGGTACTAGGCTATTGGCCCAAGAGCCTAAGTAAGCCTAGCCAACAAGGTTCCCTGGCTTATGCCACACAAGAAAGTTATCTTCCTGTGCCACTGTCAAGCAGAGACACAGAAGTGATCCCCGGGGTGTATTTCCTATTTCCCATCCACTCATCAAGATATTTCTTGAAGAGTGCTAATGAAGAACTTTGCTTGACGTAGATGGGTAGCCTGTTCTAGAGTATGGGAAGACTCTGGGACAGGAATCTATCTCTCTAGCATGTCCTGTTTATTGTGGTGACAAGGTTTAGGTCCCTAGACCATGTAGCTCAGAGGGATTGGGATTTCTTTAGGTGTAGCATGTCCAACAGCTCTGGGTTTGGCATAGGTTTATATGTTAGGCAGAGATCACCTCAGAGTAGGTGACATGCTATGGAGTAAAGCTGGAGTTTTTTGAGATGGTCAGTGTAGGGCATCTGTTTGAGGCCAGTAATCCTCTTTGTGAGGTACTTCTGTGGCCTTTCCAGCTGCTGCAGTTGTCTTGTGAGGTACATTCCAAAAGGGGCATTGTACTCTATAATGGGTCTAATGAGTGTCCAGTAGAGGGGAACAATGACCTCTTTTTTTCTGGATGAGAACCCTTTTATGATGAGGTGTGCCACGTAGAAGGACTTCCTGACTACTGTAGCGATGTACTATCAAAGAACAGACTACTGTCCACCTGGGTCCCAAGGTCTCTTATCGCACATTTGGTGTTAACTAGACTGCTGTCTATGTAGTAGTTCATGGGTACAGAGCTTTTACCAAAGGGGATGATAATGCACTTTTTGGCATTGAGCTTGAGGCCATGGCTCTGACACCAGGCATCTGTCTCAGCGAGGCCCTTCTGTAGGATTTCCGCATCATTTGGGAACTCGACTATGATTCCTAGTTTGCAATCATCTACGAACTTCATTAGCCAGAGGTCTTCTGTGTTAGCCTGTACTTCAGAGAAGTAGATAGCAAACAGGAGAGGTCCCAGGACTGAACCCTGTGGTACTCCACTTGTCACTGGTTTGAGGTCAGATTTGGATTGTGCAACTTTTACAGTGTGGGTTCTGTCAGTGAGCCAGTTGGCAGCCCATCTTGTGACATAGGGATTTATACCTAGTTTAGTGAGTTTAGCTATAATTCCAGATGGGGGATGATATCAAAAGCCTTGGTGAGGTCAAGATAGTCTGTGTGAACCACCTTAACCTCATCTACGGCTTTGATGACTGCCTCAAAGAAGTCGATCAGGTTCAGGAGGCATGATCTGCCTTTCACAAACCCGAACTGGGTGGGATCCAGAGTTTGGAAGTTACAATGTCTTTGTTTATGAGTTCCAAGATGATAAATTCCATGGCCTTGCAGATCAGGCTCATCAGGCTAACAGGGCAATAGTTCCCGGGATCAGTGGTGGCTCCCCCTTTGTGAAGTGGGATAACTGTTGCTGTACGCCATTCAGTGGGCACAAAGCCTGATGTGAGGCTATGATTAAACATGGTGCTTAGGTGGGGAGCCAGTTCATTCTGAAGTTCATGTAAAATGCAGCCTGGGATGTTGTCTGGTGCCATGGATGCTGTGTTTTTGGCTTTAGAGAGTGCAGCTTTTACCTGCGTAGTTGTGATTACAGGGACTCTGCATTCATCCTGTATAGATATGGGCCCTTTAGGGGGTGGGGGGTAAAGCTAGCACTGAACCTGTCTGCCAGGATGTTGGCAATATCAGTTGGTTCTGTAATTTTCATGCCATTGTACTGTAACTCAGAGCAGATCTGGGTGTTGCCATTGTGATTCTTGACATAGCTATAGAATGCTTTGTGGTTGTCCTTAGAATCAGTGGCGATTTTGTTTTCATAGCTAGCTTTGGAGGATCTTATAATGGATCTCAGCTTCTTACTGAGGGTGACCAGGGAGCTCCTCCACTCATGGGATTTTACTCTCTTTTGCAACAATTTCCTCCTTCTGTTGTACAGTTTGTTTATGCCAGGGGACCACCAGATTGGCTTCCTGTTTTTGGAGGATAGTGCTTATAGTGTGCATTTGTGTATGATTCAGCAGTTGTAACTGTATTGTCCATCTGCATGGGTGTCATGAAGTTCACCACTTCTGTCTTAAGAAGCATGAAGTTGGCTTTGGAGAAATTTTTTACTGTGGTTTCCTTAATGGGGGGGTGAGGGCGGAATGTGGATATCAAGGGTGATTAGCTTATGGTTGGATCGGACCAACGAGGAGTTGACTTCAGGTGTGGAACACTGGTCACTCATGTTGGTAATGACTAGGTCTCGGATATTGTTGCCCCTGGCGGGGGTGTGGATAAGTTGATCCAGGGCATTGGAGTTTATGAATTCCAGAAAGCGTTGTGTGAAGGAGTTGGTACACGAGTAGTTTTCCCAGTTAAGGTGGGGTAGTTGAAATTGCCCATTATTAGGGTGTTTGGTTGAACCCTAATATTTTCCAGTACATCAAGAAAAGAGGAGTGGGACTCTTGGGGCATGGTGAGGGATCTGTAGCAAGCTACAATTTGGATTGCAGTTTTGCCCAGAGTTAGATGGACTTAGATAACCTTGGATGCATTATGCTGAGCAACTAGCCTGGAGGTGTGGATATCCTTAATGAATATGGACACACCTCCGCCTTTGGTGTTCCGGTCCAGGTTACATGGCCGAAAAGTGTAGTAAGAGTTATAGCCTGGTAGTGCAGGAGTGCTCTCTGGAGCCTTGAACTAGGTCTCAGTCACTGCAAAGATATCGATGTTCTCCATTTTAAGGAATGCCTTGAGTGAGTGCATTTTGAGATTTAGACTTCTAGCATTGAGTAGCATTACCCTCAGTTTTTGCTTGCCTGTTTCTGTTCCAGTGGTGAATTTGTCATTTCAACCCTCTCGATGCTCCCCAACTTCCTGTCAGTAGGTTGCTGTAGAGTAATCCTTTTAAAAAGAAAAAAAATCATACAGTCATCCCATTACTTTCCACAACTGCTATTGGCCTTTGCTCTGCTGCCCAAAATAAATGTTTAATATAGAGATCTGTCACAACCATCCCTGTGTGCCCCAAATACCTGTCAGCATGTTGCTTCGGAGGGCTCCTTCAAATAAAAGAAAATGTTGCACTTATCTAGCACTCTCCCCACCTGCCAATGTCTCACACCCATACATGTAACACAATGCATACTAGTCCTAAACTGTGCAATAAGACTCATACATGCATTTGCACATACATTGTGGACTGTAAAATATTTTTTTAAATGTGTGAGCAAGTGTCTGATTTCCATGGTGCCATGAGCTTGTTGACATACCCAACATGGTCCCTATTGCCTTTATACCACCACCTTGAACGACAGCAACAGGATATGTATAGACCCTATGCATTCTGCCCAGTCTGCCTGGTCTCCATTCCCTCCCATCCAGCACTGTTGCTGATACCTTATCATGTAGACCAATTAAGCTACATCATGTTGCCAGGCTGGCAACTGAAGCATGTCACTTGGTACCCACAAAGTGCACTGACTTGAATCAGCTACCATTTTCCTCCTGAGGTTAACCTGTAAAGTATGCATGAATTCTAAAGGAGCTGAATTTGGAAGGAGTCCTGTGTGGTACAGGAGATAAGCTAAAGTATTTCACTTCTTCCTGCACTGACACTGTGATGAGCATCTGCTGGGGATCTCCCATGAGGGCACCCAGTACAAAGCGGACACCTGACACTACCTTGCCAAGATGGTGAGCAATGCCATGGTTATCACACACACATCAATGAGCAGTACCAGCATCATTAAAGGGATCTGAAGTGCCACCACTCTGGTCTTCTTAGCCAAACACAGAAAGAGGTTAGGGAGTGGGTAGCCTGTGTTCTACTGTGAGCATTTGCATCTGCTGGTTTCTTATACATAGGTAGGCATTCTCATTCAGATATATTCACTCATTACTGTTATTGGACATGCTTCTTTTTTTTCTATTTTTCAGCACCTGGTAAGACATCCAACTGATATGCTGAAGGACTCAAACTCATCTGGCCATGTGCCAGTATTGTATATAGAACTGATGTTATCACTGCATCTCTGTTAGGAACCTGATTCAATGTCCATGAACACACTGACACTAATTAGTTACACCACTGTGTACAGCTTTTTGCGCTTTGTAACAGATAGTTGAACTGTTCTTCTGTGTCACTGGATTCCCAGCAGTGTTATGGTCATTCAGTGGATGTGGGCCATTGTCCTGGGTGTCAATATTTGCACTGGACCGCAGCATTCAGAGCCATGTCCATATCTGTCCACCCAGCTATTACTATACAATGCCCTTGTCATCCTGTATTACTTATTGTTTCACAGGCCTTTCTAATGTCCCTTCCTATGTCAGCTACACCTGCCTACTTTATGCATGCATTTAACAGGCTGTCTACTATTGGATCCAACATTTTGCTGAGTATTCTCTCCTGACAACATCTTGGGGGTTTATTGGCTGGGGACTCATATTACTATCACATTTCAGTGTCCCATACATACACATTTTGGAATTCTGTTGTGATACAGATTACAGTCTCCTTGCTATTATGAAGACAAGGTGCTGTCAGATGTGTCTTCCACCTGCTGATAATCTTCTCCAGGTTGGGCAATACATGCAGAGGGTAAAGTGCAGCTCAGCTTTATTGCTCTTTGCAATCACACATATAGTGATCCTTTTTCACTTATAAACCAGTATTTTAAATACACCAAAAGCTATCAAACACACAAATACAAATGCTCTACAGTGCTGTACATGTGAACAACATATTCTTTCTGTCCCTCTTAATTACTTTACTGCGATTTAGATTATTCATCTTAACAGGTCTATTTTAGAACTATGAAAACATGCCAGGAGATGATGGTATGCACTTTAGTTAAATGTATATGCGGTTGATGGATGACACAAACCCAGTACAATTCTTAAGCTACAGTACTTGGTTTAAAAGTTATACTGTTTTACCTGTTGTGCTCGTCTCTTGTCAGCCCTCTGGTTCTGGTGGTAGATGCGACTAAAGTTCGATACAATTACAGGGACAGGCAATGCGATTACCAGGACACCACTGAGAGAGCATATAGAGCCAAAAATCTTTCCTGCTATCGTGCTAGGGACCATGTCACCATACCTGGGAAGAAAGAAGTAGAAAGAAGACATGAGTAGCAGAAGACGAGGAACTATCTTATAGTTCATACTAAAGAAGGTACCTTTATTTCTTTTTTTTTCATTTTGGCAAACCTTTATTTGCAAATATTTCAAGCCAAATAAAATAAAGAGCAAATACAATTCTTAACCCATATTTCTTTTACTATTATTTTATTTTCAGTCTCCAGGAAACAGCTAAGGTTACTATGTCCCCCACCCATTGATAGAAGGAACAAAGACCATCTAAGTCCACAGTTAGTGTTGCTACTAGTCTAAGGCTGAGCACTAAGTGTTTCCTGGATGATAGAATGCAGATTACCGACTTTAACCTTGTGCCTACCAGAACAAACAGGATAGGGTCTTGTGGTCAAGACCCAAATAAATTCTGGTTCAACCTTAATATCCTAAATAATCATGTGAGCTCTACAGATACAAAAATGGGCAACTCTTAAAACACTGATGGTAACTGAGATTTGAGTAGGGGACAGAGCTGGTGGGATGTGGGTGTTGAAAATGAATCAGGTATTGGCCTGATCTTTCATCCTAGTAGGAAGGTGTTGGATATGGATATAGCAATGTCACCATCTAGTGTAGTTTAGGGGTAGCATGTGTGTGTGTGTGTGTGTGTGTGTGTGTGTGTGTGTGTGTGTGTGTGTGTGTGTGTGTGTGTGTGTGTACATGCATGTGAGAGGTATTTCACTGGCTGTTGTGTCTAGCCATGTGAAACAGAACAAGAAATCATTACATCAATACTTCAGCATGTGAAATGATAAAAAGGATATGCAGCATTTTGAGTGAAAATCTTATACATAGACTTACAATTTACTTGGAAAAATATCACAGAAAGATTACATGCAGAACAAAATCATTCTAAACACCTAAATGATTACAGTAGAATAAATATAGGAGCCTGCTAACCCCACAATTACATCTCAGATGCATGCTCTAAGATACATCACACATGTATATGATTTTAATCTCAGCTATGAAATCACAGATGCTTAGATATATATTTGTAGTGCATTGGTCATTAAAAACTTAATTATTTAGGATGCAGTTGTGGTACAGACTCCTCCTTTATATACATAAAACACACATGAGCAAACAAGTTGCACATGATTTCGTATGTGGAGTCCACTCAGTAGACTATGCACATCTTCAAATTCCATTGCATATGGCAGCATTTCAGCTACTAAAGAGAATTTTAAAAATATTTAAGAAAGTACAGAAACAGTTCAGGATAACCACCAATGACAGGTTATTAAATATTAGAAAAAATATCTCTGCACCTCATAATGTTATGTGATACACAGAAACACACACACACACACACACACACACACACACACACACACACACACACACACATGCACCACAGAGTCTTCTACATTTGGGAATCAATATCAGTGTGTGAGATGAACAGAAAGTACTTGATGAGCTCTTGGGCAAGATATGTCAGTGACAAGGTATGGATATTTGCATTTATTCCATTTTCCTTCCTTTGATAAAGCAAGGAATTCTGGGTAGTGCTTGGAGACTGGCCAGTCAATATTCTCTATCTATGCGACAGCAGTGAGAAGAGGGATAATGAGCTGTCACATGCTCAGCTTCTTAGTAATAGAATATTGTTAAAATAAGCTTCTAACATAAAGGCAAGGAAGGAAGGGTGATCAGGACATTTTTTTCCCTGAATGTAAGGAATAATGCTTTGATATCAGCAAACCAGTCCATCAGAGCTGGGTTACTCGGGGAACCTGATAGCTCAAAACCTGACCTGTAACATGCATCAAGCCTAGCAATGACATGTGTACACTCATTTAACCATGCTTCTGCTAAAGCTTCCCTTACAATACCTAATCAGATATGTCACTGCTAAAAATCTGTAGTCATTGCAACCGTTGCAGTGTATCTTTTCTTCTATGGTACAAATTACTGTTGTCTGCATTAGTGACTGTCAGATCCCAGTCTGCCTCTTATTTGTACTGGACACAGAATACATTGCAAACAATATTCATTTTATAGGGTATTGTTAAAAGTAGAAAAGTATGACAATAAATGAATTTAACTGATTTCCAAAGCTAGGGGATAAACTCTTCAAAGGCATCATGGAATGATATTTTGTTTTATCACTTTCAGTGATGGCTCATCGCTGACTTTCTCTTCTGGAACTTGTGCAGTGACATCATTCTTTGCCGCAAGACAGTAGATGGCCAAAAAAGTTTACTATTAACCGTAAAAAGTGGTCTTGTGTAAGAGCTGCCACACATGACCCTCTGGTGAAAAGCATATTCACAGATTACCTTTTTCTTTTCTTTTCTTTTTTTTTTTTTTTTTGTTATTTTTTTAACAGAGTTAACCCTGATGAATTAACAGTCCTTCACATGAGCGACTGAGATAAAAAGCTGTAGAAAGACTAGGGCAGACGGATATCTAGAGCTGGGCTTCGTAGCACTTTGACCAACAGTAGCTTTTTTTGCTTAGTGGTAGTAGAATGGCAGAGATGTGCATATTTGTAAATGGAGAATAATATCTGTGTGCTGACAGGTCCGCACAATAACACTAGGCATTCTGTCATTACTCTGAACATGAAGAGAGTTTTCTATCTTGTCAACACAGAAAAAATCACATACGTTGCACTCTGCCAAGCATACAGCAGCTTTGGTTTTATAGTTACTACAAATATAATGAATGGACCCATTATAAAGGCAAACAAACTTGTTATTAACAACTGTGTGTGCAAATGCATTGCAGCACCTACGTTTACAGGTACTGCAGTATTTATTCTACTTTATGTCAGATTGCATATTTAAAACTTCTTCTACCTTCCCTGCTTGTTTATACAAATGGGGAACTGCCTACATAACTGTATATTACCTACTGCATTTACAAAGCACATCCTAGATCTTTTTAATGATACTATCTCTATGTGATATCCTCTATGTTGGTGATACAGGAAGGTCTTTACAGGTTTAAATTGTGGAATAATTAAGAGGTATCAGAAATAATAAAGTATTGAATGCTTTGCATAGACATGTTACTACAGCTCAAAATGAGATACTGCTTAAGTTTCTGATTATGCAGAATTCTAGGTTGCAGTAATTATACAGACATGTCACTGAAATGAGAAACAAAGTGGCAGTTTGCTTTAGATGCTGCAAAATGCATGGCCTCAAAGGTATTTGTTAAATAAAATCATTTTTATGGCATACAGGCACTACAAAAGGTGCCACTGTAATAATCATGTGGTATAACTGCAATTATGTTGGGTATTGCTTGTATGGAAGCTTATATGAGTCATCTATTCCTCTCTGGATAACACAATAGTATAGGTTATCCACCTTTATATGGAGGGTAGTATAATCATCCTTCCATTTATGATGGACATGGTGACCATCTTTTCATGCATGGCTGGTGAAGTGAATACTCTTCTGTCTATGTGGGTGAAATGGCCATGCTTCCATTCATGATATGTCTGGTCATTTTTATGTGCCACCTGCATGCCTGTGATTATTGATTTGTCTGTGTGTCTAGGTTAGGTTTCAATCTTTTTTTTTTTTTAATTTTTTTATGAAAGTTACTGTCTGGTAGTGCAGGTAATACCATACACCAGTGCTTGATATCTTTTGTCATACCTAATTCAAACACTGAATATATGAAAAATTACATCTTAGCTCTATACCATAGATGAATGGAGCCCTAATTATGCTTCACAGACTCTCACAATCTAAAACATAAGAAGTCTGACAGCTTACAAGCTACCATTCAGTCATCATAATTCATATATATATATATATATATATATATATATATATATATATATATATATATATATATCTACAGTCTGTAAACTATCCTTAAAGGTAGTTTATCTTTAAAATATATAACAGTTTGGCAGACAGTCACATAATGACAGCTTGCAAGCTGTCAATATTTTTTTAATGTTTTGTGCCCCCTACTAGCTGATACCCACAGCAGATGTCTATTTTTTCGTGGTCTTCTTATGTCATTGAAGCCTCATATGACCTGTGTTTTATTAACTATATCTAAAGCCAAAAAAGTGTGAAGGGTATTGCTTGCAGCACTATGGGCTATGATGCTGACTTTGCACCATCTTAAATTAGGACAATTTGCATGTGTGGGTACATGCATACATCTCCCTACAAGTAGCTATAGTGAATGTTGCAGTCATGGATGGGGTGGTAAAGTGGTGAGGGGTTTGGGTGCCCCTTGCTTATGAGTTCATTTCTGGTGGCCAACTCTACCCTATCATGGAATAAATGGACTTAGGATGTTGCCCCAGCTGTAGAATAAAATGGTCTGCAGGGCTGTTACCTTGGTAGGGAAATGTATGCGTCTGCTCCTTGCCCTGGAAAAGAACATGTGGCTCTATAGGGTGCTGTAAGAGGAGATTAATTGTCTGCATAGCAAAAAAATATGCAAACATTTCTAGAAGAATTCTGCAGGGATAGCCACCCAACTGTTCAAGTGACACCCCAACGCCATGTGCAAAAATGGGAAAAAGGGGTTCTGGATGGATGGATCTTACAGGTATCAGCCTTCCCCCATCCATTATGAATATTATCACCTGTCCTGTTCCACTTCAATAAACACACAACACCGAATGACATTTGACGACCTTTATTAAACTTCCATAAACATGATTGCTAACCAATAGTTATAAATTTCAACCAAAAACATGACACAGGTGATAACACCCATGAAAGAAGATATTAAATAATCATAAGGGCAGCGCAACCTCTCACCCTCGATAAGCAGCATCCCCCATTGCTCACTTATCCTTGCACTAACAAGGCAGCATTCATGCTCACCTTCAATTTATTGAATTACACCACAATCCATATAAACAGCTCAGCTTGCTTATTAACTTGTCCACCAGAGCAACCGCTCACTTTCCTTCTAAACTTATTGAATTGTGCATCCATCACCAGAGGGGGAACAGAAGAGGGCAAACCTGCCCCTCTTCTCTGCCTTCCCCACTAAAATACCCAAAGTCCCTAATAAAAAAGGGAGGTAGGGAAACAAGTTTACACCAAAATGTGACTCCTACTCTCATTACACTTGATAAAACCCTGTAATCCCCTCCCTATTCTTACCTGATTTCCTCCTAACATCCCTCCCTCACATTTAACCCAATCCCACCCTTATTCTTTTAATCCCTTTTATCCCAATCCATGTATCTAGCACCACGCTGAAGATATCCTAGGACAAAAGGGTCTGTTCCAAACCTCATTTGTCCTGTTCCACTTCAATAAACACACAACTCCGAATGAGATTTCACGACCTTTATTAAACTTCCATAAACATGATTGTTAACCAATAGTTATAAATTTCAAACAAAAACGACACAGGTGATAACGCCCATGGAAGAAGACATGAAATAATCATAAGGGCAGTGCAACCGTTCACCCTCGATAAGCAGTGTCCCCCACTTGCTCACTTATCCTTGCACTAACAAGGCAGCGTTCACGCTCACCTTCAGTTTATTGAATTACACCACCATCCATATAAGCAGCTCAGCTTGTTTATTAACTTGTCCACCAGACCAACCGCTCACTTTCCTTCCAAACTTATAATGAGGCAGCATTCATGCTCACCTTCAATTTATTGAATTACACCACCATCCATATAAGCAGCTCAGCTTGCTTATTAACTTGTCCACCAGAGCAATAGCTCACTTTCCTTCCAAACTTATTGAATTGCACATCCATCACCAGAGGGGGAACAGAAGAGGGCAGACCTGCCCCTCTTCTTTGCCCACCAGCCTGACCAGGCTGTTCACCCACTTTGCACCAAAACTTCCATCCTAAGGCCAAACATCATTCGGTGTACCCATTTACTAAACTTCAGCTAGATCATAAAGACCAGCCCTCATCTGCAAAGAAACACAACAAACTGTGCCTTTCTTAAGCCTCCCTCATAGACATAGTACCCAAATCCTGAACTATCCCCTAAAACACCTGCATACCACAATACCTGCAATACCTAAAAAAAAACACTATCCCAAACCAGTGTAAATTCAACTGCGCTTCAATGAACCCGGACAAAGTAATATGTACCACACCAGAACAACAAAATTCATTACCTTTCACCTCTGTTTACTTCAAGGATTGCTCATTCTAACTACCATCTACAACCTCACTGCATACCACCCTGATGAACAAAACATCTCCTGCGACCGATGTATTCAGAACAGCAGGAACAGCCACTCCGACAAAACCATCACCTTCCAACTCCACTCCCTTCAAGCCACGACTGCTTACATCTGTAAAAGAAAAAACACTGTAAATTCACGACTCTCACCCAACAAGCATTTTTAAAGAAATTAAACCATATCCAAAAGCACCCTTTTCCTGGAATTGTCCCCCATGACACTAACCTATCTCCCTTACCTCAGCCCAACCCCACCTTACCTGTATAAAGTCCTTTCACCACCCAACAAGAACGTACAACAAAAACAATCCCACAATAAGCATCAAAAGTAAAATGATACCCATTGAAGATGTTGCAAGTAATCACAGTGTAAAGACAAGTTAAATATAACCATACCTTACCTGCGTCCCCTACTTACTTCCACATGAAACAATCTAATAGTCTGCTAAACATGTATGTGAACAACACCACAAATATATCCCCACAGACACCACAAACTGTGGTAAGGGCTATTTAGGTAACAATTGCCATATGTAGTAGAACAAATTGTTCGTACTCTCCTGCAATTTAATTTACCAAGGCAGTCATAACAACCATTCGTAAACAATAACCCCAATTCTCCCAACTAAACTGAACAACATGCAAAATATCCACTTAGCAGCAGCCCTCCTAACCACGAAGAACCCCATCTTCCATAAACAGAATACATATAACCCTAAATAACTCCCTACTATCCCAAAGCCTTAAATTCCTGTTTATTAATGCATCACCTCTGCACTCAACAGAAAATTCTAATTTGCTCCAAACACTCACCTGCAATGCTCCCACAAACTCAACTCATCCTTACATTGCCCTTGAAACATACAAAATAACTAACTTACTCCTTCCCACACCACTGTAGCTGCACAAACACTGCCTTCCTGCAAGAAATGGATAGTCCTACTTTTTGACTCCAACACTCATTTGATTCAATAAAAAAAAATTGAAGTCCTGTACCCTCCCATATATTACCCATGTAACCAATTCAAGCTGCTGCAGTCTCAATAACCAAATGTCCCCTTTCATACACAATGCAAACACACCACAATGAGTAAGTAAAATTACATCAGAACATGTCACCTCATTCCCTGTAGCAAGTGAAAACCTCTTGGTAGCAACTTCAATCACCTAAGAGTGCTTGCTTCAGACCACCAGCTGATAGTACCTCTGTGTCAATCATGATTGACTGTGTTACGTAGCATTCTGACATCTAAAACACCCAACATAACACCGCCATCTGTAAAGAAAGAGAAAAATGTAAATCATCTGAAATACAAACACATTTGAAGACAACCCCCCAAAGCCTTCTGTTGATCCCAGACCATACCCTGAAACTTGCCACAATAATACCACCCCTTAATGGACAAGCCCAAGTCTCTTTAAACACTGCCAATCCTGCTTCACCTTACTTGTAATTTAATTTTACTTACCTTTCACCACTTTTCACCAAGTCTGACATGTCTGAGTACTTACTAAAGTTGGATTAGCATCCATCACCTCTCATGAGCGCTTCCTGCAATCCACCAACTGATGGTCCTTAATTTTATATGAACTCACCACATTTAACTTGCTATCAGAATGATTTATTTGAAAAACCTAAAACAATGACTGCCATGTTCAACTCCCTCAAACGAGGTACCTAAAACTACTACAGCTCCATAAATCCATAGCAGCCAGCTATCATTGTTGTGGAGTCCAAGCCTCGCCAAATACCCTATCCAAAATCATAGCCTGTTACATATGCCAATAAGTACTATTGTACAAATCCCTTCAACATCTCATTACTCCCCATACATTTAAAATGCACTTCAGTAATGAACCCTTACATACCCAAACATTATATCCCAAGCCCTAGTGCTGCAGTGAAATGGCTGCTTCAAACCCCTCACTGCTGTTCTTACACACTCAGGTAATTGGTCACTGGCAATGAAAATTAATGTAATGACCACCTCCATCTGTTAGTGCCAAGACCAGCAGGGAGACAACTATCTGCTCTGTAATGTTCTAGCAAGAACCTAATTACATTCCCTGTAACAGCTGCCATTATTTCAGCAGCCATAGAGTTGGATAATTACAACTTAACATGTTATTCGACAATTGAACATCATCTAAAAGCAATCAATGTCTTTCAGCTTTTCCTGGTTAGGGTGACCACAGCAGATCACCAGTCTGCTGATTGGCAATGGTGTTTACGGTGTCGTCGCCAGCCTTCCACCCAACCTTCACGGAAGGCACACCCGCATGTACCTACCCACAGGGAGGACATGCAGACTCTGCACAAACTAAGCGCTACTCTTAGGGCTTATAAAGCAGCCAACACAGGATTGATTTAACCTACCCCCTCTGAAGGATTTGAAGTCCAAAACTCAATGCAAGTCACTGCCCAGCTCTCAACCTTCCATTTCCCAAATGAGGAACACTAGCCTTTAGAATGTGGAACCAATAGGCCAAATGTGGACACATACTAACAGTTTACCAACCACCTCTGCTAGGAAGATCATAGGATGGTTAAAACACACTGTTTACATTTATATATATAAACTTTTAATGAATTCACATTATTCTGGTAGCTACCTTGGCACCAGATTGTGATAACCGACAGCCATGTGCCGCAGTATGTACCATTCATGAAAGAGAACCTACAGTCACGAAACTTAAACAAGAAAGTTTTGCCGCATAAAAGGTGCAGGACCCTTGTTAAGGGTGTTACAAATAAGCACAGAAAAGCTGGCAACATCACCCCCCCCCTTTACACAGCTATTGACTGGCTAACACAACACTCTTACTACTCATGTCCCACCACATCACCTCACCACAGCCCGTGAAAACCAGTTGCTTCCTTTACCAATGTCAAAGCACAGCCATTGTTAATTCACCCCTACCAATGGCGCCACAGCCTGGGAAATTCTGCTGCAAAACTTCATACCTGTACCATGTGTTGAAAGTGATCCTCCCTTCAAGAATCTCCAACAACTGTCAAACATAAAATCCATTCACAGTGCAAATGGCCAAACATATAGTCAAATACAAATGAAGCAATCAATTACAAACACATAAGCTTTTCAGCTATACTACCAAAATTCCAAAATCTGTGAACTCAGTTGCCCCTCTGCTGATATTATGCATTATGCATTCCAGTCTCAATACTTTAAAGGGAACCCCATTTAAAAAGATTCACAGAAATGACTACTGTGATAACATTTCCAAACAACTTGCATCGTCCATCTGCCAAACCTACCACAATTACTGCAACCCGCACTACCATAGGGAGCGTCATCTAGAAACCATTCATCCAACATAGCCACCATGGCTAGACGTGCAGTGGATTTCATGCAGGTTAGCAACCCTGAGTGCCCAGCACTATATGCCATTGGCCAAAATACACTATGCCCTCTATGATATCCCATGTGAAAACCTCAAACAGCAGCA
This sequence comes from Protopterus annectens, assembly GCF_019279795.1. Classification (NCBI taxonomy): domain Eukaryota; kingdom Metazoa; phylum Chordata; order Ceratodontiformes; family Protopteridae; genus Protopterus; species Protopterus annectens. The sequence continues at coordinate 485,895,621 of NC_056741.1, read as the reverse complement.
CAAAGCCAAATCAAACCTCTACAGTCAAAGGTATCCCAAATAAATGTTTAATACATTCCAGGCTAAGTGCTAGCCATTCACCACATGAACCTTTTAAACTAAATTCTCAAATGATCCATATATTCTGGATATACAGATGCAATCTGCAAAGCTATAAATGCCATGAGGCAAACATAAAAAAAAAAAAAAATTCCCCCCATGTTGTTAGTACTTTCCCTCCACATGCTTGTCCATGGGCTTAATATATAGTTACATTAAAAATCTGAGGCACAGATACATTAAAGTTGATGATGGCTAAAATGAAAAGCCACACAAACCCTCAGCCCAGCTGCAGTCAGCTTCCATACCTTACATTTACAGCTACCACCGGACTCAACCGTGCATGAGCCGAGGGAACCATGCCTCAACAAAATACACCCAATTTTAGTGCAACCAAAGCACCAGGAAAAAACCCGCAAAAACAAAACAGCAGCAAGGCACATCCACGAAGTTCCTGACAGTAAAAACAGAATCCCCCCCCCCCCTTTTTTTTCTCTCTCTCCTCTCTCTCCTTTTGGAGGCAAAGGCAGGGAAAGGAAACATCCAAAGCACCAACACCTCCTCCGCCCACCCAGACCTACAGAATGACCACTCCTCACAAATAAACAAGCTCAATAAATAAATAAATGATGAGCGCACAGCCAACCAAATACTGCTCAGGTCAATTGAAGTTTATTACAGCCTGCAGCTCTGAACACTGAAATATCCCCAATATCTCCCAGCCCCACTGTTTCAGAAAAATTAAACACCTTAATAACCATCTGAAACCTCAACATCATGCAAGATTCATCACCTAAAATGGGCCAATATCACAATTCAACATAACAATTCAACTCCTCATGCAACACAAGTGAATGAACTCATACAACACTAAAGGACGATAATCTAGGAATGAACACGGCTACGCAAATGAAAAACCGCATCACAAAGCCCCTCACACCATCTTGTAAAATACCATAAGCAAATGAGAACAGCATCACCAAACCCCTCATGCCATCTTGTAAAACGCCATCCCACAGGCACCATAACTATGCAACCTAAGCATCTGCAGGTTATTTATTTATTTATTTTTTTTTTGGAAACCAGTTTCCCCACATACTTGAACACAAATAAATTATGATGCCATTTTGCACCGCTAACTGAGAGGAATAACTGCACCAAGTAATCCGGTTGATCCCCTAGCTTTCTGAAAGTTCCAATGCACTACCGACATATGCCCTATCAGGTGCTTCCAGATAAAGGCCCCCTCCAGGCAAGAGACTGCATGGCGTAAGTGGTTGTTGCTACACCTCTTTACCTTACAGAAAATTATGGTTCTTCTACCTGTCGAAACCATAGCAGCAAAGCTCTCTGTGTACACTATGAAAATTCGGCTCCACAACTCCTGCCAAAGGAGGCACTACTCACAAATCCACCAATGGATACAAACCCAATGGACACCATGAGCCTCAGGGGCCTGATCACCACCCAGGCCTGTAGTACTCCCTAACCCCCACCCCCCCCAAAAAAAAAAAAAAGAATAAAACGAATTCCCCACTTAAGTATCACACTCCCACAAGCTACTCTAGCCAGCATAAAATAAGAAAATAACATAATTACTCAGCACCAACTACCTCTACTGATCATGGCTACTTAACCAAACTTTTCCTTCTCCTCATATCACCCACTCAACATCCAAGGCCTACCTGCTCTATAGCACCACCTGGTCGTCATGAACGCAGTACTTGCCAAAGCAAGTTTACACCAAAATGTGACTCCTACTCTCATTACACGTGACAAAACCCTGTAATCCCCTCCCTATTCTTACCTCATTTCCTCCTAACATCCCTCCCTCACATTTAACCCAATCCGACCCTTATTCTTTTAATTCCTCCAATCCCATGTATCTAGCACCACACTGAAGATGTCCCAGGACAAAAGGGTCTGTTCCAAACCTCATTTCTCTGAATGATTGCAGTCATGGCCTCTGTTCAACAATTTGGTATAGTCAGCATGGTTTTATTTTTTTCTGAATCCTCATCTCCCCAGTGCTTTCTTGTTATCAGCTACCCTCCACCACACTGTGTTTAGGAAGGGTCCTCATCCAGGCAACTGTCACAGATTATACCACAGCAGCCTGGAAAAGCAGTTCTGTAATGGTAGCCAATGTTTCTGCATTACATGACACAACATTCTACTGATAGAATGTACTTGTTCAGAAGGCCCATTATAAGTCTTCCAATAAATAATTAGAGGTACTGTTAAGAAGTTTAATGAAATTTCATTGTTCTAATGCACCTACCCTTGAAATGACCCAAATTCCAAAATGTTCTATGGATTATATGTATATATTTATATATATAAGTGTGTGTGTGTGTGTGTGTGTGTGTGTGTGTGTGTGTGTGTGTGTGTGTGTGTACATGTGTGCATGTGTGTATGTGTGTGTATATATACGGCCCTACTTCAGTTTACCAAACTAACAAATGACTGAAATTGATAACAGCAAGATGACAAAACCGAAACAGTACAGCAACAAATGTACACAAACCCGAAACTCAAGACATAGAAAAACCACCTGCAGGTGTTACACATAATTTATTTTTTTTTGGAACCTCATAGCTTTTGAATGTAGATCGCACTTTTCTCCACTGTAATGAAATCTCGTAGTTGGTATATATAATTTTCAGGGGGTGTGGGGGTGAAAGGGGGCTTGTCTCCCTGCAAAAACGTAGAAAAAGGTAGTTGTGAAACTAAACAGAAAGTACAGTTTTGTACCTACCATAAATGTTGATGTTCGAGTGCTAATACAGCTGCAGTCATAACAGATGGGTTCTCCTGCCGTCAGGCGGGTCCTCTATCGGCCGAATTCCAAAGTCTAGGTCCGGCGTCGGTTGTCGTCGCTTCTTCCCTGACGTCAGTGCGACAGGGGTATAAAGGAACCAGCTGATGCCATTTTCTTCAGTTTTTCTTGCCCCAGATGTCAGGTGCCCCCAGAAGGAAGGCAATACATAAATTTGTGTAATAATGCAGTGCAGTATAATCAAAATACAGTAGTTGCAAGCAAATACATCATAAATGAATACCCCAATCAGGTTGTATGAGGATGTGTTAGCCTATAGGCCTGTCCCAAGAGGGGAAGGAGGGAGGGAAACCTGGACTGCAGCTGTATTAGCACTCGGACATCTACATTTATGGTAGGTACAAAACTGTACTATGTTCATCGTGCATACAGCTACAGTCATAACAGATGGGTAGAATCCCAAAGCTAAGAAAGGGGTGGTAGGCACTAGGTGGAACTAGGAGGAGCCAAAATGCCCTGCAAGACTGCAGTGGCAAAGCCTGCTCTAGATTTGGAGTATAAAGGTAGGTTGTAGTGCTTGGAAAAGGTATGCACAGAACTCCAAGTGGCTGCTTCCAAAATATCCTTGGTAGGAACTCCTCTGAGGAAGGCTGCAGAGGTGGCTGTGGCCCTGGTGGAATGAGTTCTAATGCCTGTAGGTACAGTTTTGCCATGAAAGGAATAGCAAAAGCGTATGCAGTGGGCTATCCATTTTGAGATTGTCTGTTTGGAAATTGGCTTTCCTTGAGCTCCTACCACATAGGCCACAAAGAGCTGTTCTGATTTTCTGAAAGGCTTTGTTCTGTCCAAATAATAACGCAGTTGTCTGTGGATGTCCAAGGAATGTACTAATCTCTCCCCTTTGTTTTGAGGATTAGGATAAAAAGTAGGTAAATGTATGGCCTGACTTAAAGCTACCCTGGATACTACTTTAGGCATAAAGGACGGGTTGGTTCGTAAGGAAACTCTGATGAGAGCCTGTAGTTCTGAAACTCTACGAGCTGAGGTGATAGCCAGAAGGAAAGCTGTTTTCCAGGACAAATATTGCAAATCTGATGAGGCAGCTGGCTCAAAGGGAGGCAAGGTCAGTTTTTCCAGAATGAAATTAAGATCCCAAGCAGGTATTGGTTGTTTCCTTGGAGGTCTTAAATTCTTAGCCCCTCTGTGGAACTGTCTTAAGAGAGGGTGAGAGAATAAAGGTGGATCAGTGTTGTATTCTGCAGAAATGGCTGAGGCATGGATTTTGATGGAGGAGAAAGAAAGTCCACTGCTTAGCAGTTCAGCCAAATATTGTAGTATTTGAGGTAAATTAGATCCTGGCCCTTTTTCTCATTCCAGACACAAAAACGTTTTCATTTTGCGGAGTAAGCTTTTCTAGTTGATGGCCTTCTGGCCTCCAAAATGACATCCTGCACCTCCTTGGAGAGTAGGGCCTGTTGCGATGCTAAGGAATCTTCCATGCGGCTAGATTGAGTGTTTTTAGCTGGCTGTGAAGAGTTTTGAAGCTGTGCTGAGTCAGAAGAAGAGGTATTAGAGGCAGGGTCCATGGTGGGGAATGCGTCAGGCTCCTCAGGAGTGGGTACCAGTGTTGCCTTGGCCAGTCCGGAGCAATGAGAATCATCTTTGGTCTGTCTGCTCTGGTCTTCAATAGAACTTTGGGCAGCAGAGGAAGAGGTGGGAAGGCATAAACTGTCATTGATGTCCAACTGAAAGAGACAGCGTCCACTCTCCAGGCCTTTGGATGGAAGATCCTTGAGCAGAATTTTGTCAATTGATGATTTTTGTGGGAGGCAAAGAGATCTATGTCTGGCCTTCCCCATTCTTGGATTATTTCTGAAAAACTTTTGGATGCAATTTCCATTCGTGTGGATCTGTCATATTCCTGCTTAGGTTGTCTGCCAGTGTGTTTTCCTTGCCTGGCAAGTACTGTGCTTGTAGTTCCATTTGTAAGGCCATGGCCATGTTCCAAAGTGACATGGCCAGTCTGCATAGGGGGTAAGAATGTGTTCCTCCCTGTTTGTTTATGTACCACATAACTGTGGTGTTGTCCGTTCTTATGAATAGTTGACCTGGTTGTACAAGGTCCTTGAAAGCTATAATAGCATTTATTCCTGCTAGCATTTCTTTTTGATTGATGTGAAGGTGCTTTTCTTTTTGGGACCATTTGCCCTGAATGCACCGATCTGTCATGTGCGCCCCCCCAGGCGTAGTCCGAGGCGTCTGTTGTGATGACTTGATTTGCTTGAGGCTTGTTGAATGGAAGACCTGTGTTTGTTTGATATGCTTGAGCCCACCACAGAAATTCCTTTTGCAGACATGGAATTAGTGGTATTATTGTTTCCAAACTGTGGCTGTGTTGAGACCATATGTTTTTCAGGTACCATTGTAGTTTCCTCATATGCAGCTTTGCACATGGGATTAGTAAGATGCAAGATGCCATGAATCCCAGAGCCTGCAGGATTTTCCTTGCAGTCAGCCTGGTGCAATTTGCCATTGTTCTGAAGTATTGAATTAGTTGCCCCTGCTTCTCTGGCATGAGGTAGGCCATCTGGGTGTTTGTGTCCAAATTGGCACCCAGGAAAATTATCTTCCGAGAGGGTATCAGCCTTGATTTCTTTTTGTTGACTGTGTATCCCAGAGAGTTCAATAACATTATTACATAAGCCAGATGTTTCAGAAGAATGTGCTTGCTGTCCGCTTGGATCAGGCAGTTGTCCAAATAGGGGTATATTTGTATCCCTTGAAGTCTGCAGTAGGCAATTACTGATGCCAGGCATTTCGTGAATACTCTGGGTGCAGTAGATAAGCCAAAGGGCAATGCAGAGAATTGATAATGGGTTGAACCTGCAAGAAATCTGAGGTACCTTCTGCAATTTTGTCTGATTGGGACATGCAGGTATGCCTCCTTGAGGTCCAATGTTACCAGACAAGACTCCTTGCCCAGCATGGGAAGAAGTTGCTGTAGAGTGAGCATCTTGAATTTTGGTACAAGTAGAAATGTGTTTAGGATGGATAGATCCAAAATAGGTCTCCAATCTTTTCGCTTCCTTGGCACCAGAAATAGCCTGGAATAAAATCCTTGACCTTGTTCGTGCGTAGGTACCTCTTGAATAGCTTTCATGTTTATGAGATCTGTAATTTGCCTTTGTGCCTCTGCTCTTTGATTGTGTGGCAGGTTTGGCATGCCTCTCATTTTTGGAAGGGTGTGAAAATGGAATTTGTAGCCTCTGTTTATAATGTCCAGGATCCATTTGTCCTTTGTGACAATATGCCAATTTTTTGAAAATAATGCCAGCTTTCCTCCTAAGGGGGCTGCCATTTGAGACCTGGTTGGCATGCAAAGGGGAAAGTCATTGGGTTTGCTTTCTGAAAGATTGCGAGTTGTCCTCACCACCTCTTTGTGTAGGAGCTTGCCATTGTCTGCCTCTAAACGATCCTTGGGATTGTCCTCTGCCCCTCGGGCGCCTGTATCTGCCTCTTTGGGGTCTGTCTGTGGCAGGAAAGGACCAGTTTTTGGAAGGCCAATTTCTACTAAAACGTGGGGGGTTGAACCTGTAGAAATTCTTTCACAGTTTGCATTGATTTAGCCTTTTCCTCCATTTTCCTTAATACCTCCTCAGCATTAGCACCAAATAGTACATCCTTTTGAAGAGGGGCGTCTAGTAATTTAGCTTTGACATGATCAGGCAAGGCTTGTTCCTTGAGCCAGGCATGCCTACGTATGACTGATCCTGTAACAGCAGCTCTACATGAGGCCTCTGGAGCATCAAAACCACATTGTAAGGTATGCTTACCCACTTGTTCTGCACTATGCATCAAATCCTGCAACTCCTTCAAGTCTGGTTGTTCAGGTTGTGACATTTTACTTTTCAATTGTGATAACAAAAACTGTTGGTATTTTAGCATATGAAACTGACAGTTTAAGGCCCTCATGGATAAGGTAGCCGAGGTATATACCTTTTTTCCCACCTTTCTAAGGATCTGGAATCTCTCTCGGAAGGCAATGGATTTTTAGCAATGGAGGCCTTAACTCCCTTGGGGCCCTGTGAGATGGTTTCTGGGTCAGCAGCATAGCTTTTGTATAGAAATTGGTGTGAGTCAGGAACCCTGTAGTACCTGTCAGGCTTAACTGGAGCTGGAGGTAGAGAGTCCGGGTTAAGGCAGGCCTCCGAGTAAACATCATCTAGGATGTCCAAGACTGGAGGTATAGCCAGAGGCCTGTGCTGAGGTAGCAAGAGAAATCCTGGCCTTCCCAGTGGAAGTGTTTCCTTAAGATATGCAAAGTTTCCCCAAAAGAGTAATCCTCAGGGGGAGATACAGAAGGGATGGACTCCTCAGCATCAGAGTCTTCAAAAGGGGAGTAAGAATGTTCCTGATCATCAGAGTGCTCTGAAATAATGGAGCCCTGATCAGAGGAGAGGAGAATCTTCCTCCACTCTGGGCCTTTTGTCTGGTGGGGGCTGAGAACCTCTGATAAGAGTAATTAAATCCTCAGCCATTTTAAGCATCTGTTTCTTAGGCACGGGGCCTGGAGATGGGCCCTGTGTAGCTGGTCTCTTAGAGTGCATGGTTGCTTTAGACTTTGTGAAAGCCTTGATGGAGAAAGAAGAGGAAGGTCTGAAGACACCTTGAGTGGAGGTGGACCTGTCCACATTCTGAGTTTCAACGCCAAGAGTGGCTTCGGTATCTGTAGTCGGGGTGTAGGCACAGGAGACACCGTCAAAGAAGCGTCGTCGGTGGTCAGGGGCTGCGTAGGCGCCTCGCTGAGAATCGGACCACGTGTAGTCGGCTTTGGTGTGGTGTCGGTAGAGGCCGCGGACCTCGTGTGTCGGTCCTTGTCTTTGCGTTTTTTAGACAAAACCGGAGTCGGAGTATCCGACGACATAGTATAGTTAAATGCTTTCCCAAAATAATGCTGGGCGAACTCTGCCCGATGCTTAATAGTGCGTTTGTTGAATGTAGCACAGAAGTGACAGACCGAGACGTTGTGGTCTGGGCCTAAACAAGGTATACAGAGGGAATGGAAATCCTTATGCGGTATTTGCTTCCCACAAGAAATACAATTATTAACTTTGTCTGACATCGGTCTGAGGCAAGAAAAGTTTCCCCAACGGGGTACTTAGCTTTTAAGAAGACTTCGGTTTCCAAATTTTTCGTAATCTTAGGAGCTGGCCGACCGGCACTTGCGAACTGCTTCTGCTTCAGGCACCGCGCGGCAAGAAAGACTGAAGAAAATGGTGTCGGCTGGTTCCTTTATACCCCTGTCGCACTGACGTCAGGGAAGAAGTGATGACAACCGATGCCGGACCTAGACTTTGGAATTCGGCCGACCGAGGACCTGCCTGACGGCAGGAGAACCCATCTGTTATGACTGCAGCTGTATGCACGATGAATATCACCACATTCATCATTTCATTGGAATGATTATCATCCAGAATGTGCTCCATGTTTGCCGCAGAAGTTGCTGTAAATCACAATATAGTTTACAGGTACGGACATCTATTTCTCCTATAATGGATTGAATGTGTTTGTTTTAATCTTGTAAGTTTCACTTTTGTGAATGTTCATTGTTCTTCAGTTTTGATGTTGTCATCTCATTCTTTTCAGTTTTGGTAATATGTTAATTTGGTAAACTTGGTCCCGTATATATATATATATATATATATATATATATATATATATATTTATATATATGTGTGTGTGTGTGTGTGTGTGTGTGTGGGTATATATGTATATATATATATATATATATATATATATATATATATATATATATATATATATATATATATATATATATATATGGGTCCACTATGTAATCACAAAATGCTGAAATCCTGAAATTTAGTATTTCGAAATTACATAGCCGAAAACGCAAGCACAACTCACAATTCCGAAAACACACAACCGCGAAATTCAAAATGCCTAAACTACACTACACATACAGTACACACATAAACAAATACAAAATGCCCCCCCACAGTCAAATAAATGCATCTACACTATACATAAGCAGGGGGGCAAGCTTGTGTGCATTCACTAATATGGGATCGACGTTCTGATAGCAGATAGTGCTATAGTGGGGATCAGGAAATTGACCTTTTTCCCCACTGTAGTGTGATCTCGGACTTGGAATATATAATATGCCAGGGGTGTGGAAGGTGTAGCCCTCCTACAAAAATGTTACTGGCAACATGAAATTTTGACATTGGAACTTCTGGTGTTCAAATGTCAATTCAATGGTTACCCTTTTCGGCATTTTTGGTAATTCTGTATTACCAAATTAGGATAATGAATTTGATCAAAAAGTGGAAAATTTTTTTGATTTTCCACATTTTGATAGTAAAGCAATATATATGGGTGCCTTCTGAGTGAAGCAGAGTCCATCATTAACTCTTTTCAAATGTAATCTTGACTACTGGATGGAAAATCACAAATTCATCTCCAGGCTGGCCCTCAAGTCTCTTATAGACAGAGGTCGACAATAAACATTCCCTACCTAACACTGGATGGGCAGTCATAAATTCTTCCACAATCTGACCCCCATTTCTCTTACAGACAGAGAATAACAGTAAACATTCCCTAACTAATATACCCCCAACATAAGTTTTAGCAGCCTCCTAAGTAACATACCCCTCACAACAAACATAACACTTCTAACAAACACATCCCCACAATTAAGATGAGCATATTACCAAGAGATGCAATTGGGTTTGGTTGCGTGGCTATACTAATAAAGGCCTTGGTGGTCATTAGCCTAGTACAGACATATGAACCTTTGAAACTATAATTTCTAATTCTATTTAGGATTACAGGTTTTAGGAAGCCAAACAACTGAGGTAGATACTAATTTAGGTTTGACTGCACTTTTTTATGCTATAGACTGCATGAGGGTTTTCTGACTGGTTACATCATTATGGTACATGGGAGCTCAATGAGTGGCTACATTATTATGGTACATGGGGGTTCTCTGACTAGTCACATCATTATGGCATATGGGGGCTCTCTGACCAGTCGCATCATTATGGTACATGGGGGTTCTCTGACCAGTTGCATCATTATGGTACATGGGGGTTCTCTGACTGGTCACATCATTATGATACATGGGGGTTCTTTGACTGGTTGCATCATTACAGTACATGGGGATTCTATGACCAGTTGCATCATTACGCTAGTCATCCTAGTAAGAAGCAATAAAACCTGATAATACAGGCAACAAAAGAGCTACATCTAGTTATTACAGTGTCTTATATACTGAGAGAAACACAGTTACAAAATACCAGACTTTGCAAGCAGAAACTAGAGCAATATGAAAAAAAGAGATCCCAATAGTTTCAGTAGTAATAGCAGTATCAGGACTAATAAAAAATAATTTACATTCATTTTTAAATATGTTACCAGTACATGTAATCCCATATGAACTACAGAAAGAAGTAAGTCTGGGAGCATTACAGATGCTGAAAAGAATGCTCTTGGCAAACATCAAAGGCTGAAGTAAGACTAATTTCATGAACTTGAATCTTATCCTGACTCAGAAATGGGGTCCGTTCCTGTTACAGTATTAGAAACACAAAACTTTTGGAGAAATTAAAAAAGTAAGATGCAAAAAATAACATTTATAATACCAGACTAGGAGTCCACTCCTGTGTTCAAATCTGAACCTTATGATCAGCCATAAAAATTGTGCAGTACTTTATCTTTGAGATTCTGACTTAATCAGTTCCAATAAGCAATTCTATAGAAAAAAACATATACCAAGTGGACAACCACAGCTGAAGACACGGCTTTAATAAAAATGATGATAAAAATAGCAGCAAACAAATTCCATGTAAAAATCAGATAAAAATTACAAGCGCTTTCACATACAGCTTCTTCAGATCCTATAAGAAACTAAAAAAACATGAACATTTTTAAACTAACACTTGACCTATCAAAAACAAGAGAAAATTGCACCAAAAAACAATGACATCATTTCCTCATACAATCAATGCAACATCCTATGTGCCTTAAGCCTCCGCCCACTCAAAATGGGTTTGATATTAACCTGACTGTTCATCCCTGGATGCTTATAAGCTTGCATCTTAAGAATCCATTTTAGCTCCATCTGCTCCAAATAGTTGTTACAGTCACCACCTCTCACATTTCTAAATACATGTTGTAACACCCTAAAAGAAAAATCATGTCCAGGGCACTCAGATTGATGTTTGGCAAGGGCATTGTTTATATCACCCTTCCTCTTCCTTCTTGTTTGTAATAAGCAATTCTATAGCAGGGCTACTCTCTGCTTGTACCAATTTATTCCAAATCTATTGTTTTATGTTGATAAAGCATGAACACTCCTCCTATGATCAATTACAACAGCTTGTGCTTTGGTTAGGCATAAGAACATTCACAAAAATTTACAGAGGGAATGCTCTATGCAGTTATATCAAATCACCTCTCTACCTGCAGTGTTTATAAGAAAGCAGACTGAAAGGTTTCATGCTGTCAAAATAATTTATATTGTTAAGATCTAGAATAGACATAAGTAATTTGCACTCTTCCCATTCAGTTCTATGTTCTAAACAGATTCTTTAAATTGAACAGATTATATCACCATATTCTAACCTTGATTTTATTAAACTTCAATAAATCATAATCAAAATGCTCAGAATTCTGCTTTGGATAACCCTACACTGCTCACAAGTAGGCCGTTAGCATCACAGAACAACGTCTCCATATGGTGAATAAATGTTTGTCCATTTTCTGCTAAAATAGCTGTACTATTATAATGCTGTACCTGTTTCAGCAGCTTACGGCAAAGTACACATGACGGATGATCACAGTGACAGCTTTATAGGGATTTAGAGCAAAAGAAATTATTCATAAGGCCAATTCTGCACTACTGCAAGAACAGCTTATAACTAATAAGCATCATTACTCGACATAGTGATCCTATCAATTTTTATATCAGAAGCAGCATACTTTACTTTGCAGACCATACAGAAGAAACCAGTATCAAAAGAATTTGTATTAGATAAAACAAGATCCAAAAGTTATGCAAATGGAAACTCCCATCCTGATGGTAAGCAGTTCACTTACATCAGTATACTTAACTATCCATTAATTCTCCAAAATCCAGGTGTCTATGTATGGTGAACTGGCATCATTTAAATCTGATAGAATCTCATCCTAATCTCTTCGGTGGCTTTATTATATTAATAAAAGGATGATGTTTACTTCATGCGTTGTGTTTGTGGTAGATTACATTAAGAATCATTAGTAGATATATTATGGCATTTGGGATCCAGTAACTTGGTTGTTCATATTTACTTCTCATTATACTACCTTTTATTTTTGAACATATTACTTTTCTTGTGGTAGGTGGCAATGTCCTCTTCTGCATACCTCTTAATAAGGGAGTGGAATCCTGAAGAGTATGCCAGGGTAAATGTGACATTATGATTGCTATATCATGCAATTTATACTTGTTCTGAGTATATTTAAGTTATAATAAGCTGTCTTTGGAAAAGCCCTGTAATATTCTGGAATTTTTATGGTTGGGAGAAATGTAGTGAGGACGAAGGTAATAATTAGGTAAAGAGATTTAGGTGGGAGGTAGAAACATGTGAGTGGGATAGGAAGGAAAGCATTTTGTAAAGACAAGCTCAAGGACTTTTTAGCACTCCTTGTGGGGCAGAGACAATTTGCACTAGTCAGATGGCTTTTATATACTCAAGCAATCTCTGGGCATATTTATTGGAGGTTGTATAAGTTGGCCAGCTGAGAAAGGTGTAATTAAAGCCTCCCATAAAAACAGGATTATGATTGGCTCACTGATCATAGCCCATTTATTATGTGTTTGAGGCATTAATGCCAAAAAAATCCCCTTGGGAGTGAAGCTCGAGAGGTGAATCGTGGCATCCATGTCGAGAACATGTAATAAGGGGTTATGATTGGTGAGACAATCATAATTCTTTGTAATGCATAGAGCTTTATCTTCTCCGTGTACTGCTAGTTAAAGTGGAAAAATCAGTAAGTGTTTTCCCAACTTATAAAGCCATAAAACATTTAGCAAGCATTGTCAGAGAGGTAGTGTAATATAGTCCATTACGTTTATACTTACTTCTGTACCTCTTATGCGTCTAGACCTTCACAGGAAATCCAGATTATTGTTTCTTATTTTTGGTCTGTTCCTCATAAAAAATTTGTTTTTTGGACAAACCACTGAGTCTTGAAGTCACTAAATAATGACATTTGAGTTTCAGTGTTTGTATTTTTCCAATTATGCTGGTGAAAACATATCCTGTTATTCTACTGACTGTCTTTTTTTTTTCTTTTGTAGAAAGTTAGGGACATGTTAAGGGTATTGACAGCAGGCAAAAACAGATGTTTTGTTCTGCTGCTGTCATTTGCTAGTCAGGATAGACAGATTTTACTACCTAGTGTGGGACCCAAACTTAACAACTTTCACACTGGTGTTTAACATTTGCTATGGTTGGGTCACACACCATTAAGGTGATTAACTAGTTTGTGTTTTTCAAAATATCAGAGTGTAATCTTTGTGCTCCATGCATTACAAGAGTATTAAGCTCAGTGGATAGCTTATCAAGCCAATTTTATAGTATGAGCACAAACAGGACTTATAGTAAGTAATGATGTTGGCAGTTTTGTTGAGCTACACTAGAACCTCTAAAAGGTATTGGTTGTTACCATACAGTGTCTGTTTATGAATACAAAACAGGTACAATATCCTGATAAGGAGGGAGTTGAGATGTATTGCTTGGGATCATTTAGGGGCATTGGGAAATGTAATCATTAAGCATATTAGTAGATGCAAGCTGACTGAATTTCACCATTTTTAAGAGAGTAAAGGTTAGCAGACTTAGAAAGGGGACTAGGAATTATCTCTTATGATTTACTTTATACCTCAATACACTATTGAAAGTACAGGAATAGATGCAGATGTCTGTAAGATGCACACTAGAATGTCATCTGCAGATGTTTTAACAGCTTATTATTCTAAGGCCTCTTTCCCTAGATATACTTGCTCTGCTGGATCCAGATACACATTGATGAAGTATGGGGATATGGCACATCCTCGTCTGGTGTTTGTGGATGTGTTTATTTATTTATTTTGTATTTATGTATTTATTTATTTATGTATTTATTTATTTATGTATTTATTTATTTATTTATTTATTTATTTATGTATTTATTTATTTATTTATTTATTTATTTATTTATTTATTTATTTATTTATGTTTTTCATTTAGGAGTCCACTGACTGATAGCATAGCCAGATGCCCATGTTAAAGTATACCACCCTGACATCACTGTGATGTATACGGATAAAGCCCTGGTATGCTGGTATGTCCCCGGTGACCCAAGTGAGATTAGTGGCTTGGTTATTTGAAAGCATTAGCACGGAGGATGGGCAGCTCCAAGAAACCTTGCCACTCTTTCTTTGAGGAGGGGAAAATGACTCAGATGGACAGCCTGGGGGCAGGTGTTAGGATCTCCAAACCACAGATTGACAGCCTGGGGTCAGGTGTTAGGATCACCAAGCTACAGATGGGTGATAATCTTCATAATGATGGTGTAGAAGTGCACACTAACACTGGAGAGCATTACAGGTCCTCATGGTAATGTGGTTCATACTTCCCTCTGTACCTCTTAACCTCTAAGTGCTAGAAATCTGGACTTAACCAAAAGTAATGGGGGAAAGGTCCACAATCAGGGACAGATTTTACAAATTCCACTTATAAACTTAGAAAGTTACTAAACTAAAAAGTTTTAAATTAGCATGAATTTTCAGAGGGATGTGAAGACTGAAATACAAGTGTACATTATTAGTTGGTGACTTTAGTCCTGAACGATTTTGCCAGAAAACCACAAACTTTATGAAGACCTGATGAAAAATATGAGGCAAAAATCTGTACAGTTGAGAGTTATGCTTTCCTCTGTCTAGGTTTTTCTGTTAGGCATATCAAAATACTGTAATTTCTGAAATGCTGGCAACAGCACAAAATTCCTTCAAACTTGCTTAAATGAATACACCCCTCAGACAACTAATGCATCAGCTCCATATGGAATCCCAGGTGTGGAGGAACAAATCAGGTCTGTCTGACTGAGAGAAGGCTTAACTTTTGGCAGACATGGGGACAAAACTCCACTGGAAACAATGTCTAGCATCCTAACTGTGTTTGTAAAGATCTTTCAGAAGTTTATCAAGAGCTCTGAAATAAAAGTTGAGATATACCCATTCAAAAGTCATGTGACATCTAGTGTGCCACCAGGGTATTAACTGTCTGGGCAGAAGATTGGGAGTTGACTAGAAAATCAGCATAATCAAATGTTTGCCTACAAGGTATAAAAATGGACTGGTAAGGTGACATTTTTGTGAATACCTTTTTTAAAATATTTTTTCAAAAATAGTGACCAGAATTTTTGTCAGTATCATGATATGGGCAATATTTGTTAGAGAAGAGAGAGAGAGAGAGAGATGGAATTGTTTTTTTATATATATATATATTTGTATTGTTTTAAGCTAGATAGGATATAGATCTGTAAATCAATTATTTTAAAATAAATGATACAGTTTCAGAAAGATTTTGGTATGGAAATGAATTCTGAAGGTGTTAGAAAACCAGTATGGAATAGGTTCTATTGTATTTTTCCCCGCGTGATAATGAGAAAATAGCATCATCAAAGAGTTATTTTTGCCATCTGAGATGGAGGATCTTATGAGTTTGCTAGGACTGTTGTAGTAGATTAGCAATGTCAAGCACATTAGGTGTTTTTTAAATGTTTTGCCGATTTTTTTAAATCTCCAGATTTCTGTTGTGCATTATTTTGATGATCTCATACACAATTATCTGGATCTTGTGCTGTGGCTGATAGATTTTTCAGTCTATTTGTAATGCTTTTATGTCCTATGGCTTGGTGAGGTCTGTCTGGAAAAGGTCTGGCAAAGCTTGTCCACAGACAATTAATTACATTCAGAAAGCTGTGGTTGATTAATCACCAGCAGTTTCATACCTGGACTATGAGAGCTTCAGACTTACACTATGAGAGCTTTACACCTGGACTATGCTCTGATATAACCCTAATAAAATCTACTGATGTTATCTGGTCACCACAGACAGTAGCACACTGATAGTTATTATATCTGTAACGCATAGCAAGGTTTTTCTAACTCTTCTCCATGCTACATCTGCAAATTCATTCCCCAAGTTTCAAGACTGATGTATGCTGGACTTGATAAATGTACGGCCACTGAAATGAAAACTTAACATAGTTTTATACTGAATCTCCCACTCATTGTCCATATTTGTTCAAATTCAAAATCATACTAACACAACAGGCTTAATTAAGTATACTAACAATGCTGCCCTATTTGCTAAGGCAGTACAGATCATGGGATTTTAAATTTTTTTTTAATTTTATTTATTTATTTAACATTTGTTAACCGGGAAAGTCTGACTTGGAATGAAACCAATTTTCAGCGGAGGCCTGGGGAGAAATTTATTTTTATTATTTATTTATTTTATTTTACATTTGTTGACCGGGCTAGTCTAGCTGGATATATGTCCATTTTCAGTAGAGGCCCGGGGAGATAAGCTCCAAACTTCAATAACAGTATATATCTACAGAAGTAAATACATGAGATCAACTACATTAATAATAACTAAGGAAGTATAGCTGAAAGTGGTTACAGGTATATAGAGTATATAACACAAGATATTGACTAAACATAATACAATTTATCATGAAGCTGTGTTTTAACTGTTCAGAAAGGAGATAATAAAGCAAATAATTTAATTCTAGATAAAGGAGGAGAGAAAAGGAAAGTAAGATTGGAACAGAAGATGAGTAAGTGAGTTCTAATCAAGAAGATTGGAACTTTTGTGAGAGTATACTAATAGGAAGGTTAGGTAGTGGAGGTAGAATGGTAGTAGAGTTCTGATGAGAATGTTACTGAGCTGAGATAGTGAGGTAGAAACAGGTAGCTAGAGCATATAAGGTGGGGTTGAAACAAGTAGTGAGAGTGTGTAGGTTAGTCAGGTTTAGTACAGGGGCACATCCAATGAGTTTTAAGGAAGAGCTTAAGTTTATTTTTGAACAAGGAAATAGAGGGGAGTGTTGAAAGTTCAGTGGGGAGTGAGTTCCAGATTTTCCAAACAGTGTTAGTGAAGAGAGAGTCTCCAGCTCTATTGTTTGATTTGACAATATTTATGAGGAGTTTTTGAGAAGATCTTAGGGATCTCAGGTTATTGTAGGGATTAATAAGGTTAGATAGTATGGGTGTCTTAGCAGGTTGATAAAGAATTTTATGGGCAATGGTCAGTTGATTAAATTTCAGCTGTTGCTGTAATTCAAGCCACCCTATGTATTTTAGATTAATACAGTGGTGTGTTTTAAAAGGGTTACCAGTGGCAAATCTGGCTATGTTGTTGTAGGTGTATTCTAGTTTCTTAAGGTTATTTTTTGACAGGTTAGTGAAAATGGGAGAGGCATAGAGTAGGGTAGAGATTAGATGTGTGCGGGCGATAGTTATTCTAGTTGCAGGGGTGAGGAAGGGTTTGATCCTATATAGAGAGCCTATTTTTCTGTTAGTTGTTTTCAAGATATTATTAATATGAGTGTCAAAGTTAAGGTTGTTGTCTATGGTGATACCTAGCAGTTTGGTAGTAAGATCCTGGGATATAATGGTGCTATTATTGGAGGTTATAGTGAAGTCAATTGGTGGGGATTTATTAGTAGGTGTAAAAATAGAAGTTTAGTTTTTTTGGGATTTAGTAAGAGACAGCGTTTTGTAAACCATAGTTCTACTGAGCTAAATAAGTTCTGTGTAAGGAAGTGAAGTTCAGATTCAGATTTGGCTGAGCATATAAGTGTAGAATCATCTGCGTATTGTATGCATGTAGCTTGGGGAACTGCTTCGTGAAGGTCATTGATGAATAAGGAAAACAGGAGTGGGCCTAATATGGACCCTTGAGGGACACCAATATTAACGGGTAGTTGGGTTGAAAGAGTGGTATTCCAGAGCACAGCTTGATGTCTGTTATTTAAGTAGGATAGGAACCATTTTATGGCTAGTGCATCAAGTGACATAGATTTCAAAATGTTTATGAGTATATTGTGATTTACCATGTCAAAAGCTTTGGACAGGTCAATGAAAAGTGCAGAGGAGAGCATGTTAAGGTTGCGGTTTTTGTTGATGGTGTCCATGAAGGAGAGGAGGGCGGTAGTGGTGCTGTGGGAAGGTCTGAAGCCATGTTGGGAGTTAGAGAGCAGGTTTTTATGGAGAAGGTGGTCTAATAATTGCCTGTGGATGCATTTTTCCATAACCTTAGATAAATGGGAGAGTAGGGCTATGGGACGATAGTTGGAAAGGTCAGTGGAGTCTCCCCCTTTGTGAAGGGGAATAATATGTGAGATTTTCCAAAGAATGGGGACGTATCCTTCAGTAATGCTTCTATTGATGAGAATGGAGATGGGGTAGGCAATAGATGTGGCTGCTAGCTGTAAGTATTCTGCAGGTAGTTGGTCTGCAGAGGGAGTGCAAGGTTTGAGTTTCTGTAGAAGGGTGAGAATAAAAGCTGTAGGGACAGGTTGGAAGTGAAATGGAGGAGGTGGGTTGGAATCAGTCTTAGATGTGTTTGAATTTTGTGGTGAGAGTTGACTGGCTAGAGTTTGAATAGTTTCGGTGAAAAAGGTATTAAAGGTATTGGCAGTTTGTTTGGTATTATTGTGGTCGGAGCCGTGTGGATTTGGTGTAATAGATTGACCGGGGTGTAATAGTTTATTAATGCTTGCCCAGAATTTTTGTGGTTTATTTTGGTGAGATTGCTGCGAATGTAGGTAGTAGTTTTGTTTATCAGTCATTATGGCTTTTTTTGTTTCATTTCTTAATTGTCTAAAGTTTTGGAGGTCAGTGGGGTTCTTAGTTAAGCGTGATTTGTGCCAGTATTTGTTCCTGAGGTTGAGTTTTTGCTTAGTTTCCTTAGAAAGCCATGGAGCAGGTTTGGTTCTTATCCTAATAGAGCGGGTAGGAGCGTGTTGGTTAAGGATGGCTAGAAAGTTAGCATTGAAGTAGTCGACAGCTTCATCAAGGGAAAGTTGTTTTAATGGGGACCAATTACAAGCCTTAAGTTCAGTTAAGAATGAATCGAGATTGAAGTTTTTCTTGGTTCTAATTGTTCTGAATATGGGTCTGGAATGTGGGTTGGTTTTAAGCCTAATGGCATAGGTTGGAAAGTGGTCACTTATATTATCTGGGATGGTTCCAGAATTGTAGGTCTGGGGTTGATTATTGATTAGTATCCAGTCTAAGGTACTTTCTTTTTTATTGGTTTTGTTAATTCTAGTGGGTGAGGTGATTATTTGTGTAAACCCATAGAGATTAATATGGGTAGTGGGGTGGTTATTGTTGCAATATTTCCAATCAATGTTGAAATCACCAAGAATGATGGTTTCTTGAGGGAGGTTTTGAGATAACCAACAGAGTATGTTTTCAATGGTAGTAATGTTATTGCCTGGAGGAACATATATGCAGATAATATAGATAGATTTAACAGAGTTTAGCTGAAGTTTGGTAATAAGTATTTCAGCGTTAGAGACATGGGGAGGATTTTGGTGGAAGGTTGTAATTTGAAAATTAGATTTAAATAAAACTGCTACTCCACCACCTTTTTTGGTTGCACGGTCGAGACGTAAGATATTGTATCCAGGTGGGGTAACTACATTGTCTGTAGTTGTGGGTTTTAACCAAGTTTCTGTAAGACACAGAATATCGAAGGAGTAGAGTTCCAGGAGAGCTTGGAGTTGAGTAATTTTGTTATTGATACTACGTGTGTTGAGGTGAGCTATTAGTAGTGAGTTGGGTGGTTTATTTAGTATCTGGATGGTAGAGGAGTTAGTGGTAATGGGTTGAGTGGTGTTGGAGGTGTTTGGTCCAGGATTTGGGTGAATGTCTCCATCCTTTAGGGGGAGGAGTAGTGTTAGATATGTAGTCTGAGTATATTTACTGAGAAGGAAAGGATGTCTTCTTGTATTTGGGAGGTAATATCTAATGTGGTTTGTCCTATGGTATTTGGGTGGTAGATAGCTGGGACTGAAAGTTATATTGAAATGTTCAGCATGAGAGGGTAGAGAAGAAGTGGTTAATTGTTTGGTGAGGTATAGGAGGTATGACAGTGTTAGATGCTCATAGGAGGTTAGCAGGTATGCTAGAGTTAGAGTAGGGAGAAGTGTGAGTATGAGTAAACTTTGTAAGAGGAGTATGTTAGAAGGTTTAGTTATTGCCATAGTAATAATAGAGTATTACTAAACAGTAGATGACAAGTAGTTATATGGAAAAAGGTTTAGTGGTGGAAGGGATAGGAAGAGGTGAGGAAAAAGTGTGGGAGAAATAGAGGAGAGTGGATAATTGGGATGAGTTAGTTATTGGTGGAAAGTTGAGGGGGTGTGGTCAGATAGGTATAAGAGTAGGACCCCAGGGGGTGGGTGGGATATGGGGGTAGGGAGGGGAGCGGAGTGAGCCCGCAGGGCGAACGGAGCGGGTTGAAACAACTGCAGGAGAAACAGGAGAAGAAACAATCAGAAATACAGGTAACTTTAGGTAAGTGAGGAAGGTGTGAGTAGGAGAAGTTTAGTATGATACAGAAGCCAAAAGGAATGAAAGGTAGAGGAGGGAAGAATAGTGTTCCAGCACAAACGGAGAAGTAGGAAGGTGAGCAGGTCAAGAAAAGTACAGTATGGAACAGATTGTAGGGGAGGGATGGTAGAGAGAGGCAGTGTAAGAGGATGGAATGAGGATAGAAAGTAGGAAGAGATATATTGCATATACAGAGGTAGGACAGAGTAGAGGGGTAGTGAAAGGAATTGTATAAGGGTGCCACCTAGTGGGCAGAGCTAGTAACAGTAGGAAAGTGAGTGGGAGAGCTGTTTAGAGAAAAATGCTCCAGATGTATGTCTTTGTTCCAGGTGTGGGCTGATATCCTTAATGTTGAAATGTGATTAAGGAAAGCCAAATGCACTCTAAATACTCACAAATGAAAGACAATTTTATATTGAGAGAGAATACCATTTTTTTGTACTTTAGCTAATGACAATGCTATTCCAGTCAAAGTTGTTGAATTCAACAAATGCCTTGATCTTTTCTGGTGTAGTCTACTATCTCAAAGGGGGAAAATAAAACAACTATGCCACTTGCAGGCAGTAACATATTATTTGTCTAATGTGAACATAAACCAAGTGGCTGGATCTTCTACCTAGAGGTGTGTACTAGGGATAAGAATGTTTTTTTTACAGTAATTATCAGAAACAACACTTCCCTACAGAACAACTGCCACAACTTCATATAATGTGAATGCAACTTCAGAAGTAGGCACAAGAGGCAAGACACAGCATTGTAAAGCTCTAACTTCAGCTAACTGCTCATTCCCCCACCCATAAAATCCAGCTTCATAGAGATAAGTGTCATAGCTCCCTACTGAAATGTCTGCAAAGAAAGACTGAAAATGCAGAAGAATAAATCTCGAACATTCGTCTTCTCTATTCAACTTTTTTTTTTTTTTTTTTTGCAGGGGCAAGTCCGCACTGTACTCCCCAAACTTATATATACTAATTGTAAGACAAGCATACCTCAGAGAAAAGAGATAATTCCAAGAAATGGCCGTCTTGGACTTAATACATGTAAGTACTTTTTTGGCCATTCAGTCTCTGCTGCTAAAGTGGATCCTAACATTTTAAGTGGTTATTGAGTGGATCACCTTTAACCCATTGTATACCAAGCCATAACAACTTAATAAGTATAATATTTTGACAAACAGGGTCAATTATATCAGAAATGGACCCATAAAATAAAAAAAAATATGCATCCATTACACATGGATGCGGCTTTCTGAGTCCGTGCTATAAGTCCCAACATTCAATTGCAGAATTCAAAACATCACTTAAACAGTACTACACATGGATCAACTGCTTTATCAGCTGCTAACTAACTGAAAGAATTGGATCAACCGCTTTTTCAGCTGTTAAGTAGGCTTATAAATTAATTTGCTTAACCAAGGACACAGTAAAAACAAAATGTTGTACATTTAACTTCACTTACTCTCCAGCTGAGGCTTTGTTTTTATTATTATGTAATTTGCGATGTGATTGATTCCTGTATGCACTGTTTTGTTAAATATAGTTAACACACTATATTCTTTTGTTGTTGAGGATTTATTTGGACTTAAATGCCCACATTATGTTTCATGGTTAATGTAGTCTGGGGACCTTTTGCCATGTCTCAACTGAACAAAAAATGTTGTGATGAACTAAGCTACTATGTTAACAATGTGTAACTAATAAAAATAATAATGCACTATCAGTCTCCAACAGATTTCTGTAAGCATTGAGTATCCTATAGTGAATACGTGAAAATATAGATCTATGTTTTTTGTTGCAAACTGTCTATAAACTCCCATGTTGCTATACTGCAGTTGGGGGAATATGACTGTAATTTACTGATGTTTGGAGTGTAACGTGAATGAAATGGCAGCACAGTAAATCAGTCATGGGACACTCACAGACAAAATAGCAAAACAAAGTCTGGTGCATATTTATTTCTTTTTCTATTTCCTATATATACCTTTTCATAAAGAGAGCTCAAAATAGCCAAAATAGTGTAAAACCAAGTGAAGAGACATAGGGAAAGAAAACCCATTAACCCACTAACCCAGTAACTGCATACATAATGGCTCGTGATCAGCTCTGCTCCATATGTGTGAAGTAGATCTTGTCCATAGCAAAAGCTTGGTAGTCATCAGGCAGTGGGAGAAAAAATATCATACGTTCTCAGAAGGAATTTCTAGTACAGAAGGAAATCTGACCTTTGGAAAGTTTATCAATTGTACAAACATCATGAAATGGTTCTGCAGTAGAGTAGTAAAGCCATGTAACAAATTCCCTCAAAATAGTAAAAACCTGTCATGAAAAAACTTTTAAGGAACATCTAGATGACTTTGATAATGACGTGAAATTCAGAGTGTAATTGGTAGACTAAAACAGACTCTTTCTTATGCTAAGTTGATCTTGATTTTTGTCTTGAGTCCAAATATCATGGTATTAGGAAGTAGCTGACGAGGCTATAATGACAACCCCATTGGTCGGAGCATCACCATTAATCACCTTGAACCCTCAAACTCTGCCCAGGTACAGATCAGGTAGTCCAAGTTGTACAAGTACTGGTGGATGCTAAAAGGGAAGATTGAGTTTGGTGAGAGGTGAAGGCCCTCTGTCACACATTCAGACGTCTCTAATTTTTAGTGGAAACAGCACGAGGCAGACACATAATTAAGTCAGCACATATCATGGCTGTACTTCTCGTGGATGCATATTCATTGCTGCTCTCCGTTCGGTCACAAGAAGGTCTAGAACAAGTATATGACAGCTAATACTACAGCCAACAGCATAGTAGTCAATATAAACAGGGCTGCTGTTTCGATACTTCTGAGTTATGGCATTCATTTCATTAAATGGCACAGCTGCTACTTCTGCATTAACACACAAATGGCCATTGTGCAACTCCTCTGCTTCTATCACATAGTTTGCTGAATGAGTGATCAATGTCTGTTTCTACCAGAAAAGCAGTTCACTTCAGTTACAGCCCACCTTTTGGGGTACAAGAGCTCTTTTCAAGCTATTTAGGCTTCTGTTCCCAGACAGCTCTGTGATGAAGTGTTGTTTCTGAGCTCATGTTACTAATGCTGCAGAAGAAAATCCAACCACTTTTTTCCCATAAGCACAACGGTCTTACTTAGTGTATTGTTTTATAAGTTTAACAAATT
Organism: Protopterus annectens; assembly: GCF_019279795.1. Taxonomy (NCBI): domain Eukaryota; kingdom Metazoa; phylum Chordata; order Ceratodontiformes; family Protopteridae; genus Protopterus; species Protopterus annectens. Next base: position 485,871,945 of record NC_056741.1, on the reverse strand, counting down.
ATTTTAAATTGATCCGAACTGTTGTTGCTACCACATTTTCAACATTTTTTGCTGGCACCTCAGTATCCTTGTATTGCATTTTGTTTTCTGTTTAAGAATGAATCTTGTTTATTATTTGTTTATTTTTTGATCCTGTTGTCTGAAATAGCTTTCAGCCTATAAGCTTTTATGAACTTTCCTTGTTAGTAATAATATATTTGGTGAGGTTGATTGCTAGTTCATTATACATAGCATTTTAACTAGAGCAAGACATCCCAGTAATTACACCCCACCCCCACAATGCTTCAGTTTTGATGGCATTATAAAACTCTGAAGTCTGTGGTGCTCTCTACATAGGGTGGCAGCTTTACTCTTATAGGAAAGAAAACATTTGTTGAAATTTCACTCCATTAAAATAAGAATAAGAAAATAGTACTTCAATAGGTGCAGTTTGACTAATCAGATAATTCAGTTTGGATTCTTACCAGTTCCTTTTCTGGGCTATCACATACACAGACATCACATGTGTATGACTTGGCAAGTATTTTTATAAGGGTATGGCAGGGAGAAGCCTTTCTAGTGAAGTAATGGGGATAACTGCCAGAAAAGGATCGTTCGCATATACTGCTGGTGATAAACAATGTGTGAGCATGGGGTTAGGGATGCTGAATCGCCCTCGGATTCTTTTATCTATTTACTGAAATCCTTGTTGACGCTGATTGGGGGTGACCCATTTATAAGACAGTATTGTCATTGTCAGATACATTGTAATGGTGATGAAGTGTGAAGAGGGACACTGCAGAACTACACACCATATTGTCAGTTGCGCTGTATCTGCTAACATCAGTTAAATCACTGAATTACAGACAGGACACATACCAGCTATAAAATGTAGCAGGTGGACACTGTCAGGAATGGTTGTTAAGCCTTCAACATTATTTCATCTGTTTAACTAGAATGAATTGCCAGTGAGACTGAAGGTAAAGCTATTTCTTTTGTTTAACTAGACTGCATTGCCAGTGAGACTGAAGGTAAAGCTACAGCTCCTTCTAGCTGGTCAATTAACCAGTAAAAAATGGAAATAACCACATTTGTCTGTTTTCAGGCTTGTAATTTTGCATTTCCTTAAAGGAAAAAAGGAAGATATTCCCCTTATAATTATTACGATAATGATGACAGAGATAACTATGTACGTGCAACAACAGTTTTGTGAAATTCAGAATTTTAAATGCAGCCTATGAGTAAAATAAAATGACTGCCTCTGAATCATCCATCTGTCAGTAAATATGCAATAAAGAACTCTGCCTGGGATTAAGTATGGAGTACAGCTTCTCCTTGTGATAGGCTGCAAAATAAATAAGTAAATAGATATTTATACACACACACACACACACACACACACACACACACATACACACACACACACACACACATATATATATATATGTATATATATATATATATATATATATATACACACACACACACACACACACATATATATATATATATATATATATATATATATATATATATATATATATATATATATATATATATATATATATATATAATTGGGTCTACTTTGATTCACTGAAAACTTGGTTCACTGAATTTCAAAACACTCGCACCAAATTGCTGAAAGCTCAAATCACTGAAAACACATTTCACTGAATCACATTTCACTGAATGTAAGTACTGTTTGGCAAATAAAACAAATGCCCTGTTCCCCACTGTAGTGCGATCCTGGAGTTAGTATATATAGTTAGGGGGTGGGGGGCTGCCCCCCACCTACTTTTGGTTTTATATTGTTAGCTTTCAGTGAAATGAGATTCATAAATATAAAGCTAAAAAGGTCTCCTAATAATAATGGATGTACCACTGTGGGTTACACCTCTTATTTGTGCTAACAAATGTGAGCAACTATTAGAATATTGCACACAGTCAGACTGGGAGTGTTTATAGAAAATGCTGCTGGCAGGAGAAGCACAATTCTGTCAGTGAGTACCCCTAAAAAAAAACAAAACAAAAAAATGAATCCTGTGAAGTGCAAGTTGTTGCAAAATAGGCAACCAGCATAAGCAATCCTGCTCCAGGGTATATGTCTCCAAACTAACAATGACCATAGGTTCATAGGTTGGTACTAGGCTATTGGCCATAGGGCCTATGCAAGCCTAGCCACAACAATTCCCTGGATATTTCTTCCCACAATATTTACTTCTCTGGACCACTGTCTAGCAGGGCGACTGACATGATCCCCGGGGTAAATTTCCTATCTCCCATTCAATCATCAAGGTTCTTTTTGAAGAGGGCCAATGAGGCACTCTGCTTGACATGTATGGGCAGTCTATTCCGGAGTATGTGGAGTCTCTGGGTCAAGAACCTATCCCTCCGGCATATTTAGTTCTTTGTGATGACAAGGTTTAGATCCCTGGAGCGTGTGGCTCTGAGGGATTGGGATTTCTTTAAGTGGAGCATGTCCAACAGCTCAGGGTTTGACATGGCCTTGTATGTTAAGCAGAGATCGCCTCTGAGTAGATGATATGCCACAGAGTATAGCTGGAGTTTTTTTAGATGGTCAGCATATGGCATCTGCTTTAGGCCTGTGATTCTTTTAGTGAGGTATTTCTGTGACCTTTCCAGCTGTTGCAGATGTCTTGTGAGGTACATACCAAACTGGGCATATATACTCTATAATGGGTCTAATGAGGGATGAGTACAGTGGGACAATGACCTCCTTTTTTCTGGATGAAAAGTCCTTAGTGATGAGGTGTGCCACATAGAAGGATTTCCTGACTGTTGCGGCGATGTGGTTATCGAAAGTGAGACCACTGTCCACCTGTGTCTCTAAGTCTCTCATCACACTTTCGATGTTTAGTGTCCTGCCACCTATGTGGTAATTCATGGGTACATGTTTTCTTCCAAAGGGGATAACTATACATTTCTTGGCATTAAGCTTGAGCCCATGGCTCTGGCACCAGGCATCTGTTTCTGTAAGGGACCAAGGGATACCTTTAATATCCTCATGGTCTGTATTGCTTAAAGGCATCAAAGAAATGTTCCTGGTTGTATTGCCATTAAGTCCCCTTTCAATAAGACTCATTCAGCTCAATGTGAACAGCTTGACATAGTAGCACTAGCAGCTCAGCAAGATCTGACAAAAAATATCACTGCTGGATGCTTTTACAATTTAGCCACTGTACTATCTCCTTGAAACAAATGAATGACTAGTAAGTAAGTGGGAAATAACATATAAACAATGCACAGCATAAACTAACATTACAGATACATACTGTTAGTCATATAGTAACCCATATTTGAGAATTAACTGCTACACTTATAGTACGGTATCAGAAGAAAAGTGTGCACCAATGTACCCTAGATAGTAGTAAGCTGGACAGCTGTTTTCATTTGTTAACCAGGTGAGCATACATCTTTGTTCAGAAAGGACTTAAGATAAATGTCTGCTTAAGTGATGCACTCAGAGTTGCAGAACATTCAAGCAGAGACTTAAGCACTCAAACCCAAACCTTTTAACTGTTTAGAATTTTTCAGAACATCCCTAATTATGCCGCATATATCTGCCCGGTACATCTTAACACTTTTGATTTTCTGATAAATCACTGACAATTACAATGAGTCAATACTGCAAGACATTGGGCTCCATGCTTATTATTTTTCAAAAATGCATGCTAATGCAAAACTTGTTGTTCTATTAACATTTAAGTCAAAGTAATATTTGTTAATTGTCTATGATTTTGGCCCATTTCTCCCATAATTTCTGGCTTTGTCCAGAATTGTTGTGCAAGGAAGTTGTGAGGCATGCTTAGAAGTTGTAAGATATTCACAGAAGTTGTGAGATATGCTCAGATATTTTAAGACTGCTCAGGAGTTATGAGGTATGCTCAAACCTAGAACTACAGAGTAGAGCTCAATAGTAGCTTATGACCTTACCTTTCTGAACTGTACTGCTAGCCAACTTCTTAGCAGTAACCAGGTTCTTTCATTGCTCTGTCTGAAGAATGGCAGACAAACTCCAAAAACCTTTGCCCTCAGCTCAGCTGTTTATGCCTTGCATGGACAAGCCTGGTAAAACTGCAGGGTTTCTTTATGATGAATTAAGTAGCATCCAAATGCTTTTAGGAGGGAAATAACTACTTGATTACATAATAGGTACCCGAACAAATGCATTTTCGTATCCCATACAAAATAAGAAATTGGAGGATATAATAAAAATCTGCTTTGAAAGTCTGGGATGAAAAACAAACTAGACGTGATGAGGCATTAAGGTCAGTAACAGTTGATTTGAGTAAGATTTTTAACTTGAGCAGTTGTTAATTATATGTACTTGCTGCCTCATCAAATAATTGCATGTCAGTTAGAGCAGTGTAAAAGTCAAAACAATTAAATGCATCTTCTTTTAACACATGATGTCTCATACAGATCCATAATTCAATACCCTGTGGACCTGAACCTATACCTTTATTTTAAACTAATTTCAGCCTTTTTAAGTATATTTCCCTGATGCATTTCTTTCCTAAAATATAATTAAGCAGGTGGCAGCTGTGGCACAGAAGCAGAAAATACAGAATAATGACTGATTACACCCTTTATTTCAAGTAAACTAGGTAAAGTCACTCCTTACAACTGCAGGACCATTAATTTATACATTCATTTATACAGTGAATATTTTTTGCCTTTAAAGGCAAATATATAATCTGTTAGTCAGAATATTGCATGCATGCCCCCTAAGAGATGCACATCTGGGTAACATATGTAGTACAATTGTAGTTAGATAACTGATTTAATGGTAAATATTGTATTGAAAATAACTATGTCAAAATTAATCAGAAATAACTAGGCAGTCTGCATAGTCATTTCCATTTGATCACATTTGATGCTGGATGAGAGGCGGGTGCTCTCTCAATCAAATGACAAAAGTGTGCAATAAAGATATTAATCTCAGTGTTTCTCCCAAATTGCCAGTGAGAAATTTATTATGCATTTAGAAGATAAATTGGTTTGCTGCCAAAATCCTCATATTCCCATGGCTTGGTAACTTGAAGCAAATAAATTATTTTCTGTTCAGGAGTGTGGGGTTGCAGCATATACATCCCAAACACACAAAGTGCACATTACCTACCAGTCCTGTGGTTAAATATGGGTGAAAAAGGGAAATCAGGCCCTTTAGTAATATCTTTGGAAATGGATATAGAGAGCTGAAAGTTTTGTGTCTGCAAGCATTTTTCTGTAGTATGTTGGATAGTTAGTGGTCAATTGTAGCGTGTGCATTATGTCTCAGATCTCTAAAAAGTGCATTCAATTATTATTCATTCCAGGCTGGTTCCTTTCAGCATGAAGTACGTTTACAAGTTTCACAGGTAATAGACTATGCACCTGGATTTGCTTTGGGGACTGTTCTCTAAGGCTGTATATTATTTATAAATAATGTCAATTCATTTATGTTGTTTGGACTTTTACTTGAGATTATACCATCTGCATACTAAAATTATACATAGCTGGAAATTCCCACCAGTTTTTAATCAGTTAAGTCTTTATTGTACATGGTGGAACGTAGACAACTACACTTTTTTGGACCCACTGATTCAGATTATTTTTTCATTTAAAAGACCGGAATGTCCAAAGTCAGAACTGTAAACCTGGCCCCCATCAGAAGTCCTATTAAACTGAAAGGTGTGGTCAAGATAGTGGCGTCAGCAGCATAATTTACTTGCTTTATACAACTAAAAAGATTTTGACAGGAATTTACAATCACACCTGATTCAGTCAATGCCAGAAGTGAAGAACATGTGTATTTTGTTTCAGGTTCATATTATATTAGTCAGAAATTAATAACTCAAAGAATAAATCCTGTTAGACTATATCTGATATCTGCCATTTAAAGGGTTGTAATGTCCAAAGTCAGAGTTGTAAAGCTGATCACCATCAGGAAGGCTATCAGATTTAGGGGGCCTGGCCAAGATGGTGGTCTCAGCAGGAGATTTTACTTGCTCTGTACCACTCAAAAAAATTTGAAAGAAATTTGCTATCACACTTGAGGCAGTCTTTCAAAAACAGAGTTGAAGTCATTTACTGTTGCTTTAAGTAATTTACTTATTCAATATGAAGATTGTCTCACTAATGTTCATTTTTGCAGTTTTGGCATTTTTCCTTTAATGTAATTATTTTTCTTAGACTAATCTCAAGCTCCCTTACTTAGTTCAGCAATACATGCTAGTTTACAACATTTTGAAAGCCCATGATTAATAAGGGTCTATATCATATGAGCGAATCGCACAAATTGTGAACGTTCATAATATCGAACGTACCGGACCTCGAACTTCCTATTGTGGGGGGCTGTGCCCCCCACACCCCCTGCTCAATATATATTTCAACTCCAAGATCGCACTACAGTGAAAGGGCAAATATCCCATTCTTCACTGTACCGCAATCTCAGAAAAAGCACTTCATGGTCCGGTACATTCAATATTATGAGCGTTCGCAATTTGTGTGATTTGCTCATATGGTATAGACCCAATTATTAATAATAATAATAATAATAATAATAATAATAATAATAATAATAATAAATAAATGAATCACTTTCTGACCTTGCACTGAACAATATGGAGGGCTTTCCAGGTTAAGCTTCTTGTCTCTTAGATAGTTGATATTTAAAAAGAAACACTGTGCCTGCTTTATGTACCATTTTCTTTATGAGAAGATCATCAAATATGGTACAATGTATTTAGAAATACCTTTTACTTGTAGAGTTATGCTCCTCATTGAAAGAGTGAACAGAGCTCCGTGCGAGGTAAGAGAATGTTATACAAGGAAATAAAGCATGTTATGTGAGATAAAATATGCTGGACTTCTTGTTGCTGTTGTTCTGATGAAGTAAGGCATGTGCATTAAATTACAGGACATTATAACTGAATTATACTAGCTAAAGGAGACATACCTAAGTAATGTTTTAAGATCTGTATTAGTGTTATTATGTGTATGTGCAGCTAATGTTTATTTCTGAATGCTGACTCGTATGGAGCAGTTATCTTTACATACAATTTGCACACATTTGAATGCTGACTCATATGGAGCAGTTATCTTTACACACAATTTTGCATACAATAGAATGCTGACTCTAATGGAGCAGTTATCTTTACACACAATTTTTGCACACAGTTGAATGTTGACACACATGTAGCATTTATACATAATCTTTAAACACAATCATTATTGACTTATTTTTGAAATTCCTCTTTCACAAAGCTAAGTATTATGTTTTAACTTCATTTTATAAAGATAATATTATGTATAAGGTTGCCACTTGTTGGGATTTTTTTTTCTTGACAGTTTGGGATGCCTTTTTTTAATTGTATTGCCAGAATAATCTGTTTACATTAACTGGCAACATGAGGTGAGAAATGTGACCATTAGAAGATAATCACATGGATTAAAAGTATTGTTAGGTTTTTACTTGTAACAAATGTAGCAGCCCTGCTACGATAGCTCTAGAATACCTGTTTAGGCTATGCATTTTAATAATGTGTTTTGAAGTAAGTGATTTTTAGCTGTATTACATAAAATAAAAGCAGATTTATTTGACCATTTTGCACATTTTTTCATATTATACTTGTAAATAGCATTTTATCAGATAAATAAGCATGCAGTTCAGATAAATATATATGCAGAGTTCTATCCTGCAGCATGAGGTTTACCTTAGTCTAAGAAAATCATCAAATTACTCTCTTATTCTCTAAATCCTAAAGGCTTATACTAGCTTTTAGAGCCAAAAAGATATCAGTAACTAACAACAGTAACAAAATGTCTATCTTAGGTAGTAATAAGAAATATATGACCATGGAAGAAATTCCAGTCTGTTTTTAAAACACTCTGAAAAATGCAGTGCACAAGCTACTAGTATAGAAAGTGAAGTGTAATTGATGTTTTTTAAATGGGAATATATTTCTTTATGGAACAAATAATAAAAATAGAAAAACCCATTTCTGTAACAGAAATAAAGGAGCAAATTAAAAGACATAAGGAAAATAAAATGTCAGGTAATGATGGCCTCATTCTTGAATTATATAAAACATCTCCTAAAATGTTTTATTTCTTTTATAGAAAGTATTCACAGATATTAAAACTGCATTTAACAAACTTTCATCATGGAAATATACAATGTCTCTTTTATTACAACAGGGTAAAATTTCACCTCAATATTCTTCTTATAGACGTGTATCTTTATTGAATGTTGATTACAATTTTTTTATGTTAATGATCCTACCTACATTAACTGAGGAAGACCAAACTAGCTTTATATTAAATAGACAAACACAGGATAACATCAAAATAACTATCTCTAATTAGCCAGTATCTAGATAAAGCCTTTGATTCAGTAAACTGGCCTTATCTATTTAAAGTATTAGACATATATACATTTCAAAGTCATATTATATACTTTATTAATCATCTTTACCAAAATTCATTTGCATGTATTAGTTTTGGAGCTTTTATGTCCTCTCAATAAAGATAAACAAGAACATGAAAGGCTATCCCTTGTGTCTATTATTATTATTTGCTTTAGCTATTGAGCCTGTAGCCATTTACATAAAACTTAACAACGATAGCCTAGGATTTAACTAAATTATCATTATACCTCAAAAATTCAGTTATTTACCAATGATATACAGTAAACAACAGGGAATATTGATGCTAAACTGATAGATATAATACAATCATTAAAATATTTTGATCTAGTGTCAGGTTTAAAGTTCAATCAAAATAAAACTAATGTCTTATTAATTAACCAAGATTAAAAGTACTTGGTAAAAAATAATAGTAAGTTTAAACAGGACAGTAAAGAAATATACATTTAGACAATACTGAAACAATAATAAACAAAAACATTATTCTTCTCTGTGGAAGATAGGTTGATTGTAATCAAAATGGTTATTTTAACCAAAATACTATACATTATACATCCATCTTCTTTTTCCTCCTAAAGAAAACATTAAACAATTTAATGATATTTGTTTGAAATTCATATGGAACTCTGGCAAGCCTAGACTACCTTTGGGACATAATGTAAGAGAATAGTAAGCTAGATAGTTGAATAGGATTTCTTGGCATGGAAACATATGCTATAACTTCAATTATTAAAATAGTAGTTTTATGCTTAAATTCTGATTATTCATCTACACTGCAAGAACCTATTTGGTTAAGCAAAGATAACTGTCTCTACACAGCATACCGAAATCTTAAATATTAATATGAAGTGGTTGTTAAAGAAAGACTTATTTAAAACACAAGAAATCCCATGTATTCTACTTACATAGCCAACATATTAAAACATTAAGAAATTTGATATATGAATACCTGGAGATAAAAGCATGGAGTTCACATTATTCCCTATAATATTTATGGGTCTATATTACTACCACAAAAGATATTTCCATCGATTAACTCTCCATCAACACCAAACCATCGAAATTCACTTCTGGAAATCGTGGATTTTTTCTCCAGGGTAAGGAAGTAGTTGGCTAACTCCACAACTTTGCCCTTTTCCCCAGTGTAGTGCTATCTTGGAGTTGGTGTGTGTGTGTGTATATATATATATATATATATATATATATATATATATATATATAAATTTGGGTGGGCAAAGCCCTCCACTTGGGTGGGTATGATTCAGTGCAGTGAGTGTGCTGTTGTACAATTGTTTAATTTCCCTGGAAAAAATTCTGGAATTCTCAAAAGTGAATTTTAATGGTTTTGTGTCGATGGAGAGGTGTTCAATGGAAATAGCTTCTGATGAAATAATATAGAGCCAGTATTTACACCAGAATGCATAGATAATCTGAACATTCAAAAATGTCAAGCTTAAAATAGGGATTTAATCTTTTGAAATTAAATGATAAGAGAAACTAAAGTGCTTAACACAGAATACCCAATGGACAAATGTCATTTGCATATGGAAAACTGGTTTACAGTACAAATCAAAAGACAGTTTTTATTTCCTAAAATTGATCTAATGTCAGATATAATTACAAAAGAATATGAAGCAATTATTGAGTTTCTAAACAATTTTGAAACAAAAAGTGAGAAGATTATAGTTACCCAAAATATATAAAATAATTATGGACTATAAATTTTGTATCAAAGATAATTACTGGGATTATGCTATCCTAATGTGCAACTCAATTTTAACTATATGCGATATAAAAAAAGATTTTAAAATATTTCTAAAAAAGCTGCACTATCTTTACTTTGGATATTATTCTCTTAAAAATGTCTACGTAGATCATTTATCATCTCACATAGAATTTAAAAATTGTATAAAAAAGGGAAGGTATCGGATGGAGGAGATGTAAATCCTAAATCAAAGCAGACTGCCAGAATATGGTTTGTGAATGCAAATTTCAACAACCTCTTGGGGAAAATTTTACATTTTTACTAGAAACACTGTGCTGTAATGACGTTATATTAAGTAAACTTTAGATTTTGTTAGAAATCAAGGAAATACTCAGGGCACTTGCACCTCAGGAAGGAAAGGACATCAGTGAAAATGAAGAATGGCAGCATCCAAACTAACATGTGTAAAGACTAGAGAACAGATGTGTTGCTGACCCATGTATGGGAATAAGGTATATAAGGAAAGCTAGGGGGGAAAACAGAAGTCCAGGAAGTTGTCAAAAGAAATAAAGAATTCATGAAAAATGGGAGCGAGTAAAGATGGATCAGACTAATAGGAAATACTGGTTGGCTAACAAAGAAACTAATAGAGAAGTCACAATAGCAGAGAACAAACAAAAAGTCACTCTATCAGCTTCTGGAAAGGAACTTATTAGATGGCAGAAATACCCTCTATAATCTTGGAAGCAGAGACAGAAAGGTAAAGAAGATAGCCATCAGAAGTCATTCATAACGGATGCAAGCAACAACCTACACACCAGTCCACAAGACAACAAAGGCAGATGGAAGTAATGCTTCCAGCAGCTTGTGGATTAAGAAATCCCCAAAGAAGCTGTACTTCCCCACAAATAGCCTATGATGAAAGTGGAAAAAGTGTACACCCTAGAAAAAGTACCAACAGCACTGTATATTGGATATATTGGGTCTATATCAGAACATCGAAGTATTAAAACTTTGAATGTTCTGATATTGAACACTATTCAGCAAATGCTAACAATAGCAAAGCTGCAGAACAGCGAATTCTTTCCTCAGGAAAGAATTTGGTTGGCCGTTTCTGTGTTTTCGCTATTCTTAGCGCTGTGGTGGAAATTTACGGGTTGGGTTCAGGTAAGTGTGCAATTGTTTGTACTTTAGGGTTAGGGGCGGGTTAAGTGAGTTAGGGTGCAGGTTAGGTGTGTGTGCGATAGTGACAGACTTTAGGGTTAGGGGCAGTTTAAGTGAGTTAGGGTTAGGGTATGAGTTAGGTGAGTGTGCAATAGTGACAGACCTTAGGGTTAGGATTTGGGTTAAGGTAAGTGGGTAGATAGTAGTGTATGTTTAGTTTAGTGTAGCATTAGATGTAGGAATTTAAGTGTATGTGTGTGGTTGCTGTTTGTCTGTTGTGCTTGTGTTGTGTGTATGTGTTTCTGAGAAGTGAATTTTTTCCATGGGAAAAAAGTCACTGTTCTGAATGTTCAATATTTTCATGTTTAGATGCTTTGGGGCCGATGAAATAGCATTCACTATTTTCATCTTTCGATAATGTGATATAAATGCGATATATTAACATTAATATGTGTAGTAAAATAAATACACTGGATAATATATTGTTGAAATATGTAGGAAACTCAACAATTTAAACAAATAGTTGTCCCCATGATGATTGGAGCCAGGTGAAAACCACTCACATATTCACAAACAAACAAACAAAACTATATACAACACAAGGAGCAAAGGTACCATATCACTCCTCTAATTTCATCAGATACCTTTTACCATGATATAATATACTCTGCCTAGAAATATAGTCATTACAACAATTAACACTATTCTTTTTAATAAAACATACAGTATATATTTACCTATGAAATAAATATCCCATTTAAACAGAAAGAGTTAAACAAATTAAAATACTGTAGCTCAAACTATGTAATATAGTTCATAAAATCAACTATTTATGACTCAAACTAAAGACATACCCAAACAGTATATATATGACATTCCAGATAAAAATTGTCATCTCCCATTGCAACACTTTGAGATTTTGACATTGCTTGTTCAGCCTCATCTGCAAAAATGCTTGCATTAACTTCATGATTTTCAAGGAACAAAATATAATATTTAACCCTGAACAAAGCAGCTATTACATTGGCTAACCAAACCATACCATAAAAACTAGACCTTCAAGATCACTAAGCAATCCAAATAAAATGCAGTTTTTTCTTTTTAGACACTTACATCATTTCAAATATTGGGCCTGTTGTTCAATTCTAAATACAGAATAATCATTTTCAGAATATGTCTTTTCTTCCCAACAATCTTTGCCATGTTTCCAAAGTTGCAAAAGCACTTTTTCTTAAAACACTATTACTAAGAATGGTAACACAATATCAACCAGATAATAGTTCCAACTAAGGCACATGCACTCTGCAATATGATCCAACTTTGTACAGCACCCTCCCCCCAGTGAACAAGACTAGTTTCTCAACTTATTTTCCACATGCCCAAGATGAAGCTTCCACCTTCTCTGGCAATCAAAGCATATCTTTTTCAAGCTTTACCATTAAACTCAATAAATTAGCAATAAAATGCTTCAACACCTCCTGCAGTTCATGAACATTGATGATGAAATAGCATCCCCTTTACTAAATAGCAAAATATTTTCTTTAACCACATAAGCATCCAAGATCACCATGAAGTATTATAACAGACTATTATTCCTTTGAATCTTCAATGTTGCATTCATCAATGATAACTCAGACACTACCACTGAGACAGAAATCTCAAGGTCTTCTTGGATGGTCATGGCTCCTATTTCATATTTACAGTTGATAATTCTCAATTAAAATAGTTGCCTGATTAATATCCCCACTGACATACATTTAGAATACTGCGGAACTTTTTAAGATCTATGAACACTAAGCCTACCAATTTGGATTCACATTAGAGCATCTAAAGCCAACAACAATGAAATTCAAAATATTGAGACCAAAATCTTGAAAATTCAAAACACTGAAAACTCATAACATTGAATTGCATAACATTGAAGAAACATAGGAAAGCAACATGTACTATATTCTAGCACAACTACATACAGAAACAAAAAACAAACCATATTGCACTTCTCCAAATGTAAGCAGGGGGGAAGCACCCCTACACTCCCATGTGGGGGGCTGTACCCCCATACTCCCTGCTATTTAAATATATCAACTCTCCCACCCACTTGCAAAAAAATCCTCTTTGTAATCTCCTGACATTGTTTAGCTATACTGACATACTGCCAACGTCATTTTGCTAGTTAGCAGTCTGTTTTAAAACTACTATTTTTCAATTTCCATTAGTCTCACAAACAACATTGCATTTCTTTATAACCATGTTTTTCCTTCCTCCCTGTATTCAGTATTGAAAACCTTCCCTAACTGAGGTTGTACCAATTTCTGCTATTTTATAGACAAAAGCAATCCCAAAAATAAATAAATACATCTACAGTATGAAGCCTTCATAATTGTATTTCTTTTCCTTTCCTGTAACCCCATCAGATTTGATCTACTACCTCCAAAAAACTCAAATGACCCTACATCAAATATCGCATACAATAAAAAGTCAAATGTTTAATAAACCTGTTATAATCATATGCACCTTACCTTAAATCATATTTCAAATACTCTCCAACAATTCTTCCTTCTTTTTATATCTTCCAATACTTGCTGTCACTCTTTCATAACTTCTTACCCCCCTCCAAATTGTATCTGTAACACATTAGTTTCCTTTACTGAAAACTTTATCTCATAAATCACACAATATTGCTCTTCAATCACAAAGCCCTTATAGATTAGTCTATTAACCATTAATTCTAACATTTCTATACTGCCTTCAGTAACCTCCAAATGGTCTTCAAGTTTCTTACATTGATAATGAAATGAACAGCCTTTTCTTTTGAGCTGGTGAAATGATTTTTATAAAAAGATTTTGCTGTGAATAGGTTTGTATTAAGGTTAGTTCATTTATTAAATTTATCTTGTTGGAATACTATAAACTGGTGTGTTTTGTAATTTAACAAGGGAATAACAGTCCAAATCATGGTACAGGAGGTAAGCATTAAGATTTGAGAAAGATTAGTGAATCAAAAAAAGAATTATTTTATCAGGAATAAGGGATGAGTTTTATAATATGGAATGTCAGTGGATTACCTACTCTAGTAAAACATGCTTATGCTTATCTTCAGGATTAAAATATTGCACAACTGCACGGCAAGAAGCATCAAGCATGATACATTCATAAAGGTAACTGGTTATAAGGAGTATCTGCCTCATTTATTAGAGATCTAGTGATTTTAATATCTTGTGCCTTGTATGTGGAGGGTGTTTTGTTAGATGGATGCTATATGGGAGTGAAGGGGGTACTTAGAAACAACATGTATTATGAGTTGTAGTATATGTTTACTTCCAGAGACAGTTCAAACATTATTACACACAATAACGAGGGAAATAATACAATTTTAAAGGATATCGCATATGCTGGAGACTGGGATGTGATATTAAGTGATAATAAGTGTTCCAGATTAAAAAGAAGGGCCTATTGTTTATCATATATCAGTATAGAAAATATTTTTGAGCATATATGACCACATGAGGGCTAATCTCTCTTTCAAGTATAAAACTAAAGTCAACACAATTCACATATAACTTTTATAGTTTCAAATGAGCATCATGGCGGGACTTGATCTTTATGTTATGAAACAAAAAACTGCTAGACTTAGAGAGCAGATATTATGAGAGAGAGGACACAATGAAGAGTTAGAGAAATCTGATAAAAACGTAGATGAACTGTTGGACAAGAAATAGAAATTTCTGTATCAGTCACTGAAGGATAGGTATTTTATAACTTTTCTGACTACAAAAAATAATGGTCTATAACAATGAGACAAGTAAAAACACAAAGAATAATGACAGGTTTGAAAAAAGAAAGAAAGAAAGAAAGAAAGAAAGAAAGAAAGAAAGAAAGAAAGAAAGAAAGAAAGAAAGAAGATAGGACATGTTATAACAGAAGCACAGTGATAACAACAGAATACATCTGAAAGTATTATGAGGACGTATATAATGCTGTAACATTGTGAGATGATAGTGTGAGAGAGCAATTCTGAGAGACCTGGCATTATCTTACCAGTAAATGAAGTGTAAATTATCATAAAAAACTGCTGCTCTAGGAAAAGTTGCTTTAGGTTATAATTGGGCAGGCAAGAGGAAAGTCTCAAGGAAGTGATGGATTGTCAATGGAATTATAAGTTACTAATGAGGAACATAAATTACCCAAACTACCACAACATTTCAGTATGGTTCTGGAAAGTAATGAGGTTTGTGTTTCATGAAAAATCACTGTTGTATAGATAATACTGAAAGAAGAGAAAGATTTAACTTTGACATCCTCATATAGGCCAATTTCAATAACGGTGTTGGTGAAAAAATTATCTAAGTATATATGGACAACGATCAATATGGGGTTACAGGAGGAAAGTAAACTTTTTAACAATATATTAAAAACAGAGATACTGATCAATATAGCACAAGAGCAGAGAAGGCCATTACTCAGATCACATTTAGATGTAGATATGATCTTTGTTAGACTGGAATGATTTTCTGGTACTTTTCCGTTATTGGGGCAACAGTTCTAATGCGCTAGCAAAAGCGCACACCATGATCAGCTGTAAGTAGGATAGGTAGGACAGGGAAGAGAAGAGGTGGGGAAATAGTAGAACTTCGCATTTTTTAAGTTTCCACACTTACTGATCTTAGCTCTTCCCAAAGAACGTATAGTTTTTTTTGTTTGTTTTTTTGTTTACGCCCCTCTTTTAGACACTTTGGTCATGTCTTGAAGTAGTTAAACTCCGAGTTCCCTAACTATTGTTATCGTTAACAGAATTAATCTGTAAAATAATATGGAGTTTCTTAAAATTAAAAATTAATCTTCGGTTATGTGCAAGACTATGTTTGTGTATTGTTGGTTTTTATTAAGTTACTACACAGTTGCATTGTTAAATGTAAATTTTAATGGAGAAAATGCTGAGCACTGTTCTTTTGTTAATAACAGCGGAAGACTTCAGCAGAAAAACCTTTAAGATATTTCATGGAACTTGTACAGTAGCCATTTTAATTACATCAATTTTTGTGAAGTGTAAATATGAACTGCCTTAAAATATATTTGCAAATACAAGAGTGAACCATGAATAAAAAGTTTGTTGTGATAGCAACTAAAACAGTATACTGGGTAACGTGGAGTGCTTACATAAAAGTATGATGGTGCTCCTTGTTTAGGGCAACACCTGTAGTGTTTTACCGTTTATAGATGGCAAGATGTAGATCTGTCTAAACCGGTTGAGGATTAACAGCAGATCACTGCTTGAGCTTTTGCTAGTGCTTTAGAACTGCTGCCCTGATAACGGAAAAGTACCGATTTTCTTTATCATTTGTAATCAATGGTTTTTCAGCTGAGTACACTGATCTGATGCTGGCAATTCACAAGGCATCTATAGCTTAGTCATGATGTATGCAGGAATGTCATGGTCTTTAGCACTGCCAATAGGACATGGATGATCTCTCTAACTGCATTTTCTTTGCCTTGTAATTATAGATTTTGGCACCCATGTAAAACTTGAAGAAATAAATATTTCTTTGTTTGTGGATGATGTATTCAGTTTATATGAGGGATATTGAGTTGTTGTGTCATGATGGATAAACTCAGTAACATATCTGGGTATAAGATTAATATGATGAAAGCAAGGGTAGTGAAAATAAACTATAAATCCCATTTAATGATGAAACAGACTTGTCCATACATATGACAAGCAGAATACACTAAATATTTGTACATTTGGTGAGGTAATAGTTAAGGACAATCAATTTTTACAACATATAGAAACCTCAAGAAAAGACTAAAAAAGATTTTTCATAGATAGAGAATGTGTAGGTTGGACACTAATCAAAGAGTACAGAGAGTGCAATTCTTTCTTCATCTTTGTTATGATATCTTTTCATAGCATTTCCTGGGCATTCAGAAGCCATGAAGCTAAAACACGTTTATGTTCTCAAGGGGTAAGCTGCATATATCCCAGGGACCTCCACTACCAGAGATTTAAAGTATTACACAATGAATATTCTACCATAGTTGTGTCTTTCTTGTTGTTTTTACTGAATGGTTTGTCTGTCTGACCTTTTTACCCTTTCCTTTAGATGTTAATTGGGCTATTTTGCAAGCACCATAATGTTTATAAAAATCAGCTTGATTTTAAACTCTGTTTAAAATCATATTTTAATATGATTAATACATTAGTACAGTCAAGCACTCTACTTCTGCTGTACTGATGGGGTCAGTAAAAAGTCTGAAACATACATGTCTACAGCAAGTGGGGTTTGGCTCTAGTGGCTTGAAAGCACCCATAGTGATCTAAAAAGTAAAACATTATGGGCATTCAAAGCCATGTAGCTGAAACACTGCTGTGTTCTTAATGTGTGACTGGCTATATCCCTATGGCATCCTCTACAGGAGGTTTAAGATATTACATATTGGAGATTCTAGCTTTATTTATTTATTGACATTTGATTACCAAGAAAGTCCAATTGGGTAGAAGGCCATTTTCAGCAGAGTACTGGGGAGAAAAGTTCCAAATTATTACAAAGCAAGTTACGAACAGTAATTTTACAGTCATCAAAAGTAAAACAAAAACATCTGCTGCAGTTTAAATAATTATAACAAATTAGACATAATATAAAAACATTGGTTAAGAATCAATACGAGTTATACGACAATGATTTAATATTTAAATAAATTTTAGACAGCCTATAGAGAAATTAAAAGAAAGTTAATCTAATACAAACAGGAATTGCAATATGAAGTGAGGGAAAACAGGATTGTGGTATATGTAGACATAGAGCTTGTCTCACTCTTTCTTACAGCTTTTACAGAGCGGACTTTTAAGAGAAGTACAACTGATTAAAATGCTCAGACTTTTAAGATAGAAGATGGAGTTGTATTGTACCCAGGAATTATGATATTTTTAATACCTTTGGCAGCAAAGAAAACATATACATCAAGATGGAACTCAGGTCTATTACCTATAATTATGGATGTTGCCTTTTTAATAGATAAAATGGATAATAAGCAAAATCAACTGGCTTTAATATCATGTGAAAATAATGTGAATGGATGGTTGCATGAAACTTGTCTAGAGAGTAAATGGAATGACAGCCATAAAGCTAAGATATTGTTAAACTACAATTAGTTGGCAGGACTGGGATTAACATTTTAGTAGGACTCATTTTAAAGTATGAATACAATTATTATCCTATAACTTTTATTTTCAATAGAGTGGGACTGCTTTATGTGAATACTAAATTAAGGTGATGGTTGGTATATGTGGAACTATTAAGAGCCAAGGTAAATGTGCTGGAAAAAGTGTTACCAAAATGTTGTGTGATAAACTCATTTATATTTTAATTTGGCTTTGATTGCTAACAGATTTCAAGAATAAGCATCAGCAACAAGAAGCAGTCAACAGAAATAATAAATTATTAACTTGTGATAGTTTTGTGTTGATCTGTTAATATTATTATGACTGAACTGAAAAAGATCTGTGTTTTGTTTTATACTTCTTGCTTTTTAATTGAATGCAATTAAGAGTTATTAAGAAAGTTAATTTGCCAGGCAAGATTGCTGAAAGTGATCATAACTGTATGGCTAAATAGTTTCACTTTCCAAGATGGCTGTCAATCCAAATGTTTGATAGATGATGGATGACCAAAGCCAATACCCAGTGAGCCACTGCCCAAACAAGTCCATTGGGGCTGCTTAGCTGCTATCCTGTTATGCTGAGCAGATTTAATCAGAGATTAATCTTTGGGGGGGGGGGGGTAGTAAGTGCATTTTTAATAAAACACACAGGTTTTATCAAAAATGAATCAGAAAAGTACTACTGTCTTTTAGGTATAACCTAATAAATAATGCAACATTACCATATGACAACATTGTAGTCAATTAAAGAATGGGATATTATGCATCATATAAATATAATAAATAAGCTTCAGTAAACTTACTTTAGACACAAAAATAATAATGACACTCTCTGCAAGATGGCATATACATATAAAAATAATGTGAAATGTATATGTCTTTGTGTGTGTGTGTGTGTGTGTGTGTGTGTGTGTGTGTGTGTGTGTGTGTGTGTGTGTGTGTGTGTGTGTGTGTGTGTGTGTGTGTGTATTGGGGTGAAGCACATGTAATATCAGCAGTCTGCATTAGATATACAAAATAACTGACACTGTAGATGTGGAGAACAAGTTTCATGACAAGTAATTTTGCCAGTCATTTCAAAGCCTTTTGTTTTCTCATGTGATATTATTTTTTTCTTCCATTGTTTTCAAAGGGTTTGTTGTTTAGGACATTTTTTTCAGTATAGTAGCACTATTGATAGAGTCTTTGTTTTATGAGCAGCCTTCAGAGTGGATGGATAAGGTTACATCAGGAAAGCTTTTTAAATAATTGTGCATTGTTTAAACTGGTGGTACTGTGTTTTTTAATTGTCTGTGGTTTGATTTTATTGGAGGAGGGTATGTTTCAGCTTTTTTTTTTAATTTGACTTAAAACTTGGGCTTCTGATTATTGTAGGCCTTTAAACAAGTGCTATTGTTATTGGCTGGTTTGCTTTTTTGAGCTTTTTTAAGGTTTTACTAGCTTGCTATAAGTTAAATATGTTTGAAGAATGGTTGTGTGCAGTATACTCCTTAGACACAAGTTGCTTTGCTGTAGCTGCATGCTTCATGCTGGTAGTTTGATACTTAGTGAATACGTTGTAATGGGTAGCTTCTTGCAACCTGTGAATGTGCTATTGGCTACTCTACTATGTTCATTATGTTCTGCATAGTGAACAGCAGTGGACAAGTAATTGCTCTGTTGTTGTAGCTGTTGTTCAGTTATTGCTACTGTCAGCTATTGGTATTACTCTTAGTTTGTGTGCTGCTTTTTACTTATTTTAGGATCTCTTACATACAGAAAGATCTTAATACTGCTCGTTGCTTTTACTTATAGTAGGATTATTTTGGCCTACTGCTAACATTTTGGCCTCATCATCTTACACTTATTATATTGAAAGCTTTTGCACTTAAGGTCCCTTGTACATATTGACCGAAATATTAGTGAACATTCACACTGTAAGAAATTTATCCAGCTAGTGTCTGCAGTTGTATGAAATGTATACACACAATTTGTGAGACTTTTAGGTACTTAGAGAACATGGAGGTAATCCTCCCATCTGAAAACATGTTTTGTGAGCACTACACATTACAGTCCTCATCACTGCAGGAATATGCTAAACCAACATATCCTGAGAGGGTCAAAAGGTAATTTCCCAAGCTTCCTAGAAGCAAAAACCACATGTCACCACAGAAATCAAATCTACAAAGATAGCATTATCACCCTCACACAAAGAAATGAGCCAACAGCCTTTTGGCTGTAAACCATCCACTGTCTCTAAGTCCATAAGCACAAGTAGAAATGCTCTAGTCATTTTGGACTCCATTGTTAATGACTCAGTGCTTACAAGGCTGGGCAAGAACCAGGTGACAGATGTCTCTTCAGTATCAGCTTTCATGATGCTATGAGGACTCTTCAGTCCCTCACACTGGGCAAATATGAATATGACTTAGTGGTAGCATATGTCAGAGGGAATGACTTGAGGTGCTCAAACCAGAGGAACATACCGAGAGACATGGTGGATCTCACTACATGTGTGTCAAATACAGGGAAGACTCAGGTTCTGAGTAAAAGTCTACCTTTACAAAGAATGATGCCTAAATAGAAAGATAAAATAATGGATTCAACAACTGCCTAAATACCTGCTGTCATTCCGTTGGGTCCAGTATGTATCTGCCTAGGATGAGATTGGATGCTTTGCAAAGATTGGTTTGTACTTCCCTTTCCATGGCTTACTGGCCAAAGCCCTTGCTGTCCCCATATTGCCTAGCAGATAAAATGCATCAGGTTTTAATTTGGACTATATAAAGGTTGCTTTTCTCAAGGTCAGAAGTTTAAAAATGAATTGCTTGATTTTGAGGCTGTCCTCCAAGCTGAACACTTCTATGACTGTGTTGTAAATGAAACTCAGTTTTATTGAAAATATGGTATTCCCTCCTTACCCTGGTTTAGTCCTTACCATAAATTCAGTTTTGTGGGGAAACTGTGGAGCTGTGCCATTTCCATATTTGTTAGAAATCATATCATGTCCAAGTAGGTTGCTTCAGACCAACAATCTCAACTTAGTGAACAGCAAGTCACTCTAAATGTAAAACTATCAATTTATAGCTAGATATAGGACACCTTCCATGTTTCCAGGTAATCATCAGAGATTTCTAAATGTACACTCTGAATTGCTCATGACACAAAATACTTTCATGATGGGCGATTTTAACTATCCATCAATAAACTGGTTCACCTATATCTCAGAATTTGACTATGCTGGAAATCTCCTAGGCCGAGTAAATTACTTTTCCCAAGAACAAACAGTAAAGTAGCCCACTGTGGGACAGAACATCCTAGATTTTGTCCTCAGTAACACTGACCACACGTACTACTCCTACATCTTCTCTATCCCTAGTTAAATCTGATTATAAATTAGTAACTTTTTCTTTTAAAGTCTCAAGTATCCATGCAGAGAATAATTTGGACTTTAAGCATTTCAGATTGGAAAACCTACTCATGTTCTATTATGAGATCTCAGAAGTTACTTGTAATATCTCCCGTCACTGTGCAGCCCTCTTCTCCTACTTATATAAATAAGTGAGTTATACTCCCATGTACAACAGTGTACAGATCACGCAATCCCTACTACAACCAGATATAATGGGAAATTAAAAAACAAACCACAAGCACAAATAAAGTTTATAATAAAAGAAAAAACGTATAACCTAAAAGTCCTATAACAAAGCAAAATCTGTTTCCATTAAAGCAAAGAACTAAAAGTGAAAAATGGGAAGACTAACATAAATCATGAACTAAATCTAACATCTGAAGATAAGGACAGCTATAAATCCTTATATATTTACTTTAAAAAAATGAGATATAATAGCCAGCAGTGTTGTGAATTAATCCAAGTGGCTTGCAGACATAGTTATTACATTTGTAAGCAAATTTAGTGCCAACTTTACCTAAGAAACAGGCATGTTGTTGTTGTTGTTGATGTTGTGTCTTTCACTTTTCCCAGTTAGGGGTCGCCACAGCGGAACTCCGGTCTGCTAATGATTGACAGTAGATTTTTACATGCTGAGTTGCCAGCTCTGACGCACAACCTTCAACGAAGGTACGCCCATTCATGCATGTCTCCACACAGAAGACGCTTTAGCTGAGAATCGAATAGGACAATGTCTTATTGTGAGGCAACAACACTACCGCAGCACCACCTAAGAAACAGGCATGAAACTACAAAAATCCTTGAGTCTTTTACCCCACTTAAGCTCATGAGAGAACAAGTCCTAAATGTACTCTCAAAAACTAAAAGCAGCTCTTCCATTGACCAAGAGATCTATCTGGTTGCCTAATAAATAGCACCAAATATACCTTTGTGACCTCCCCCCTTACTAAACTTTTTTAACTTAAGTTTGGCCAGAGGGTATGGCCTAGAAGTACAGATAATGGCTGCTGTGATGCCCATCAACAGAAGGCCCTATCACAATACCTTGGGAAGTGCAAAGCTATTAGCCTAACTAGTCTAATTTGCAAAGCCAAGGAATACTTTATATCTGATCTCATTAACTATGGCATTAAAATCCTCTTTCAGCTTGACCCACAACAGTTTGATTTTGCAAGAAAGAGGTCATGTTTACTTAACTTTTCTGAGATGGTCAAAAAAGTAATGGCTAGTTATCACATGGTCCACAAAGCCTATTTGGATCTTGTAAAGCCATTTGATATCATTCCCCATGCTGCTAATCAGATAAACTCAGAGCTCTAAATGTAGATAACTTACTTTGTAAGCTGGCTAGCAAACTGGCAGAAAGATAGAACCCATGCAGTTAAGGTGGGAAGGTCACCTGAGAAAGTACACCTGCAACTTGTGCCACCCCTCAGGTATCTGGGCTGAGAACCTTCCTTTTTGGCATATACTTCTTGGATCTACAAACTATAAACCTAAGTCCATGACTAACTAAGCCTGTCAAGGACAATAAGGTGGACATCCTGTCCAATTCCCCCAGACATGGAATCCCGTCAACAAGAACTAATCCTTAACAAATAAATGGTACACTAAAAAGGCACTAGAAATCATTCTAAAAAGTCTAGTATTGTCTCTTTTGGTAAACAACTCTCATCTGCAACTTACAGCATAGCCAGTACCCTAATTCAAAAAGGCACAACTTATTTATTTATTTTATTTATTTGCCTTTGTTTAATGGGAAATTCTGACTGGGTAATACCCATTTTCAGTAAAGGCCTATGTAGAAAAGCTTCATTTGTTACATTGCATTATGCTAAGTTCCAGTTAAACATAGGGTAGTTACATTTCTGTTTACATTTATACATAAACAGTAATTACATTTATACATTCTAAAATTTTACACAGGTGAAAGTTACTAAAGAGACAGCCCACTTGCAACTTGGTGGATTGTACATGTAGCGGTTAAGTATAATAAATTGTTTTGCCATTTCAGTGAGACGTTGAGAGTATTCTGTTTAAGGAGAGTATTTGGAGAGTATCATATTGCAAACACAAAGTCTTAACCTTGTGATGAGCATGTCCAGGATCAGAATTATTTTGGATGTTGTTTAAGCAGTGGTTTAAAACTATTGAGTTTGTTGGAGAGTTTTATTTGTGTAGGGATATTATTCCAATGTTTAGTAATGTAATGGGAGTAGAACGAGTCTCCTGCAACATTATTTGACTTATTTGTAACTGATAAGAATTTGTTACTAGAGCAGAGGTTCCTTGCTGGACAGTAGGGCAGTAATAAGTTTTGTAGTGCAGGGCATTTTTCTGGCTGATGAAATGAGTCTGTGTGCTGTAGTTAAGTCATGAATATGTTAGGTAGTTGTGTAGTTCAAGCCAGTTTAATTGTTTTAAGCTATGCAAATGGTGGATCCTATGAAGGAGATTGGTGGCAAATTTAGCTATTTTACTGTAACAGGAGGCAAGTGTCTTTCATTGAGTATTATTTATGTTTGCTAGGATAGCAGCAGCTTATGAGAGTTGGCAATATGAAGATATAGCTAGAGTTTTTCCTACAGCATCTGTAAACAATCCATTGATCCTATAAAGGGAGCCTAGTTTCTGGTGTTAGATTTAATGGTATGCAGCATATGCTGGTCATATTATTGTTGAGTTGTGCATACTGAATGAAACTAGCATGGTGAGTGGACGTGTGGAGGTCATTAATAAATATATTAAATAGGAGTAGTAACTGGTTGAAAGGATGAGTGGGTTTGCTGCCATTTAACAGTTTGTTGCCTTCCAGATAGGTAACTAAGAAACCACAGTAAAGAGAACTGTGAAAGTCATGTTGAGGAGAGTCAAATGTGCAGTTGCTGGTGAGAGACAGTATCAAATACCTTTGACAAGTCTAAGAACATGGTGGATACAAGCAGATCATTGTTTCTATGTTGGTTTATTATATTGGTAAAATGTATTAAAACAGTAGTGGTGCTGTGCTACGGCCTAAAGCCATGCTGTGTTTCTGAGAGCAAGTTATTTGAGGTTAGGTATTGCGTCACCTGCATACAGATTCAATTCTGTGTTATTAGCAGTTGAGCATTGTTAAATTTGGATTTGGGTATTTCCTGTGGAAGTAAGGTAATGGCTAGGGAATGTTTATAGACGATTGCTATACCATCTGTATGCTTGTTTTGTCTGTCATGCCTTAGTATATTGTATCCTGGGGGGGGGGGGGGGGGCTGATGTCATTATCCTTTCTTTCTTTTTCTTTTTTTTAACCAGGTTTCAGTAGCTATGACTGCACCAGAAATGTATGTGGTAAGGTAGACATGTATGGCATGGATTTCATTGCACATGTTTCTTAGGTTCATATTTAGTAAGGTGGGTTTGCGTTCTGTTTTTTGTTGAGGTGTATCAGGTGACTGGGTTATATGGGGGATGGAAGTGATGGTTTTTTGAACAGTGGGTCCTGGGTTGGGGTGAATTTCTCTGCTAATTTATGAATTGATATTTTACAGAGGGAGGAGTGTGGCCACTTATATTTTAGTTTTGGTTTGGTATTTGATTGCAAATTTGGATAATAAATTTTGAGATATATATAGATAAATAAATCAGATACGGTTTGTTTGTAGAGATAGAGTGTTATGGAGAAAGACAGGTTTGGTTTATGATGATATTCTTTGTGAGGATTAGTTGAAATCCTAAGTTTTTAAAGGAGGTAGATTTGATAATTGGTGATGGAGGCTAGTAGAGTTAGAAGGAATAGTAAAATAATCTGAGATGGGGGCATCTTATTTAACTTGGGTTTTATCTTTGTTGTAAATTAGGATTAGAAAATGTTAGGAGGGTACTGGGCTGGTTGTAGAGATGTAATTTGATAGTTATAGTGAGCAAGGATTAAGACAGTAGCAGACATAGTTATAGGGGGCAGGGATTAAGACAGTAGTAGACATAGTAATATGGTGCAGGGATAATTTTATTTATTTATTTATTTAACATTTGTTAACCAGTTAAGTCCAACTTGGAATGAAGCCAATTTTCAGTGGAGGCACAGGGAGAAGTGCTCCAGATGCATGTCTTTGTAATGTGGTAGGAAACTGGAGCAAATCCACACGAAAGTAGGGAGGACATGCAGACTCCACACAGAAGGCACCCAAGCCAAGAATTGAACCAGAGAACCTCTTGCTGTGAGGCGACAACACTGCCGCTGCACCACTGTGCCGGAAGGCAGCAGTAGATGTAGTTATAGAGGGCAAGGATTAAGACTTTCAAGGATCTTAGTACTATGGTTGACAACTCTCTCTCCTTTGATCAGCACATAGCCACAGTAGTTAGAAAAATGTTCTATCTAACAAAACTGATTTACAGTATCATCCAGTCTAGGTCAAAAGAAGTGATCAAGTCAATCGTAGAATGCAATGTCTCCTTCAATATGTAGCTATCGAGATGCATCACTGCTAGTAATAAAAAGTCTAATGGTCTAAAGTCCCTTGGCTACTAAGATAGACTTGAAACCCTGTTTGTATATTCAGACATTTATGGACTCCTATGTGGTGAATAAGGTCTTCCATTTTTTGCCATGAAGGATCTCACTTTCCTTCATCTCTTACATCTCGACAAGTAAATAACTGCACAAATACTAGAACTAATCTCCACCGTCCTATAAATAAACCACAGAAAAGCTAGGTATATTAAATGACATTTACCAAATCTTCCCTTTTACATAAAATACAGTGACAGCCTTGTAGCCTTCAAGATTAACCAGGATGATTGGATGGGTATCTGTAAATTTATTCAAGGCATGACCTGCTTTGTCCTTGTAGAGACATTAGGTACAACATAAGGGCAGGTATTGCCATGGCACATACACAATCATGACTTACAGCTTTATAATTCCTATGATCCTGTGAATGGGTTCCATGACTGATACAAAAGATTTAGGGAATTAGGCTCTGTATTTTTTTTTCTTCTTAGTTAGATTTATTTATTTGCTCATATTTTACTGTTTCTGTAGTATTTGCTTGGATTTAGGAATTAAGCGTGAGTGATAGGATTACATAATTGTGGGATTAGCATTTAGCTCATAGGTTCATAGGTTCATAGGTAGGTACTAGGCTATCAGCCATAGGGCCTATACAAGCTTAGCCATAATGATTCCCTGCCTATTGCTTACCTCAAATATTTACTTTCCTGGACCACTGTCTAGCAGGGCTACTGATGTGATCCCCGGGGTGAATTTCCTATCTTCCATCCAATCATCAAGGTTCCTCTTGAAGAGGGCCATTGAGCCGCTCTGCCTGACATGTATGGGCAGCTTATTCCAGAGTATGGGGAGTGTCTTGGTCAGGAACCTATCCCTCCAGCATGTCCGATTCATTGTGATGACAAGCTTAAGATCTCTGCAGCGTGTGGCTCGGAGGGATTGAGATTTCTTTAAGTGTAGCATGTCCAACAACTCTGGATTTGACATGGCCTTGTATGTTAGGCAGAAATTGCCTCTGAGTAGGTGATATCTGACAGAGTATACCTGGAGTTTCTTTAGACGGTCAGCATAAGGCATCTGCTTTAGGCCTGTGATTCTTTTTGTGAGGTATTTCTGTGGCCTTTCTAGTTGTTGCAGATGTCTTGTGAGGTACATACCAAATGGGGCATTGTATTCTATAATGGGTCTAATGAGGGATGAATACTGAGGGACAATAAACCTCCTTTTTTCTGGATGAAAAGCCCTTAGTGATGAGGTGTGCCACATAGAAGGATTTTTAACTGTTGTGGCTATGTGGTTATCAAAGGTGAGACCACTGTCCACCTGTGCCCCTAGGTCTCTTATCACACATTTGGTGTTTAGTGTACTGCGACCTATGTGGTAGTTCACAGGTAGATGGTTTTTCCCAAAGGGGACAACTATACATTTTTTGCCATTTAGCTTGAGCCCATGGCTCTGGCACCAGGCATCTGTTTTGGTAAGGCCCTTTTGTAATATATCCACATCATTTGGGCATTCAGTAATGGCTCCCAGCTTGCAGTCATCTGCAAACTTTGTAAGCCAGAGTTCCTTAGTGTTGGCCTGTACTTCAGAGAAGTAGATGCCAAACAAAAGTGGTCCCAGGACAGAACCCTGAGGTACACCACTTGTCACTTGTCTGTAGCTGGGTTTTGAGTCGGCTACTTTTGCAGTGTGTGTTCTGTCAGTAAGGCAGTTTGCAACCCATCAAGTGACATAGGGATTAATGCTCAGCTTAGTAAGTTTATATATGATTTCAGAGTGGGGGATAGTGTTGAAAGCCTTGGCAAGGTCCAAGGAGGCTGTGTGAACCACCTTACCCTCGTCCATGGCTCTGGAGACTGATTCAAAGAAGTCGATCAGGTTTAGGAGGCAAGATCAGCCTTCATGAACGTAAACTGGGTGGGGTCCAGTGTTTGAAGGTTGCCAATGTCTTTGTTTATAAGTTCCATGATAATATGTTCCATGGCCTTGCAGATCAGACTCGTCAGACTGATGGGACGGTAGTTCCCAGGATCCAAAGTGAATCCCCCCTTGTGGAGTGGGATGACTGTAGCTGTGCGGCACTCTGTGGGAACGAAGCCTGAGGTGCGGTTATGATTAAACATGACACACAGGTAAGGTGCCAGTTCATTTTGTAGTTCATGGAGTACACAGCCTGGAATGTCATCTGGTCCCATGGATGCTGTATTCTTGGCTTTGGAGAGTGCGGTTTTTACCTGAGTGGCCATGATTACCGGAATTTGGCATTCTTTTGGTATTGAGATGGGTCCTTTAGGGGGTGAGGGGGGGTGAAGTTGGCACTGAATCTATCTGCCAGGATAATGGCAATATCCTTGGGATCAGTATATCTAGTGCCATTCTGCTGTAGCTCAGAGCAGATCTGAGTATTGCCATTTAGATTCTTGACATAGCTATAGAATGCCTTGTGGTTGTCTTTGGAATCTTTGATAATTTTGTTTTCGTAACTAGCTTTGAAAGATTTTATGAGGGATCTCACCTTTCTACTGAAACTGGTGAGGGAGTTTTTTGAATCCTGAGTTCTTCCTCTTTTCTGCAACATTTTCTTCCTTTTGTTATACAGCCTGTTTATGGTAGGGGACCACCAGATTCGCTTCCTTTTTTTAGAGGACAGTGTCTTGGTTTTATTTGGGATGGCTTGGTCCATGCATGAGTGAATGTGCTCATACAGCACCTTAGTGTAGGATTCAACAGTTGAACTTCCAGTTCCCATCTGCATGGGTGTCATGAAATTTGTTACTTCTGACTTGAGAAGCATGAAGTTGGCTTTGAAGAAGTTTTTTACAGAGGTTTCCTTAAAGGGAGGTGGGGGTGGGATGTGAATGTCAAAGGTGATTAGCTTATGGTCTGATCTGACCAACGAGGGGGTGACCACTGGTGTGGAGCATCGACCTCCCATGCTGGTAATGACCAAGTCTAGAATATTGGTACTCCTGGTGGGAGTATGAATTAGTTGCTCTAAGGCATTGGAATTTATGAGTTCTAAGAACTGTTCAGCAAAAGTGTTGGTACAGGAGTAGTTTTCCCAGTTAATGGCAGGGTAGTTGAAATCACCCAGTATTATGGTGTTTGGTTGTATCTTAATATTTTCCAGTATGTTTAGAAAGGTGCAGTGAGAATCTTGGGGCATGGTGGGGGATCTGTAGCAAGCTACAATTTGTACTGCAGTTTTACCTAGTGTTAGTTGCACCTGGAGAATTTCAGATGCATTGTGTTGGGCAACCAGCCTGGAGGTGTGAATATCCTTGGTGAATATGGACACTCCTCCACCTTTAGTGTTTTGGTCCTGGTTTGGTGGCCGAAAAGTGTGGTATGAGTTGTAGCCTCATATTCCAGGGGTGCTCTCTGGAGCTTTGAACCAGGTCTCAGTTACTGCACAGATATCGATGTTCTCCATTTTTAGGAGGGCCTCGAGAGAGTGCATCTTGAGGTTTAGACTTCTAGCATTGAGTAGCATTACCTTCAGATTTTGCTTGCTTGTACCCATTACAGCAGTAGTTTTGTCCTTTGAACCTTGCCTAAAAAAGCACTATAGGGGTGACAAGAGCCTTAGCCAGTAACCTGAATCCCAGGGGCAACAGGTGCAAAACATCTCTTGCAAAGAATGGTGGTTCGCTGATCACGTCGTCCCAGGCAGACAGATACTGGATCCCCTTTGAATGACACCAGAAGCTTAGCCAATTATTGAAGTCAATCATTTTGTCCTTGTACTGTGGTATCATTCTGGGCAATGGCAGGATGCTACCCAGAGCTAGGGTCATACCTGCCTCGGCTACATGTTCTGAGATCTATTCCATGTCTCTTTTCATGTAGTCCAGGGATGTACATCTCAAGTCATTCACTCCAACATGGATAATGACAGAGTCATATATGTACCTGTTGTAGAATGACTTGAGTGCATGTCTTATGTGGCGTAACCTGGCACCTGACAGGCAACTAACTGTAATTTTCTCCTTGTTCAGCCTGGTGAGTGGGACATCAGTGTGCCTGACTGTAGAGTCACCTATGACTAAAGTGTTGAGTACATTGTCTTGCTTTAGGGGCTGCTGTTGGGTGTCACACTGGTGCCGTGAGCTATGTGACGCTTTGGTTGTGTTTGGGGGTGGTGTCTGCAATGCAGCTTTGGAGGTCCTTGTTGCTTGGGCAGGTTAATGTTAACAGCCTCCACATATGTGGGTTTTGTGTTGCTATGTGTGGATTTTGGTGGTGTGGGTTTTGAAGGACTATGTGTTGTTTCAGGTGCTGTGTGGGTGTTAACCTTCTCCTCTTGACAGTCTAGCACAATATTGGCTGGTGAGAGCTTTGCTTCCAGTTTGGTTATGTAAGTGCATCTCTTGCAGGTTGTAGTGCTTGGTGGTAGGAGGAGAGGGTTGTCTGTGTACATGAGGCAATTGCTGTTTTGTCCCAGTATGCCCAGATTCACCAGGTGGACAGGAGAAATCACCAGAAGCTGACCCTTTGACATGCCTGGTTAGATGCTTTCTTTGTGTAGTGCAAGAGGTGTTTTCCCTTACTTTTTGGCAAGGTACTTCCAATTGTAGGCTGTCTATTACCTATGATTATTTTCTCCTTATTACCAAGGAGAGGTGAGAGCTTGTAACAAATTAAGGCATTCTAGTGCTTTTTAGTGAGTTTTAGAGCAAGTGCTAGTCACAGGTATGCAGATTTTAGTGCTACTACTAATAAACTAGCTAGTTCTAAGGAAAATTTGAAGAGCAGACTTTCTGGCATCAGGAATAGTTTAACCTTAGCCTCACGGTGCTGCACGGTGCGCAAATGCATGCAAGCGCATGTATTTATAACAGAAAGTTGAAAGGGATAGAAATCAGCTCAAAATGGCTGATACAATTGCAATTTCAGAGCTGGAAACCACTCCTCTAGTGTTAGATAAACAATACAATGCTCACACTCGCGCTGGTAAGCAGTAGGACCTCCCTCTACCACAGCAAGGTCTGGATAGTGCTGAACACTGAAACTAAAGTCCTGAAACCAGCAAAGCCTGCCTGGAAACTGGACTATTTTAGTTAGATTAAGGTGGGAAATTAGCAAACAAGATATCATTTTTTTTTTGTTAAATCAAGCTAAACAATGCAGTTGCACAGTAAATAAGCACAGAAAGGCTAATGCACTTGAGTATATACCCCAAAACATTAAACTCAATTAAAATTTTGCAAAATTAGAAATTTGAAAATTTAAACTTTTTAAATAAAGCAAGGCAAGTGCACAATTGGAAAGTGACTTACAGGCAGAAATACAGTGAAATAAGTAGCTAGTCTACTTTTTAAGCTTTCTGAGAAGTGCATGTAATAAAAATGAGCAAGATCGGGAAAAATTGGAAAATTCAGCAAAAAGTCCTTGCAGTTAGCACAAAAAGTGTTGGGATGTTTAAGGTGGGGTTGGCCAAGGGGGCTGAAATATTCAAGCAAGACAATAGCTCCTAATATGTTCATAGAGCATTAGGTACCTATTAAGCTACTGACTTGTGAAGAGCTTATGAAGCTAACCTTTCATTCCCATGGTCAATTTTTTAGCCCCTATAATTTGTGTATGAATAATCAGAGCTCAGTAAAAAGGGGCATGTTGGTACATTTACTTGTTGTCCCCTATCTGTAAGGGACAAGCGTGTTAAACTGGTGGTGAATTTTTGATTTCCAATCTAGTCATCCAAATTACATTTAAACAAAATAGAAATAGTACTTTGCTTTTTGTGGAGTGGAAGACTGTTACAATGAAACAGTATTCTTTGAGATATATACCTATCCCTCCAACATGTCTTATGCATGTTGCAAAAGAGATTGGGATCCCTTAAGTGGGTGCAAATGCTACCATTGAACTTGTGAATGTATTATACATCTGACAGGACAGGGTATATAGAGGATCTATACACAAGGCAGATGTCACCTATAGAAGCCTGCATGACATTGAGAGGAGGAATGAGGCTTAGAGACAGTGTTCATATTTTTTATGGTTTAGGCCTTTGATTTTTAGTGAGAAAGCACAGTGATCATACCTCTCAACCTGGAAACATCAAAAATCTGGACAAGGCCCATGAAAAATAGGTACAAATCTGTATGCTGATTAACATCTAATTTGCATATATAATTATGTAACCCCACCCTCTCCAATGGAACTGTGGGATACCAACTTTCAAACACAAACTGAAGAACAGACAACCAAAATATGGCACCAGAGTCCCCCTGAAGCCATTCCAATGCCCCATTACCTGGCTATTTCACCCCATTCACCATAAACACTAATGTGTGCATACTGTTTTACTTTTACAATGATTATTTGGATTTTATTTTTACATTTTGCAGCACATCAATGCACAAACACTAACAGACATCTGATAAAGCAATACTGTCTCACAATGAAAATAGACTTGGCATTAAAACTTCTCTGCCCTTAAAACTCACATTCATTGAAATAGCATTGAAACCTACACCACATCCAAAGAAAATGCATCTGGCCAGTGGTGGATAAAGATTACCTTTGGGTTGTTTTCAAATCATTGGCCCCTTGCACACAAAACAAGAAACATTCATGTGTTCTTTTCTTTGATACACCTTCCTGACTTTATTAAGTTATATTCCTTGTATAATACAGCACACTTGTTAGACAGAGCACATTTTAAATTTATTGCTTGAATGAACATTTTTCCAGTAGGCTGTACTGTAGGCAATGAAAGAAAATGCATGAACCAATAATTACAAAACTGCCAATTTCAGAACATTTCTATCACAAAAGTCTACTTCCACACCCAAACTATAAACAGAATGACAGTAGTGTAAGCCATAGGCATCTTACACAGCTTCTCACACTTATTTTCAATTTCAGTTTTTTTTTTTTTGGGGGGGGGGCAAAAGGTAAAAAACCAGGGACACATTTTAAACATTGCTTGTATAATTTTGGAAAGTTGCTAGAATAAAATATTGTGTTACCACCATGTCTTGAACTCAGAACACTATACATTACAGTCAGTGCAACATACCACTATGCTAAATCAGCAGTTAAAAAAACAGGAAGACTGAAACTTAATGGCTATCATTTAGTGAATTCAGTTCTCACTTCTCACCATAGCTCTCAACCTGTTAGCACAAAAAACCTGGGCAAACAACAAAGCCAATAATGGGGGAATACAACTCACTTCTCACTCACCAACCATAGCTGTGAACTGTTAGCACAAAAAATGGACAAACAACAAAGGCAATAATGGGAGAATACAAATTCTGTTGTCACTTCTCACCATAGCTCTCAACTCTTAGTACAAAAAAAATGCAGGCAAAGATCAGAAATGGTGGTGGTTAGGGACTTTAGGCTCTTTTTTACCCTGTAGCAAAGGTACAGGGTTTGAGCCTAAATACCTCTAGCCACCAGGTGTGGGGCATTTTCTCACACACACATACTGCACAGATATGTGCCTGCAGTAATTTCTTCCTGTCCTTTGTCTCTTTTCCTTTCTATTTATAAACTAAACTGAGGGAGTTTTATTTTCAGATGGACAATCACTATGCATTTACAATGATCTGACCCCATTCATAAACAAAAATATTTTTTTTCTGTCAACTCAGAACTGAATGAGAGAAGATAGGCAATGGCATTAATTACAGAAACTGTGTGATCTCTATAAGTATGCAGCAGCAAGATGTGGGAATCAAACCTTGTTTTATAGAAGGAATCAAGCTCAGTCACATGACATTATTCCATTATTCCATTACCTATACTATAGTAAAGCCTAAATGGATGAACATGAAAATAAGTAAGATTAGAAAGAGAGAGGGAAAAGGCATAATTTGTTCATTTCAGTAACGATATCATTTTGACATGACATTATTAATGCTTTCAGTAATATGAAATCTGCTGCTATATGTGCAGAACTAAATGGCATACACTGTGGAAGTGAAATGTTTCATTTATGAAATGCATGTAAGTTATAGAAGAGTACAAGGTGACATATGGAAGTAAGCTTTCTTTTTTTCTGTAATTCCAAAAAGTTATTTACATATGTACATAGATTTGGAAAGAGCACATGAACTATACTTGGCACTGCACATTTCTGTTCACAGACGTTTATAATCTGTACTTATTGAATGGAATACCTTGCCTTTACTATCCCTAGCACACACACACCCCATTTGTTGTTTCCTTACCTAAAGTCCATCCAAAACCAGCCCGGCAGCAAAGTAAAGTCTGTTTATGGTGGTAGCAGCAAAGCAGTTTAGTTCTTCCATTCTCAGCAGCAAGCAAAGCAAAAATGTCCATAACCAGACCGTTCTTATCGGCAAAGCTGTGTGTTCTCGGCAGCAAGCAAAGCAGTTTACTTCTTCCGTTCTTGGCGCAAGCAAAGCAGTTTACTAAAGCCAGCCTGTAATTCAAACTTAAAGCCAGCCTGTAATTCCCGCTCGCAGCCAGCCAGTCGGAAATGATGACATGAGCTCCATGAGCTCAATTCCGACTGGCTGGTAGTGCACGTGGTGACGTCAGCTCCGACAGCACGGAAAATTCAAACATAAAAAAAGAAGCAAAAAAATTGGAAATGAAGGGGTGCCACTCAGGAATCGTGGCACTACTTCATTTGGACCCCAAAACTCAGTAAAAACCGAGTAAATCAGTATGGTTGGGAGGTATGAGGCTGGAACAAATTTTTTTTGTTCTGCTGCTGCTATTTGCTGGTTAGTACAGGCAGATTTTATTGCCAAGAGCTAGACCTGACCTTAACAACTTAAGCAGGGGGTGCTTAACATTTGATAAGGGCAGGTTGAGTGCCACACTGGCGCTTAACTGATTTGTCTTTTTCCAAATATTGGAGTGTAATCACCATGCACTTGTGTCTTTCGGCTTATCCCGGTTAGGGGTCACCACAGCGGAACTCCGATCCGCTAATGTTTGGTAGTGGATTTTTACATGCCGAGTTACCAGCCCTGATGCACAACCTTCAACAAAGGCATGCCCATTCAAGTATGCCTCCACACAGAAGACGCTCTAGCTGAGAATCGAACGGGACAATGTCTTGCTGTGAGGCGACAACGTTACCGCAGCACCACTACCGCGGGTAATCACCATGCACTACATTATTTTATATTAACATATATATGTTTACTTATTTTCATACAGGTGGTTTGTGAGTTATATTTCTTGTTTGGATGTTTAGCAATCATTTTTTAATAGTTTTTAGCTTTTATGGTGTACATTTACTTAGCTTTCAGTGTAAACTGTAATTATTTATAGGGAGAGAAACCTGTTTTAGGCAGATTAAAGTTTTGAGTTTATGATTACTGCTAGGAATGCAGTGATGGGGTTTGTTGTCTAGCAACAGCAACAATGTTGACATTTTAGTGATAACATTGTGAGAATGGTGATATTTTAGTAATGAGACTGTGAGAATGGTGATATTTTAGTGATGGCATTGTCAGAATGGTGATATTTTAGTGATGACATTGTCAGAATGGTGATATTTTAGTGATGACATTGTGAGAATTGGGATATTTTAGTGATGATATTGTCAGAATGGTGATATTTTAGTGACGGCATTTAGAGAATGGTGATATTTTAGTGTAACATTGCCAGAATGGTGATATTTTAGAGGCAATACTGATACTGTGGTAATATTTTGAAACATCTTCTGCTTTAGATATATATAAATTTGTCTTTCTGTGTCGGTGTCTGTGTCAAGTCCCTTCTCTCCAAAATGAGTTAAGATGTCTATTATTTGGCTATTCCGTTTCTGTACCAATATTCTCTTTCCACTTCAAGTCACATTTTTCTTATTATTTGTTGTCCACTGTAAATGTCAAAAGACATTCTACAAGTCAAAAGAAGCAAAGGGTAACTCAAAATAAAATATAAAAGAATTATTGGGCTGCAGAACTGCAGGTCAAGAATCATTTTGCTAACCACATGGCCTGTTGAATACCAGCCATCATTACTACAACTTATCAAAGTGGGTGGCCATAAAATGTGGAGAGGAAAACAGGCATAATTTGCAAGAAGAAGGTGGAGATGACTAGATAAATACAGGCACAGACTGAAATGTTTGGTATGGTGTTTGCTTGCCTGTGGACCTGCATCCCTTACTGTTTTCTTTATTTTGATGGTCATTTTTATCTTTGGATATATGGCTGGCCACATCGATGTGTTAAAGGATGACTGATTGTACTCCCTGGACTGTACAGTAAATTAAATTATGAATAACCTGCAGATCTGGCTCTGAATTATCTCCCTACCCCATCCCGCAGAAAAGGTGACCTGCAGTTTTCCTGGCACATGTCCCTGAAGTACAAAATCTTGAAATAGAAAATGCCTAAATTGCAACATCCTCAAAAAAAGCTGGCTTCAGCTGGCAAAATACATTTCTGAAGAATACAGTTGTATAACAGTATCTATACTGAGAACACAGCTCTTAGCTTCTTTACTTAGCAATTTCATAAATATTATTCTAATTCACTTACGTTTTGCATTAACATGTAATTTCTGAAGAATAAAAAGCATAAAACTCTAATGACTGGAGTTAATGAGTGAATGTATTATTCAGTGATTTATCAGAAAATCAAAACTTTTATGAGGAAGACAGCAAAAGTTTGAGGCAAAAATCATGGATGATCTGGCTAATCAGGGGCAGTTGAGAGATATGGCTGGAAGTCAGGCCTTCCTGAATGACCATGTCGTAGGATGTACCCCACTGTACATGTAAACTAATCAAACTCTGTTATTCCAAGATCATATACCTTTGGAGATTGGTGCAGTACTTTGGTCAGTTTGAAATCAGGTGTTTCATTAACCTCTGACGCTGTGTCACCTTAGAGTGAAAACAATTAAGTAGCACAGGTGTGGGGGCTACATCTTGTTACCCTGCATTAACATGGACTTAAGACATCTGTAGTAGTGACAGTGACAGTAGTGGAACTGATTTATACTCCACGGTTTGGGACCTTTCACTCTTTAATGTTCTTTCATTCAGAAAAGTGTGCTTTAGATCTTTTCACATCCCAGATTTTGATCTCAGGATTTTGTGATTCAGTGAATCTGCTAAGGATATTTGTAGAACTCCATTTCCAGATTATCCATTATGTAATGCATTGCTGTTACAGTAAACTTAACTGTATCCAGTCACATAAACATATGTCTATCTTTTTAGTATCCAGTGATACAATATACAAAGAACATCAGTTACTTACTTGTCACATTGTAATATCTTTAAAGAATATATATATATATATATATATATATATATATATATATATATATATATATATATATATATATGTATACACATTGTCGCATAACTACAGCAGATGAAGTCTAAGGATGAAAAATTATTTTGTTCTTCACACTCTGGAGCTATACAGCTACCATTATTCTAAAATTCATTTCTGTTTTTAAGATGCTAAAACACTAGACCCCCCCCCCCCACCCCTCCTCCAATTTGCAAGTAAAGAAAACTGCAGAATAGCTTAAATACAACTTTAGATTTTCTGCATAATTCAGTAGAAAGCTACAGAACCTGCAATGGCAGAAAATAAACTTGTGTGGATATATTCTAATTATTAAATAGAAATGTTGGCAAGCTTCGAAGAACAAATACATAATTTTATATACACTAATCTGCATGTTTCTGGTAGATTCGGATGATGAAGTGATATGTTGAATGCTTCAGACTACATCAGTGAGTTTAAGTGAGATTTTTTTGCACTGCACTGACAATTGAAGTTCTGGTTGGCTCCAGCAATAAGTACATAGAACAATGTCTACTTTATTTAGAATCCAGATAGTTGTAATTATAAAACTAATTACATATTAATGAAGTGATGGCACTTTGTAATTGACTAGTAAGTCAATTTTCATACTACGTTAATGATTAATCCACTGTAAAGCTATACAACAGGGGCCAACTCGCCCATATAGGTATACACATACATACACATATGTGCTTGTGAGTGTGTGTGTGTGTGTGTGTGTGTGTGTGTGTGTGTGTGTGTGTGTGTGTGTGTGTGTGTGTGTGTGTGTGTGTGTGTATACATATATATATATATATATATATATATATATATATATACACACACACACACACACACACACACATAAATATCTCTCTCTCGCTCTATATATATATAAATATATATATATATATATATATATATATAGGCGGAGAGAGAGGGAGAGGGGGAGAGAGCAGGTATAGATATAATAAACCCCGGGATTGATTATGACCTGCACAATGTGCAGGAATAGTGCAGGCGCTGCTGCATGCAATATGGCCATCGAGGGATCCAGGAATGACCCCCCCCCAAGACATGCACGAGCGTGCCTACACTATTCTCACAAGGACACCACTGCTATATGCTAATTACCTCATTTGCTGGTGAAAACCATGCAAATGAGGTGAATTAGCAGTCCAGGAATCAAGCAGGCGTCTGTGCAGGAATCGTGTAACTTGCAGAAATATATTCGGTGACTAACTGAATACATTTCTGCAAATTACAAAACGGAGGCATGACAGTGCGAATGAAAAAATGTATGTAGGCATGCTACTGGCCAAATATATGTCCATTGGCATGAGAAATAGTTGCAAAACTGTAAAAAAACTTTTTTTTTTTTTTGGGCGATCCCGGCAGTTTAAGCATAGGGCAGCGGTGTGCGAATGGGATCGGGCTGAAAATAAGACAAAAAGGTGGAAATAAGCTTTTAAACCCAAATCAGCATTTTGCCATAATAGTCAATGGCATGCAGAAGACAAGAATACCAGGGAATAGTGGTTACTAAGGGGGAAGGCTGAGTGAAAGTGTGGTAACTATGAATTAGGATTCAGTTTTATGCAAATGAGGGCACTGAAACTGAATCACAGATTTCCTCTCAGTGTTAGCTTGCACCCAACTTGTAGGTGCAGCAACACCATTGTATAAGTCTAACAGGTGGATGACCTTATAAGGGGGAGTGTCATGCATGCTGTAAGCTTACTGGAGCTCTGTGGCCCGTATTTCCCCTTAGCTAAGCACAGCTAATGAAGGGGGTTTGTCTAAGGCTGCCTAGCAGTGTTTACATTGCCTAAACAGGTGTGCACACTGCGCACCAGGGTTAAAAAAAAACAGGAAATAGCATCTCTGTTCACATCTGAGCACTAGGTATGCGTGGTGCACTTTGGGGCTTAAACGGGAAGGCAATGGGAGGGGAAAGCAGCAGTAGGAAGGCAATCAAGGAGAACTAGCATAGCTGACAGGTGAAATGTATCAGAATCAGCCAGTTACACACAGAACAGCCCAGCACACTACTATAAACTATGCAAATACCTTCCAGTCTGTTTTTTCCCACAAACTCTACACCACCGTTGTACACAGACAGGGAAACTTTACCTGACAAAACTAACAAAATGTTAGGTGCTGCTGTCGCTCTCATACACCAATATGTGCAAGAGGCTGAGGGTGGTGAGGATGTGAATGCTGATGACCAACCCATTATGAGGAGGAGGAGAAGAGTGTACATACCCAGGGTAGCCTACCAGGGGCTACATGAGCTGGAGATAGTGGAATGCTATAGGGTGGACAGGGACATTCTACAGCAAATTGCTGAGCTGTGGCGGCCACACCTCACACACAGAACCAACAGAGGAGAACCCATCCCAGTAGATACCAAGGTATGTGTAGGCTTAAGAATACTAGCCACAGGTACCTTCCAAAGGCCAACTGGGGATATCATGGAGATCTCCCAGGCATCAGCATCCAGTGAATTCCACCAGCTCCTGGATGCCATGTCAGCACATGCCGGTGAGCACATATATTTCCTCAACACTCGTGAGTCAGTGACCAGAAATATGCATCTCTTCCACCAAATAGCAGAATACCCTGAGGTAACGGGTGCTATAGACTGCACACACATACACATCAAAGCACTATCCAGCAAGTGGGGTAGGGTCTATATAAACTGCAAGGGCTTCCCCTCCATCAACTGCCAGGTCGTGTACGATGCCCAGGGCATTATCTTGAATGTGTATGCTGGCAGCCCTGGAAACTATCATGACTCCCATATCTGGCATATGACACAGCTGTACCAGTCATTTGCCAGTGGGGACATCACATTTGGCCACCTAGTGGGGGATGCTGGCTATGCACTGGAGCAGTGGCTGATGACACCCATCAGGAATGAACACACACCTGAACAAGATAATGACGCACATGCACAAACCAGAATCATAATAGAGCATGTGTTTGGGAAGCTCAAGTGATGGTTCTGCTGCCTGGACATATCCAGTGGAGCCTTGCAGTACTCTCCAGCTACATGTACACGAATGTTCATAGTATGTGCAATGCTACACAATATGATCCTGCTTAAACAGCTGCAGCAGGAACAGCATTTGGCAAGGCCACATAGTCCCACACCATTCCAAGGGCATCACAGGCAAAGAGGGACTCAAAGGAGGAACTACCTGAGCCTGCCCATGTAGACAGAAGGAGTCATACTCAGTATGCCCAGGACTTGGCAAAGAGGCAACGCATAGCACATACACTGACACAGGAGGGACCCAGGGAATGGCACCTCTCTCTGATTTGCACATACAGTAAAAGGGATGCCAAACATGACACTACCTGTGCTTTATCATGTATAGGGAGTGT
The DNA here is from genome assembly GCF_019279795.1 of Protopterus annectens. Taxonomy (NCBI): domain Eukaryota; kingdom Metazoa; phylum Chordata; order Ceratodontiformes; family Protopteridae; genus Protopterus; species Protopterus annectens. The sequence continues at coordinate 485,830,982 of NC_056741.1, read as the reverse complement.
ACTATGTGCATCTGACAGTCAGCCCTCCAGCACCATTCTCTGTAATGGCACAGCCACAAGGTAAGTAAGTCTTCCTATCTATTGCTGAATGGACTAGTATGTTCTGATAGTTGTATTTATGGTATGGACGTGAGCATGCAAGGGAATTGGGTGGCTGAATGGGATGGCAGCAGATAGTGGACACCTATATGGGCAGCATGAAATCTATAACAAATGCTGTTGCCAACATACTAGGCAGTACTAGACAAGGTGACATACCCATTTCTGTACATGTGGTGGCCCAAATTTGTGTCCATAGGACATGCACATGCATGTCAGTGAGGTTCACTTACCCACCACTAGCCCCAGCCAGCAGGACAGGTGTAGATGACCATAAAGAAAGGCTGGCCTAAGGCCTCCAATTGATGTCAATGGTAAACAGCCCCCCTCCAGACCATCACAGACAGACTACAATAGATCTGGCAGTTGTATGTTAGTTCTGAAGGGTAAGAAGTCTGAAACTGGAATGTAGGTCAATAAAACCTAATATCTGTACTCTACTGATATGCCTCCAGTCTGCATGATAGGTCAGAATACAAAATGAAATGGAAGCCAACAGATACCTGAAATACCAGTACAGTCATGGCAAACGTTTAAAGTCATTAGGTGTGCCCCCCCCCTACATTCCTATGTAGAAATGCAGTAACATGTAAGTGTGAGGTGTAATAACAGTGGATCACAAGTTACCTGAGCTGGCCCAATCTACAGGATAGATTGTTGCATGTGTACAATATGCAGGGGTACATGTGTTAGGTTGCTGTGTGTTCAATATCGTGTGGAAGTGGTCAGCATGTAGGCATGGAGGGTTGTGTCTCCATGGCCTATGGCCAGTACTGTGGATGACAGGGCCATGTTCTGACAACTGCAGTGCCAACCACAATGCTTCTCAGCAATACCCATGACAGCAGTCGTCCATACTCACTGTCCAGATGTTAACATCTGTCACAGTCTGAAAGATAGACATGCCATGAATGTGGGCCCATACATACACACAGTACACAGGTGGAAGTACCCTAGACAGAGTACATAAAATTTAACTGTCAGCTGCACACAGCTTTAGAATTGTACATACAGGTTAGCAGCACATTAGTTGTCTGTGTAGTATGGAATAGTGATGTATTCCGGACAATCACTGACAGACCACAAAAGGCACAGTTATGAAGTAATGAGAGACTGACTATGTCCCCACACAAAGCAGCATAAGGGGAATGTTCCAGTCCCAGGTATACCTGTGAGTCAGCTGCAAGTAGCTTCCATATCACACATGCACTCAGCTCACCCCACCATCAGCCACAGGTTTATCACAGGTCATATCCTTGCTGTTGGGAATGAGTACAGTATGACTCCACTTATTTATGGGAATACCCACAGAATGCAGCATGCTGAAGAGATGTCCTATGCAGGTGTGTCCCTAGGTGTAAACAGCACCCTGCCTGTATCCAGACCAGTGGGTCACTATGTGACCAACATAATAAAAAAACATAATAATAATAGAACGCAAGGCTCAGTTCTGGGACCCCTACTGTTCAGCATATATTTCTCAGAAGTACAGGCAAACACAGGAGGACTATGGCTAATCAAGTTCGCCAATGACTGCAAACCTGGAGCCATATTTGACTCTCCAGCTGACACAGACATCCTTCAAAAAGGACTTACTGAGACAGACACCTGGTGTCAAAGTCATGGCCTCAAGCTAAATGCCAAAAAATGCATAGTATTCCCATTTGGGAAAAACAAAACACCCACGAATTACCACATAGGCGGAAGCCCCCTTAATACAGAATAGGTAATAAGAGATCTGGGGACCCAGGTACATAGTAATCTCTCCTTTGACAATCATATTGCCAAAGTAGTTAGGAAATCCTTCTATGTGGCCCATCTAATTACTAAGGGGTTTGCAACTAGAAATAAAGAGGTTATAGCGCCCCCCTACTCGTCACTCATCAGACCCATCATACAGTACAATGCTCCATTTGGGATGTACCTCACAAGACACTTCCAACAGCTGGAAAGACAACAAAAGCACCTCGCCAAGAGGATTACTGGCCTCAAACATATGTCCTATGCAGCCCAACTGAAAAAACTCCAGCTGTACTCAGTGGCATATCGCTTACTCAGAGGTGATCTCTGCCTGACTTACAAAGCCATGTCCAACTCAGAATTGATGAACATGCTCCACCTAAAGAAATACAAGTCACTGCGAGCCACGCGCTCTAGTGAGCTAAAACTCACCACAACAATAAATAGAACATGCTGGAGGGATAGATTCCTGTAACAGAGACTTCCCATACTTTTGAACAAAATTCCTTTTTACATTAGGCAGAGCCTCACTAACACTCTTCAAGAGAAGCCTTGACGAGTGGATGGGTAACAGAAATACACCCCTGGGATCACTTCATTGGCTCTGCTTGACAGAGGATCAGTTAATTAATCAATGGGGCGGCGAAAGCCGATACACTCTGGCTAGGCTTAAAAATGCCCTCGGGCAGATAGCCTAGTACCTACCTATGAACCTATGAACCTATGTACAGGAACTATTTCCATTAACACCTGTAACCCCAGGGAAATCCACTGGCTCTCAGCCTGGGAATGTAGGAGTGACAGAATGCACTGGCCTGCTACAGATGGCCTGCATCACTACCAAATGGCCTACAGTCCTCTGTCAAAGGCCTGTGCCTCACCCGTAGTACCAATGTATGTTATCTCATGGGGTCCCACCTAACAAACTAACACAGTCAACAGAACACAAATGCAAGGCCATGTTGACAAATCCCAGTAGCATGCCCCTATGTCCTACTGTATGAACTGTGGACCAATCCATAAATACTGCTGGGATGAAGGGCCAACTATAGGGATACTTCCCAGATATTGTTCGCATAATGTTAGGACAAAGATAGAATAATAGAGTGGGGGAAAGTTGTAGATGCAGGGGCGTCATGTGTGTGAAATCTGAAACTCTAATGTGTGCCCATACTACCCCTGGCTACGAACCCAGTAATGGGTGGCTACAAACCTGCTCATAAACCACAATGTGAAGGGGAACTGAGCAGATATATGAGCCCTGCCTCTGGGTAATGTGAGCTGAGAGGTATGGCCACAGCAGGATTTGGCCATTCTGTTAAGTTGATATATGTACAAGAAGGGGATCCTCAGCCACCATACTACCAAGGTGCTGGACCATTTACTCAGACCCATCAGCAAGTGTCTGTAGCTACCCCTCCAGAATGGCAGGAATGTGCAAGAATGTGTAGGCTGTGGACCACAATACTGGACTCACCTTCATTCATCTTGTATTTCCCAGTAAATAACTATGAGCAAATAATTATATATGTCAGTAGTTAATGACATAATACATCACAGTGTAAAGCAGTACATATGTCTGAATATCTCTGGTAACACCAACCATGTAACACAAGCAGCACAGACAGCAGTAGTTACAGTATCCCCTATCTGTCGTACATTGTGACTCCATATTGTCAGCCTATCTACAGTTATCCTACAGAAACAGGTTGCTATCTCTAGGTTGAGGGCACCAAACCCTGAACTGGAGTACAACCCTACCTGGAATGGATTCACACACTCAATGCAGAAGGTTATACTGGGCATCCTCTTACACTTAGAGAAATGAAGCCCATGTCTGACAACACAGTGGACTATATATATCTGTCATTTGCAGATGTCTGTGCACTCACACCAAATTGTACACCATTTATGCTTCACACACACATTAGATAGGAATACTCACACATATCCAAGGACAACACACTATAATAGGTTCATACTAGGCTATCTGCCCTAGGTCATTTATAAGCCTAGCCAGAATGTGTTTGGCTTTCGCCACCCATTTTAAATTTATTTTGCTATGCCCTTTTTCGAGGTTAGTATACTGTGCCTCTGTCTAACAGTGACACAGAAGTGATACCCAGGGTAAACCTATGATCTCCCATCCACTCATCAAGATTCCTCTTGAAGAGAGTCAATGAGGGACTCTGCCTAACCTGGACTGGGATTTTATTCCAGAGTGAAGGGAGCCTCTGGGTTATGAATCTGTCCCTCCAGCATGTTCTATTTATTTCAGTGCTGAGGTTCAAGTCTCTCGAGCGTGTAGCTCGATGGGATTTGGATTTTCTGAGGTGCAGCATGTCCATTAATTCCGGGTTGGACATGGCTTTATACGTCAGGCACAGATCGCCTCTGAACAGGCGGTATGCCACTGAGTAGAGCTGGAGTTTCTTTAACCAGGCAGCATATGGCATCTGCTTGAGCCCTTTGATTCTCTTGGTGAGGTACTTTTGGGGTCTTTCCAGTTGCTGCAGGTGTCTGGTAAGGTACATCCCAAAAGGGGCATTGTACTCAATTATGGGCCTGATGAGGGATGAGTAAAGAGGCACAATGACATCCCCTGATCTAGATGTGAATCCCTTTATTATTAGGTGGGCTATATAAAATGTTTTTCTAACCACTTTGGCCACGTGGTTGTCAAATGAGAGATTGCTATCAACTTGGGTCCCCAGGTCCCGAATTACTTCTTCTGTACTTAATGGATTACCACCTATGTGGTAATTTGTGGGCACTTTGTTTTTGCCAAAGGGGATGACTATACACTTTTTGGCATTTAGCTTGAGGCCATGGCTCTGGCACCAGTTGTCTGTTTCTATGAGGCCCTTTTGGAGGATGCTTGTGTCGGCTGGAGAGTCGATTATGGTGCCCAGTTTGCAGTCATCTGCGAACTTGGTCAGCCACAGTCCTTCCATGTTGGCCTGTACCTCTGAGAAATATATACCGAACAAGAGAGGTCCCAGGACTGAGCCTTGTGGGACACCACTTGTAACTGGTTTGAGTCTGACATGGCTCCAGCAATTCTAACCATGTGGGTTCTGTCCTTGAGCCAGTTTGCAATCCATCTAGTGACATAGGGTTTATATTTAAGCTGGTGAGCTTATCTATAATGCCAGTCGGTATTGTATCGAAGGCTTTTGCGAGGTCCAGGTAGGCTGTGTGGACCACCTTCCCCTCATCAATGGCCTTGGTGACTGCTTCAAAGAAATCAACCAGGTTTAAGTGGCAGGATCTGCCCTTAACAAAGCCGAACTGGGTAGGATCCAGTGTTTGTAGGTCCCCAATATCTTTATTTATGAGGTCCATGATGATCCTTTCCATAGCTTTGCAGACTAAGCTAGTCAGGCTTATGGGGCGATAGTTTCCAGGATCCGTTGAAGCACCACCTTTATGGAGAGGGACCACTGTTGCTGTACGCCACTCTTTGGGCACATATCCTGTAGTAAGGCTGAGATTGAACAGTAGTTTTATGTTTGGGTTTAGCTCTTCTTGGAGTTCATGTAGGACGCAGCCCGGGACACCGTCTGGTCCCATTGATGCTGTGTTTTTTGCTTTGGAGAGGACAGCTCTTACCTGAGCATCTAAGATGTCAGGGGGCAACACTCTGCTGGGATAGATATTTGCCCTTTTGGTGGGGAGGGGGGGGAGAAGTTTGCACTGAACCTGTCAGCTAAGATGTTGGCAATATCTGTGGGTTCAGTGTATTTTTTGTAATTTTGGACTAGTTCTGAGCATATCTGGGAATTACCACCCGGGTTCCTAACATAACTAAAGAAAGCCTTGTGATTATCCTTAGTGTCCTGTGCAATTTTTCTCTCGAAGCTGACCTTAGACAATTTTATGTGTGCCCGTAGTTTTTTGCTAATACTGATCAGTGATGCCTTCCCTTTTTGAGATTTTGCTCTATCATTTAGTAGCTTCCTCCTTCTATTGTATAGTTTGTTTATGGCTGGGGTCCACCAGACAGGACGTCTGCCTTTGGAGGATTGGGTCTTGGTTTTATTTGGGATCGCATGATCCATGCATTCCTGAAGGTGTTCATAGAATGCATTTATAAAGGATTCTGCGGTCTGGGCCATATTTTCCACAGGCCCGGGGGCTTTGAAGGATTCCACCTCAGTTTTGAGAAGTGTGGAATTTGCTTTAGAGAAGTTTTTCACTGTGGTTTTCTGGGCAGGGGGTGGGGTCGGGATGTGAATATCCAGTGAGATTAGTTTATGGTCTGATCTTACCAGTGAGGGATACACTTCTGGTCTGGAGCATAGAGTCCCCATGTTGGTGATGATCAGGTCCAGTATGTTTTCCCCTCTTGTGGGAGTGGTAGCAAGTTGTTCCATAGCATTTGAGTTTATAAATTCTAGGAACCTTTGGGCTAGGGTGTTGGAGCTAGAGTAATGCTCCCAGTCTATGTTTGGGTAGTTGAAGTCGCCCAATATAATGGTGTTTGGAGAGACCTTCATATTTTCCAGTGTTCTCAGGAAGGCCGAGTGGGGTTCCTGGGTTTGGGAGGATGGTCTGTAGCAGGCTATAAACTGGAAGGCAGTTTTACCCACTGTTAATTGCACATGGATAGTCTCTGATGCTTTGTGCTTTGCCACCAACCTGGAGGTGTGGGTATCTTTGATGAATATCGATACTCCCCCTCCTTTTGTGGTTCAAGAATAACAGACACTGGGCTCTCAATCAGCAGTTCCCAACTTAGAAGGATGAAAGCTACCTGTCCTGCCACCACAGTGCATGCCACAAACCTTCCTAATGTAAAACAACTGGTCTGAAGCCCAAGTGCTTAATCCAAAAGACTTAGAATGATAGCTACACTTTAATCAAGTAACTACCAAGCAGTTATGTCAAACATACAGACACAGAGATGTGGGGAAGAGAGAGACAGACAGTGACAGATAAAATTCCATTTTGAGGCTTGTCCCACCCATTACACATCCAATTGGCTGATATCACATGATGTTCTGATGTCAATCACTGTAGCCCTCAGCCCTATAGTGTCTGTGGTGCTTGTGATAACTGTGTAACACAATAGTACAAATCAGTATTTATGTAGCATTTGTATACTCAGTCCTGTCAAATGTAAAGTTGTGTGTGACTGAGTGTGTGTGTGTGTGTGTGTGTGTGTGTGTGTGTGTGTGTGTGTGTGTGTGTGTGTGTGTGTGTGTGTGTGTGTGTGTGTGTGTGTGTGTGTGTGTGTGTGTGTGTGTGTGTGTGTGTGTGTGTTTCCATAGGAATGATTTATGGCCCATTCACACACAAACTGCACTTCCCATTGCCCATGTTAACACTCTTGCTGATGTCAGTCACCTTTAAAGAAACCATCACCCAAATCTCAACCCTATAAGCTCCATGGCACGCATGATAACTGCGCAATACTGTAATGTAGCAAATTACTTAGGTAGGAGTTCTAATCCCAGACATGGCAACTGTGCAAATATGTGTGTGAGAGTGTGGGTGTCTTTGCTAATACCTGATTTTGTGGTCATTCATACTTACTGCACTTCCCTTACCCCTCCTTTAGCTCTGCAGCTCATGTCACTCACCTTCAAAGATACCTTTGGACAACTCTCCAGCATATAAGCTCTGTGGTGCTCACAATAACTGTGTGATACCATAGTGTAGCAAAACTAATTAGGTAGGAATTCTAATCCTGGTCCTGGCAACTGTAAAAATCTGTGTCTTTGTGTGTGAGAGTGTGTGAGTCCTTGTTGGCACCTGATTTTGTGGTCATTCTCACTTACCTTACCCCTCCTTTAGCACTACAGCTGATGTCATTCACCTTCAAATATACCTTTGGATAACTCTTCAGTACATAAGCTCTGTGGCACTTGTGATAACTGCGTAACACTCTAGTACCAATATACAGTTAGGTAGGTGTTTGAAACTCAGTACTGGCAAGTGTGTGTGTGTGTGTGTGTGTGTGTGTGTGTGTGTATGTGTGTGTCATCAGCACCCTGTATGGGTGTTTGTGTGATTGTTTAACTAACAAGATCCATTGCAGGGTGGGTTTTGCGACATTTCCATATTGAGGACCCATATGTCCCAATGTCACATTATAAGGCCAACAGTTGTCAGACACCATAGAGGTTGTTGTAGACAATCCACAGCCACACATGTATATACAGGCAACCGTTACAATACCCAGAGACCTCTCTCCACCCACAAACATGCTTGGCTCTTTTTCTCTTCCTTTCTTTCTTTTCCTCTGTCTCTGTCTCTCTCTCTCTCTCTCTCTCTCTCTCTCTCTCTCTCTCTCCCCCTCTCTGGTAGATGTGGAAAAATCCATCTATTTTGCAAAGGCAGCAGCTTGACTTTGGTAGGTAATGCTCATGATCAGCTGACGGCCTGTGCACGAATTGGAGTCCTCCACTTGCTAATTGCATGTGGAACACCTATGGTATCATTCCTATAGCCAATTATATGGAAACACACTCCTTTAAGTAAGCACTGAAAGTGGATGTTGGCCCTTCTCCTTCACTGTGAGCAGGACTTCATGTGGGTGTGTAACAAACAGCATCACAGAGGGTAGTTGGAAATGCCTCTTACAACAAACACTGTGGAGACAGGCCAGCAAACTGGAGGGGGATGTTCCAGACATGGGAACAGAATGTAAATATTCCTGTTCTACATTTGAAGTAATGTTGGTTTAACAGGGTTTGTGTCAATATGGCTGTTCTGCATGATTTAAAGTCTGGCATGACAGTGTTATCTGGTTTCTCACCTGTAGGGCTATCTGAAGACTGGCCAGAGTTTGGAGTCTCAGATTTAGTGTGTTACTCACACATTTCCTGTCTTTATAAATGCAGTGGCATACTCTGATGATTGTAGACAGTAAAGGGTAACATTCATGTGTGTTACTGACTATCCATGTGTGTTACTAACTTCATATCCCTCAGAAGAGATATGTCGCAACAAACCCTGTTACACCAGCAATGTTTTCAGTTTATAACTGCAATATGTCAATGTTGGCCCTGTGTTTGTGCCTATGTCCCCAAGTCTGTCACCCTTTGTTCATATTTCATGCAGTAAGAGGTGGATATGTACAGTATACCATTATTTACTGACATAATTCTTGATATCAAGCCAGTCATATATCAGACTGCCAGAAATGTAATGTAAAGGAGGCCTAATAGTTGTGGACAAAACCTGGACATTCTGTTAAAGTTTGTACAGTAGTGAGGTCTGTATACTTATGGTGATTGTTGACAGAGTGTCTGTATTATGTAGCAGTGTATTGTGATCATGTTATTTGGCCTGTGTACAGACTGGAGTAGATGTCAGTGTTCTTGGTCCTGTTCTATCTGATGTTGCATACTGCTCCAGTTTCTGATACCCTATCAGCCTATATGT
>NC_056741.1:485809251-485819251 GCF_019279795.1 Protopterus annectens | reverse complement strand
TGCAGATTGTAGTACTGGAACTATAAACCCCTGCATGCAAAGCTGGACTATGAGTACTGACTATCGTGTTCTTGGTGTTTGACCTGTATGTTTTTATCTATCTCCTATTTGATATTGATCTGATATGTTGATATTAACTGTAGACTACTATGTTTTTGGACATGTCATTGAGGACTGCTGTCATGTAGTAATGGCATACCTATCAGCCTTAGACATCTGTCTGTCAAAACATTAATCCTAATGCATAACCTGTTGGCTAGCTACTTTCTGTCTGTCCTCTGTACAGATGTGCAGATGTCAGGTATTCATCTTGGCTGCTTACAGGCAATCTCTGATTGATTGACACTTACATGTTTGCCCAGCTGTCTTATGAATGCCACAGCTAGGAAACCCCAATCTGTATGCACCACATGCCATGGATACCTCAGCCAGATTTTCACAGTCAATAGAACATGTTTGGGTACAGGTCCCTAACCCAGACACTGGCCATGTTATGCAATATATGTGGCATACATGTCAATTGGAGCACCTCATTGGCCCTATTCAAGAGAAAACCAGATGAGTGTATGTTGAATTTAACTGTCACCCTGGGGATCACTCAAGCTGCTGTTGTAATTTACATTAAATTTACCTTGTGACACTCTTCCTCCTATGGGCTACCTGGAGCTTGCAGTACCAGCATAACACCGTTCTACAAATGGGTAGATAGCCGTGGGTTCCCCATGCAAATGTGAGTGAGTGTGTGTGTGTGTGTGTGTGTGTGTGTGTGTGTATGTGTGTGTGTGTGTGTGTGTGTGTGTGTGTGTGTGTGTGTGTGTGTGTGTGTGTGTGTGTGTGTTGCAATTATGTGTGAGTGTGCATACTTATAGGAGATAGCATTCTGAGGCCACATTCTCCAAATACACTAAACCTTGCCATACATTATTAGGGATGGTAATGTTGCTGGCATTAGGATAGCCATGACAAACCCTCACCCTACTATCCCTGCGACATGTGCAATAAATGCATATCCCTGTAGTAGCACTGATTAGATAGACAAGGGTTTGTATTGCAGTCCTGGTCAATGTGTGATTGTTGGTATATCAAAGCATTATCATGGGTTTCAGTGAGTACAATATCCAATGTGATGTGTGGGTGCTGGGTATATTGTCTTTACACCATGGTACCCCCAGTACATGCCCCACGTTCCACTGTATGACGACCACTGTCACCATCAACCATACAGGTAAATGATTACACTGTCCAGCCCAATGATGCATGTGCTGTGTGCACAAACTCTGTAACAGTATGGACTCACTGAAGAGGTAGTTAGCACTGCTAAACCAAGGTCTGTCAAATGTGTCTATGACTGTATGTGTTTGTCAATGTGTATATGACAGTATGTCATACTATGTATTGTTCATTAACACCCAGTACATCCCGCATTATCATATTGTACAAGGCCTAGTGATGTTCTTCACTTAACAGGAAACTAGGGACACACCTCATCCTAAAAGCTCTATGGTCTGTGCAATTATGGCCAAACACATTAGTAGCAATAAGTACCTAGGTAGAGGTTCTACTCTCAGTGTTGCCAAGTACATGTGTGTATATGTAAAGGGATCTACTTCAGTTTGCAGAAAATATATGTCCCAGGAGATCATTTGTCCGAGAACTAACTGGCAAAAGGTAACATTTCAAAGCCACCATCTTGTGGAAATTCATTCCATCAAAACTATTAGTGAATGTGTAAATGCCCTCCTTCCCACTGTACAGCTGTACAGCGATACTCGAGTTGGTATATATAGTTGGTTGGGTGTGATTGTTGTGGGCACAGCCACCCACATTAGGGTTATTGTTGTGCGTATCTCCCCGCATAGTGTGCTGTTATACTGTACAGTTTATATTGACAGGTTAAGTAGTTGTTAGTCATACTATGTGTGGTTCTACGCCAACCCCCACCCTCCAAAGTGGGGGGCTGTGCCACCCACACCAGCACACCTATGTTTACTAACTCCAGGACTGCACTACATCGGGGAAGAGGACATATACCCTGCCAGTACCACTGTCAATGACATTAAACTGATGTGATGTTTTAGCAATTTGGTCTTGGTGGAATTACATAGGCCAAAATGAGTTCACTGCAAAATGAAGTACATTCACATGAACAGAATTCTCTGTGTATTGCAATACCAAAGCCTCTGTGTGTGTGTTATTCACAAACAGTTGGTGTGTGCTACCCAGTACACTCACCATTGTCCACTGTAGAAGAGCTGCTTACATCAGCTACCATGCACTCACCTGTATACACTCCTCAGACCTATCAGCCATGTGGCACATGCAGTAACTATTATACAGACCTATTACTTGTGTTCAGCTGTACCCGGGATATGACACAGTCAATGTTTCACCATAGTGCCACATCCCTTGTAGGAAAGGACAGCAGTCCAGCATCCAGTTGACAGACATCTAGAACACAAACAGAATACATTATGGAGACCGCAATCAGTCAATGTTAATAACAGCTATAATGCATCATGGCTGGACAGCTACACACCCTTACGTGTAAGCATTAATCATTCCAGCTGAAATACGTTAAACAGCATTACATTGCTAAACCTTAGTACATTCACCCTGTGCATCAGAACCATATTAGCATGTCCCTGCATCAATGGTATGGATGACAGGGATGTGGCACAAGTATCATCATATGCACAGGGTGTGTTGTGGGCTTGCCAGAAGCTTAGGATCTGCCATTTGCTTGACATCATGTGTGTAGGTTAGGAGGCTCTTTATTAAATGGGCTGTGCAGACATGGTGTGTGTAGGTATGGAGGTGCTGTGTTGGTGATGTGTGGGTGTATGTATGCACACATTTCTGCCATGTGGCTGCCCTATACAGGAGTTTGTTGGACATCTGCAGAACATACATGGCAGGGTGTACAGTTCACCATGTCTGGCCACAGACATGGGAACTGTGCCTGCTAGGGGTTGCAAGGGCACTACCAGGCAGAAGCTCAGATACAGCACTCTCCCCTGATGATGACAATCATCCACTGGATCTGCATCCCTGTTGGGACCAGTCAGTACCACATGAACGTGGTCTGCTGCATTGTGGTGTGGACAGCACCCCCCCCCTGCAGTGCTGGCACTTGTACTGCCACTATGGAAGTGGCCATGGGTTGTTGCACATCCACGTAAGCCTCCACCTGTTGGTGTTGCTGACCTACATCCACGTGGCTGACTCCCTACTCCCACCACATGCTCTACCACAGAAATGACACAGTTTAGGATTTCCACCATCTCACCCAACTGTCTATCCATGACCTCTGCAACATAATGATGGGCACCTGAAAGATCACAGATGTAGTCATGTTCAGCAGGAAGTGTAGCCCTCTGGAGCCTCAGACTATCTCTGGTGTAACATTACATACGTACCTGTGCCTCCATGATGGCCCAAAACATGCATCTGGTGACACCTGCTGTGCACCCCCTGTACATCTGGCTGTGTGGTATCTCACCGGTCATCTGGCTATGGCTGCTATGTACCGACACACTTGCTATAATCACCACACTTTCCTGTCCCATGCCACCACCCACCAACTGTCCTTCATCTATGGCCACTGGTGATGCGGTATGTATGGGCATTGTTACTGTGTGTGGGGATGGGGTGGATAAAAGTGGGATGTCAACCAATGGCACAGATTCAGCCCCTGACAACCTTGCTTGCACCTCACTATGCCTATCATTATTGTCAGAGTCTGTATGGACACTAACATTAGTTTGTAAGCAGGAGAGACCCTGACCCACCTCGCCACCTGGTGAGGGACAGAAAAGAAATGCATATTAAGACCTGTACATTATAGTTTACTTCTACACATACACTCACACACACACACACACACACACACACACACACACACACACACACACACACACACACACACACACTTACAGGTGAGGTGGCACAACAATATTACACAGACCTCTCATTAGCCAACAGTCAACATGCATGCTATATGGCACTCAACAGCATGCATAGCAGCCATACTCATTCCTTGTTATCCACATTATACATCTCTGTGATGCATGAGTTGTGTTAGGAGGTGATGCCCCTTCTCCTGGAACACACTGCACCCATGTACACAGTATTGCTGTGCACATGTAGAGCACACAGCATGTACTGTGCACCATACCTCACAAGTGTACACACCATTGCTGAATGTGTTTATGTGTGGCAGTTATGTTTGCTTTGTTGCTCACAGCCCCTATGTGTTTGGCTGACACATACCAGGGATGATATGAGGACTGATGACAATAATGAATGCCTGACCTTTGATTTGCAGATCTCCTCATCAGCAGTGCATGTATGTGCAATAAAGTACTGTTACACTGACAACGTTCAAAGCTTAATTTGGATATGATGAGTGTACACACCCTTGTTGACATGCCAGTCTCTTCTATGATATGAAATGGGGCCAAAATATTGCATTTGTTAACATTACACACACCTGATATGTGACATATGACCTGTGTAATCCAATGCAGTATCAAACAAATGTGTTAGTTATGCAGATGCTGAATGAGATGCATACAATATGTGGTTTGCATAAGTGTTCACACCCTTAACACAATGGTTTGTTGAAGCACCTGTTAAGTGAACTGCAGCAGTCACTATTCCTGGAAGGGCTAAAGTAGCATGGCCCATCTTCACTTGCCTTTATTTAGTCACTTTGCCCTACAAATATCCCCCAACTCTGCCAGATTGCAAGGTCAGCTCATGTGCACAGCCCTTGGGGGTCACACAGTGGTTTCACTATAGCTGTAGAGTCAGGGTTATGTCTTGTACAATTCATAACCTTTACTCTGTTCAGATACAGCCATTCTTAGCAAGCTTTGGATGTATGCTTCAGTTCACTGTTGTGTTTCAAGCTGACACCGTCCCATCCTCAGCCTTATTGCAGATGCTTGATAACTATGGGCCACACATGAGTGTTATTTTTCAGTCTACTAGCCTAGTTTAAGCTAAAGAACAGCAAACCTAAAGGTGTACACTGGCACCAGCAAACTAAATATTGGTGATGGTGGCCCTGAGGTGGAGTAAGGTGTTGCTTGTGCACCACATGTATCTTTATGAATACTGTCTGTAGGTTTGAGCCTTGGTCTCATGACACCATTACACATTGCAACACATGCCTTTGGGAGACATGATGTTATGCTTATGCTACCTTTAGAGAGCCCTGGATGATATATCATGTGGGACAACTCTTAAGTCTGATTACCCTAACCCATAGGCCACACGTATGCAGAGTCCAGGCAATTGTTGGTACAGGTACTGCACAGGCAGTACTTGCTAGACATTCCTGCAAGTCCCTCAGTATTGTAGCATGTTTCTGGACAGTCTCCATGACCAGTTTGCAACATGTTTTGTCATCTGTTTTGGATGGGCATCAGTTTAATTTCTACATCAATGTTGTCCTATACTTCATACACACATACATGACTGTCTACACTGTTTGCTGTGGTATATGCAATGGAGAAGTAAGACTACTTTCCCCACTCCTGAGTGCTACCTTTCCATATGGAATCCATTTCATGGTTTGTAAGATGTGTGCAAGCCATGGCTGCCTCTGTTGCAGGTGAGTGGGCAAATGTCATGGATATACTTCTTGGATAGCAGACCATTACTTGGTGTGACATTGAAGCCCTGCACTTGATGGAAGGTGTGTACTCAAGAAGAGTGAATGCTGTCAATACATCACAAGCTGCTTCCACAATATGTTATTTGGAGTGTGTACACACATATGCTTTCAGTGTTTGTTAAGGTATGTGTTCCCCATATTTGTTGTCCTAACATAGGAATTCAAATTATACATTCATTTTTCATGCAAGGATCACATTACAGTTTGTAAAAGATGTGGAATGTGGTACTGTGGTTTGCCATTGTTTATATCAGGAGCAGTTGTCATTGTAATAGTGGTGTAAACACTGTTGTAGCCACTGTATAAGGGCAATGTTTCAGACATGTCCCTACTGTAGGTCATTTGCCCCACCATTATGTTCATTTCTGCCTACACATCTTGCACTGACAGGTTGTTAGGTATACTGCAGACTCTTACATACCCTTCAGATATGCCACCATGGTGAACACTGTGATGCAGTGTAGTTAACACCAACAATAAGTGAACAGGTACAGCATGCATTATGGGTAAGTGTGTTAAATGTGTGCATGGCAAATAGCATGGCCATAACATGGCCGGTGTATTGACAAATCTGAGGAAAACAACACCATACTCACCAACTACAGGCTGCTGCCCCAGTTGTATACCAGAAGGACCTAAATAGTTGTTTGAGAGAAGTAATGTCAGTAGCCACACCTCTGGCACTGGTGCAGGGTGGCAGCAGCATTTCAGCACATCGACAGCACAAACCCAGAATACTAGAGATTATGCCCATCTGTTCATTACTACACTGCAGCAACAGATTATCTTATCTGACATATGCATGTAGATACTTTACAGATAAAAATGGATAAGCAACAGTGGTCTAGTAATGTGCCCTGGGGACTTACCTGCATGCTCCTCATCCATTGTGTGGGTGGCACCCACCTCCACAATGCTGTCTTCAGCCTGCTGGCTTGGCTGGTGGGTGGGTGCCCCAGGGCTGGTGAGTAGCTCCTCAGCATGTGTCAGTGGGGGCTGGATGGCTTGACCACCCCACCTGTGGTTAGCTGGGCCCTCTTAACTGCAGCAGCACGCTGATGGGCATGGCGTATCAGATCTTTGCAGCGATGACACACCTGCTCATAATTTCGGATGTGCAGGCTGACATCATTTACCCTGTGGATGAGCTCGTTCCACAGGATGGTTCTCTCCTGCAGATCCTGGGCCCTGCAGCTGAATAGGATGGCATGATGCATGATTAGGTAGTGGATGGTTGCATCTTTTTCTAAGTTTGTAAATGTGGGCAGACATTCCCGGGACATTGTACCTGGAAGACATAAACAGGAAAAATGGTCACAGGACCTCATATGGTTGTCCACGTGCACATCAACAGTGGATATTACTTGCAAATAATCCAGACTATACCATAACACTGTAAGCTATCATGGATTTGACATCTTGCATTACACTCCTGGCCCTGACCTGTCCAGTTCCACCAATGTTGGACACTTAATGGCATAATCCACTATTCATTCATTCTCTGTAGAAGGATGACAGTGGCCATCTTCTATATGGATGGTGGGTTGATGGAGGCATGTGTGTGTTTGACTGTAGTGTGTGATGGAGCTGTGAGCATATGCCTCTGTTCAAGTAGGAGGCAAACTATAATGTTCCCATGCTCCATGGAGACTTGCTGTTGTTGCCATCAATCGGCATTATGTTCAGGTTGACCATTGATGCAAGCAGGAGTGTGGTTGATGTGCATATCTCCCTGCACTAATGTTGTGGACAGGGTGCCACTGTTCCCACCTATCCTGTCTAATGCAGGTTGCCTGTATCCATAGCATGTCTGTATGAGGTGTGCTTAACTCCCAGTACAGATTGCCTTGTGTATCTAGCTCTGAGACTGTGTACATATGTGGAGACATGGTTGCAATTGGTCTTGGTGGTTTGGATATGTCTGATTTCTACTCATAGTCAGCCTTACAGGAAGTCATCTGTGAACCTACATGTTTGCTCAGATAGAGGTGCACTTGCTTCCACGTTGTGGTGTGCAGCTATGTGCCCCTGTACAGCCACTATAGCAAAGTATTATGTGTTTTGTGTCTTGCTGATGTCCACCAAGGGGGAATACTCTATTGTTGGTGGAGGATGGTCGTACAGGTCAGGTACTGCTGATCCTATATAGCTACATTGGATATGAAGTGTACACACCTCTATTACAATGAATGGTACTTGTGCAATTGGAACATGACCCCACAAAAGTACATGTCAACACAATTCCCACCAGTGATGTGTCCTATAGCCTTCTCAGTACAATAAGGAACATAACCTGTCCTATGGAAACATATGGGAATTAATACTCAGTACAGTAAGCCAGTTGAATGTGTGTGCACACCCTTACACTGATATGTTGTATAAACACCTACTGAGATGATTACAGCATCCATGTGTCTTGGTTTGTACTCTAACATCATATCACATCTTCATTTGGCAATGGTTGCTCACCTTCCATGAAATAGATATGTTTCTTTTTCAATAGAATTGTACAGGTTATGGGTCACATTTGAGGTGAGAAAAGTTTTGACATGACTTTCTGTTGTCTCATTGGCATACAGCACGCATACCTGGTATTCCAACAGGGATGTGTACACTTTGATATCCAGTGTCTATGGGTGTTGATATAGCTGTTAGTGGTAGGCATGGACAGTGGGTCATAACACAGTTGTACACTTCTCTGATTACTGCCTGATAAGCATGCCTACTGTAGTACTCATATCAGTGTCATGGCACTGCAACAATCAGTACACATTTTATTTTGTTGTATGCAGTGACAGTGATATTGCACACATGTGCAACATGCACATCCTATTTTCTGGACTGCTTGTGACCCATGTTATTACTTCTGTGCCTTTCAGCTGAACATACACATACATACACATGCTCAGGGAATACCTGGTATACATTTGTGTTCTATGTCATTATGGCACACTGTATTTACAGTCTTGCAGCTCAATCATATGTCTCAGCCTGTTATACCAGGACTTCTGGTCATTGGTCCACATCACTGGGTGACAAAACAGGTAAGTCAGTTTTGATAAAGTATTAATATAGCTGCCATAACACAAGTATATGTGTAAGTGACTACAGATATCTGTCACAACTGTGAACATTGTCCAGAAGAACACTGTACAGTTGACTGTTATTAATTCAATATATCACATGCAGTTTAACACACACATCTGCAACACTGCTTTATTATGCTCATGCCCTATATAGGTATCCTAGATTTACAATACAAACATGTATAATACTCATATTCACAGGTAATATAGGGATATGGGCAAAATCCCATTAACTGGCTTAGCAGTGGCACAGACACGACTGTCTGACAGACACTCTAGTGGTTGCCATATGTGAGCTGTCCTTTCACAGGGTGTGTCAGGCTCTTCAGCTGTGTCCAAACCTATCCACCTCTTAGAGCATCATATGCGGACAAAGCCTAACAATGGGGGTATGTATAGGGGCAGATCGTAGATATGCCTATTACAAACCTATGAAGTTTGTAGCATGATACATTTTGCATTACCATGACTGTTCTGAAGGTGGTGGGGTCTGAAATCCATGTGTCTGTCATTACTTCATTGCTTCCATCTCCAGCTGTTTGCCAGACTAATATAGATGTTTGGAGGAACAGAACAAACACTATGATGGCTAAATCTTGACATTCTGTGATGATCTGCACAGTTGACAGGTATGGCCCTTTACAGAGAGAGACAGATGCTATGTCCATACCATTTGTTCAGCAGGACATCATTATAGCAAGCATTGATGGCACATGTACATCTTTCATAATCATCTATCTCATTATTACATACCAAGTACTACATTCAATTACATGCTTACATGTTTCACATACCTGGTTTATCTTCAAGTTCCAGCTGTGTACAGGTTGTCTTCTTGTTTTTTATTTCTTATTTTGAGGTTTTGTTTATGTGGGGGATTTTTTGTGTGTGTCTCTCTCTCTCCACTACTGGGATCAAGCTTGTTTGAATAGGTTGAAATATGGCTTTTGTAGGTGATGCTCATATTCAGGTGATGGCCTCTGCACCAGTTGCTCTTCCCCACTTGCTAATTGCATGCAGGCAGCTGTGTAGTTCTTCCAATAGCCAATGTCATAGCAACCCACTACTATAAATAACTACATAATGTGGGCATTGTACCTATACCTTTCCTGTATGGAAGACATCCTTCATGTGTGGAGGCAGTAGTGTTATAGACAGCAAGTAGGAATACCTCTTACAACAGGACTTGTGGACACAGGCCAACTACATGTTTGTATAAGGTTCCAAACCTAGG
>NC_056741.1:485774251-485804251 GCF_019279795.1 Protopterus annectens | reverse complement strand
ACATGCGAGGCCATACAATACCAGAGTAAACACAACCAGTCCAGGATTTAGAACTTTATTGCCAGGCAGTTACACTTTTATTTAAATATGACCTATATGGGACTATTACTGTCATATTGTCTAGTTTATTCAGTACAAATCATATACATTTTTTATAGTGCCAGGTGACATTTTACTCCTTTATATTTATTTGTTATGACTACTACAAGCAGTGTTGTTACTCACCAGCCTCATGACACAGCCTTTGCTACCTGCTGGCATGGGCTTCCTGGTTCACAGCATGCTCAGCTGCAGCTATAATGAAATTAGAGAAATATTTATGCATACCCATCCATCACAAACACAGGCTGGACTTTGGTAAACAATTATTGCTATGAATACTTACACAATGCTGAGACATCGCCCCTGTCTCTTGCTTCTTAGACCCACTGTTCCAAGAGCTCCCTCTTCCTCTGTTTCAAGTTGGCATAGTGGTGCTGGACCTGTTCACCAGTCCAAGGGATATCAGTGGTACTGATGAGATCACAGGCAAGACTTTCCTGGGCTTTCGCTTTATACTGGGAGCCCTGGTACTGGTCCTGCAGCAGTCTCATGTCATGTTTTTTTTACCAGGAGTCCTACTATGACCTTGGACTCCTGCATGCCCCAGTGCTCCACCCAGAAGTGCATGCCCTCTCCAACACCTGCCATACTGCCTAGAGTGGAGAACTACAACCAGCTATGAGCTGTATTCCTGTCTGCAGGGTTTAAATGTGGCCAATTTCCCACCCTTTGCCATGATTGGATGGTTTTGAAAATGCTGAGCTAAGCTAAGCTATGGGCAAACTTGCTTAGCTAAAGTAAGCAGTGCTTAAAGGGGCAGGTTCAGCATTGCTTACCAATGGGCAAATCCACTTAGCTGGGCTATCCAGTGCTTAGTATTCATATGTACACAATCCTTACACCCAGTCAACATAGTTGTGCAATGCTTAGCATTGTTTATGTTTTATTCTATTGGCCTACCACCTGTATGGGATTGAGTCATCATTCAATACATAATATAGATTTAGTTACCTTCCCTGACATCCACTAATGTTCTGTAATTAATTTATTCTTGTGCGACTATACTGTATGGGGCACTTGTGTTTATATGGGGGGTTTCACTACTTTATTACACTGACACCTCACATCTAGGCCTAAAACACTACTCTGGTTGAGAAAAATCAGTTACTTCTTACATAAATATGCAAAAAATTAAAATGTTAATGTTTACACATACAAAATGGAAATGGCGAGGTTCAAACCATGAATGACTATATACAAGGTGTACCCTCTAACCACTATACTATTGCATGTATGCTTATGCTGGATGGCTATTGTTTTTTAACTTATCCTGACATTTCAGCTGGGCTAAGCGTAGCTAAGCAACGAGCACACCTGCACAGCTATGCTTAAACTTTATTGCATATGCAAAAAAAAAAATGTATTTGTTGAGTTTTTTTATTTATGCCCTTCAGAATGTCCATGCTAATGCTGAACCTGTTATTCTATCAACTTTCTGCTTTGTGGGACGATTGTTCCTTATGGCTTTGCCCGCATTTCTTACGCTGAAGGGTTGGGAGGTGTGCACTATGTGCTTATGCTAACTCTGTTATTCTTTCAACTTTTGGCTTGGTAGGGATGATTGTCCCTTATAGCTTTGTCCAGATTTCTTACCCTGACAGATTGGGGGTGTTACAAGCGTTCTCGCTCATTTTAAATTGTCAAACGGCAATTCTGGAGTCAGGGGGCCTGTGTATTGTAAGAGCTCTGCTCTCAGACACATCTCCTGCACTCATACACGGAACCATGTTCATTTTACAGCACAGCAGCATGCCTTCATACATATGCATTGCGGGCTGCCGTGCTGATCAGAAATGGTCCCTGCCATGCAAGAATACCTTATTCATGCACGGCTGCTTGCTGAATCCGGAGGATAGGTATAGATATAGAGTATAATTACACACGGCAAACTGCCAGGACTACACAGCTGCATGCAAACACAAGTCCCTGTTAGATTAAATAGTGTAATAAGCCAGTGTGCTCAAACAAGACCTGTTAAGAGCAGCTGCAAACATCAGTAAAAATAAAGAAATTTCATGTATTAAAACTGAGATTAGTTATTTCAGAGACATATGTGATACATATAAAATTCCAAAATACGAGGGGAAGACAAGATTCTACTGAAGCAGTTGGTCACTGTCTGTGATTCTTGGTGTGAAAGAACTGCAGGCTACCCCAATACTGGTAAAATATGAGCTGTTACCTTTCTTGCTGCAAACAAAAATCCTATTCCAGATGTATTCATATTGTATTAGGCAAATGCAGGATCAAACACATAGGTTCATAGCTGAATACTAAGCTAAGTGCCCTGAAGGTACATTTTACGCCAAGTCAACATCATGTGGTCAGAATCAAATCTTGTATATTGTGTCTATGAGGTGAAAACCTTAACTATTGTGCCAAACCCACCCCAACAGATTTTGAAGTGCATTTTCTCTGTAGCATTCACTTCGTTGCTGACTGGCCCCTCATCAGAAGTATACTTTGTTGACTCTGGTGGTTCCTTTTCCTCTTCATCACTCTACACCACATCTATTTGTTTCCTGAGCTTGGAAAAAATGTAACCTTGAATCAGTAGCTTTATCATTACCATTCAGGATAACCTGAAAAGATTCAGCTGTTCTATTGGCCAGATATGAGGTAGAGTTGTCACCGTGGGGGTCTTCCCTTTCTGTGTTTTCTGGTACTTTTTATTGGTTTATCAGGATCATCCCCATCACTTCCAGAGAAGTAAGTAGGCAGCTACCAGCCTGCAGCAGATACTTTCCAGTAGATCAAGCAGTACTTTGCCATTTTTGCTTCTTGCTTTGCTGAGTCAACATGATTTTCAAAGGACAGAATGACATAAACTCAAGCGCATACACACACACACACACACACACACACACACACACACATACACACACACACACACGCACGCACACAATCATTCATACCTGACTTAATAAAGCAATATGTCTACATTAGAGGCGAAGATGAAAAAGCATAATATAACTGCCTGAAGTTTTAGAGAAGCTCTGCACTTACAAAGAAGCATCAGTCAAGACATCAGCAAGCATCAATATTAAATGAGAAAGGTAGGACTATAAAGGTTTTAATAATCAGATACTCAATAGGGCATTTTGCCTCAGTACTTTCTTGAATCATCTTTCAAATGAATGTAAAGAAAAAAAGAAATGAGTCAAAAAGGAAATGAATGTAGCACACAAGGTACAAAGGATCTCGTTAAACAAAATGTAAACAAACAGACAACGATGCTGGCTAGGAGGCAAATGTAGCATGTGTTTGTCCTTTCCAAATTCTGTCTTCACAAGTTTAGAATGACAGTATGAAAGATTTAGATGAATCTACCAAAATAGGGAGGTCAAGGGGCGGATTTTGATCATGTCCATGGATCAGCACCATTATAAAAAGAATGGAAGGATATCTGGAATAGACTATACTTCAGATGTGACAAGCTCTTCGTGACAGGAAAGGCAATACTGCATTAGGGGCAAAGTCTGATGTTTGTATCATTCATTTAAATTAGCTGTGGGTAATCCAGGCCTACAGGCTACACAATAAAGGATAAGTAAAAAAAAAAAAGCAGTGAAGTCAACATTCTTCATGCAAAGGGCAGTAGCAGATACAGCTATATATCAACTCCTAAAAAATATTTAGTCATTCCTATTAGAATGCTTGGCTTTACTGTTTCAGAATGTTAACATTTTATGCATAACATTGCACTTATGATCAGTATGTACAGTTATCACGCAGATAAGTGTTATGCTATAACTTATGTATACGGTCATCATGTTCTGTGTGGCACATCCTGCCCACAGTGTGCACCCCCACAGCTGTACATGACAGTGTCATGCCATGATGCTGTACCCTACATCCACATGCACCACTTCAACCACGTCCCTGTTGCAGCCATCCACCATGGTGATAAGTGCTGTGCTGGAGTGCATTACCAGGTATCCTGTCTTCCTTCAGTACGCTTATCTCAAAGTCCAGTTTCTTATCTCCATTCAATGAGATTTGTAAGGCAATAGATGAAAATAGGGAGATTATGGACAGAATCATCATTTGAGGGGACTTCAGCATGCTGTATCCCTTCATACATAGGTTATTAGAGGACAGGGATAGAACTTGAAAACTACTGACATGCTTAGAATGACTTTTAGTTAGTGGATGATGATGCATCCTATTGAAAAAAAACAATATTTACATGGCTCTGAAATCAGGAGTGGAAAATCGTACTGACTTATGATTGTTTTCAGGTGTCTTATTTGTTAATATAAGCTAACTAGATATTCTTCTTACTATATGGTCAGGTCATGCAGCAGTAAGTTTCACTCTTTTACATTGTAAGAGGGCAGCACCACCGCAGTGCTGACATTCTGATTCATTATTATTGAGAGCTGCTCAATTTAGGGAAATAGTGCATACTTTAGAATTTAGGGAGTTATGGTAGAGGAAAAGTGCACATTGCATCTCACATTCTACTGGGGCTTAATGAAGCAGCAGACATTATGTGTCATTTAAGGAAAAGAGCAGACATGGTTTAAGCACTGGATCACATAGAATAAGTACAGCAGCCTGGCTGGAATTCCCTGATTTGATTGTTTTTGTGTGACCCCAAGTGCTGTGGCAGACCCTGGTTTGCTTAGTTTGTTACAAGATGCTGAAACTGGACCTCAGTAAAGGCTTATCACCAAGAATACCAGAGGCCTTGGATAATATTTCTTAAAAGAGGTCAAACATTCGCTTTCCTGTAGAATAAAGGACTAAGAAAGGTAAACTAGGCTCAGGGCCCAAACCGAAGGAATGAATTCTTCACCCAAGCTGTTCTATATAACTTGTTAAGTAGTTCTTATAAAAGATATCAAGCAGAATTTGACTTTATGCCTTGGACAACTAAATGATTAGTTGTAGTCAATGTAAACATGGTGTAATTGTAGAATCAGACATCCTGACTTATGTGTTGGTACTATGTTTCAGTAGATATGATGCTGTTAACCGAGCATACATGGCAAAGGGATATATGAAAAAGTGGTTAAAATTATATAAATACCGTGAGTAGTGTTTCTGATTGCTTACATCTTGGAAATTCATTAATTGTAGTGATGTGTAGAATCTTATAGGTGGGAATGATAAGTTATTTAATTTGGAATGTTAAAATGTTTATTTTATTATCTATGTTTTAGAACGGTGAAAAGATATGCATATGGTAAAAGGCAATAACATGTAACAAGATGTTATTTTATTATCAGACTGTACAAAATGTTCAATGATTATTTATCTTTGAAAAAAAGTAATTTGCCTTATTCAGTAATATCCTGATTAACTATGATATTAAAGGTCTTACTAGGCTTGACCCACAGTAGCTTGTCTTTGTTAAGTTTGGACCCAGATTAGAGAATCTGGTTAATATCTTTCAAAAGGTAACACACGCTGTTGATGGAGGTCATGTTGCATGCAGAGGGCACCTCAGTCTGGCCTAGTCATTTGGCACCATTCCTCATGCTGATGTAATTAATGCACTAAAAGAGAATCAGACAGACCACAATGTACTAGGATGCATAGTAAACTGGGTAAAATAACAAAGTAGGCAACAGGTGGCTCCTCAGAGAGTATGACGGTGACGAATGATGTTTCACAGAGCTCAGTCAGACGTCTGTTACTTGATATCTACTTTTTTCAGGTCTCCATATTATGAACCAAGACATCTGGTTAACCAGGTTTGTGGATGACTGTATAATGGTTATTAATCTAATGCCCCCCCACTGATACCCATGTTCTCCAGCATGAGCTTACATTTTGTTAACACCTCATGTGCAAATAATGGGTTCATATTAAATGCATAAAGGTGCAATATTGTCATATTCACTATACAAACCCCTCCCCCACATTAAGACAACAAGACATCACCTATTTCAAGATGAGAATGTGGTTAAAGACCCGAAAACATGATTGATAATTCCATGTCCTTTGATTATCATGTTGAGATTGAGATTTAAAAGTCCTTCTAATTTTAGCACAGCTGATTGCAAAAATAGTGTCATCCAGATCTAAAGAAGTCATTGACCCCTTATATTCTGTATTGATTAGGTTTGTCATTGAATACAATGTACCCTTTGGAATATACATCACCAGACATATCAAACAGGAAAGACTCCAGAGGTTCCTAAATAAAAAGATCACTGATTTAAAAACCCTAAAGCACCACAAAAGACTGGAAGCACTGTCCCTTTATTTGATGTCCTTTAGAATAATGAGGGGTGATTTGTGCCTTGCTTTGTGTGCTTTTAGGGACCCAGTAGTCAAGGATCTCTTGTATTTCCATAAATCAAACAATCTCACTAATACAAGGACCAGAGATTTAAACCTACATTTGCAAATATATAAAGCAAAGTGGAGAGATAAGATTTGTTATACAACACCTTTCCTATCTCTGGAGTTGACTTACACTGCAAATTAAGCAGTGCATTACATCATCTTCTTTCAAAAGGGAGCCAAATAATTGGATGAAAATTCACAAATTCACTCCTGACTTAACTGGCCTGGACCTCCTTGAAAAAGGACGCAAGGTTTAAGGGTGGGCACCGGCAAGGTATAAACGGCCACTAGACACTTGCCTTATATTTCCTATAAGCGTATGATCCTGGAGGTAAAATAAAAAATAAACACACCTTCCGGGTAGCCCAGGATGCTCCTTAAACTCTAGCAAATATTGTTATTAGTATTACAAAATAAAAGCTAAATTATGACAGTAAACCGAATTTAAAAACAGAGAGACTGCAAAATTAAATAGTCTATAAAAAAGTGTCAAATGTTACTAGGTACAGTAAGTCACTAATAAAAAAAAGTACATCAATGAACTGGGTAACTTATAGCTAACAAATAAAGAATACAAAGAAGCACTAATCCTGACAATCAATAGAGTAGGTCAATGAGAGAAAATATAATTGATTGCCCCCTAAACTGCAAAATAAGCAGTAAATTATCAACCCAGTATTTTATAAAAGAAACTGAAAATCAGATGCAGAGATGTGAAGTCGAAAAACTAAAACATATAGTTAAAAGTATTTTATGTAGGTAAACAAAGTAAAAAAGTGAATCATCAGCCACTGATTCTCCAACAAAAGTATATTTCATTATAAAATGTTTTCAGCAAATAGCAGCACAGTTTGCCCATCTGTCTGGGTGCCATGAATTTTGGAGATATATGACCCATGTTTCCAACCATTTAAAACAAAGAAACAGAATGTTAAAACCTGAGCCTGAGGTATAACAATATATTGAATCAATGGGTATTAACATAGTAACCCTGTTTTGAGAAAGACATCTGTCTTAATGCTGCATGTATTCTGCATTCAAAGCAAAGATAATATTTTAGTACATGATCACTCCCCAGTCAGATGAAAGCTTTACTT
The DNA here is from genome assembly GCF_019279795.1 of Protopterus annectens. Classification (NCBI taxonomy): domain Eukaryota; kingdom Metazoa; phylum Chordata; order Ceratodontiformes; family Protopteridae; genus Protopterus; species Protopterus annectens. The sequence goes on along the minus strand of NC_056741.1, from coordinate 485,796,752 downwards.
AAGAAGCAGTTCTGTCATTGTTGTATCTATTTGTTAACTGGGTAAATTTTCTAGGTACAACTCATTCTTTTCAGGGAAGACTGTCTGATTAAGTAGCTTGACCAATCACACAGTAAACAGAAATTTAAGGAATCAAACCCATGATCACATGATGATTATAACTGTAATCCTGTGCGCTGAAGTGGCTGACAGCATACTTAACATTTTATCTTAATTTTCCTGAAAATTCTGAACAGCAGCAGACAGTGGGAATCAATAAAGAAGTTGCCTATTCTCTGCTGCTTATTCATTTTTACACAGTGGGAATAGAGTTTATTTGCCACCCCAGATGTCATTTGGATTAAGACAATGTTAATCCATTCAACAGTTCTGCTTTAAGAAAATAGTGTTTTTTTTCAACAATAAAGGCCTCATCAGTGCCACTGTGTGATAACTTTATTCAGGTCAATTTATATATTCCTGTCATGTAACAGAGGAATGCTACAAGAACTGTGAGAACCATTCTGTTCTAAATCGTACCGCAATTGCTTGAAATAATTAGTTTGCACAGATGCTCTTTGCTGTTTCTGTTTTATATTTTGTGTGTGTGTGTGGGGGGGGGGGTGAAAACTGGGTAATAGGAGAATGAATGTTACTAAATGTATCACAGAATGTTAAAATTCTCTTTGTCTCGATTGATATTTCCCTCATGCTGAAATGAATGTCATTGATATCTGCCACTTATTTTTTTTTGTTTTGTGTGAATATTACCAACTATAGTAGCAAAGGCTGTTGTGCTTTTTATTCTTTTTCTAAAAGCTCACTTTCCCAAGGATTCAGAGCATATTCCTCATAATATTAGACAATTTTGTATGAGAGTGGTCACTCACCTCATAGGGGGATTCAGAGGCACATGGCGCGCAGTCATGGCAGGTCTAGAAGTGTTGTGGTCTGCATAATAAGTAAATGATAACAGGGCATGGAAGTGAGCATGACTAAAGTAATGCCAAATTGTTTATTCAAACAAGTACAAACGAGTGGCAAAGCTTTTGGGTAAAACCCTTCCTCAGTGTTAACAACCTTAAAAAGGCTTCACTAATTTATATGTTATAAAAGTAAGCACATGACAATAGCCAACCAATAAAAAAATAACAATTATTAATGTATTAGGCAAGAGCCATAATTAAAATATCACATTTTTATACATATGCAGATGTAAATCAGTGAAATTATCTTTGTTTTTTTACTAAAGCAGATTTAATACATGTTTGGACTTGTCTGAATAAACAGTTTAGAATTATTTTGGTTATGAATGGGATAAGTATAGGTCAGTGATGGCCATTATGTACACAAGTATCTTGTCTTTTCTATTTATATATCTCTTTATGTATCTCTAACACATCTCACTGAAAAATTGCAGTACATTTTATGAAGAATATGCTTACATATTCATCGGTTCTGTACATACAATAATGCGATAGCTAATGCTCTGTCTTACATGATATCTGCCATTTCTGAACGTTCACATTCTTTTATTGCTCTAAGATGAACTTTGTCTAGACCTCACAATTTGTTCATACTAATGGCCCCAACCCCATTCAGCAAATATTAAAATACATAATAGTGGACATATTGTTCCACATGGACCAGTTATATGGGTTATAGAATGGGCTATACCCACAAAAGTTATGGCACAGTCATGGCACAGAAGTTGTCTTTTAGCAATACAACAGAGCAGGACAAACTGAGCCTGCTGGATATGGTCTTGACATTGGGCCTGCAGTATATGGTCTTGACATTAGGCCTGCTGGATTTGGTTTTGACATTAGGTATTTTTATATTAGCAAAGGCAAGTTTATCATCTGTTCTACTTTTTTATTCTACTCATTTAGAAACATTGTTTTTTGCATTTAGAGTGGTTAAATACTGTTCTCTACATGAGTCCTGATTACTGTAGAAGTCAAAACTTTTATTATATAGTTATATATGTTCTGCCTGAAATTGTATTTTATTTTATCTTATTTATATCTAAAAAAACTCCATCTATACTCTGTGGCATATCTTCTACTCAGAGGCGAGCTCTGCTTAACATACAAGGCCATGTCAAACCCTGAGTTGTTGGACATGATCCACTTAAAGAAATCCCAATCCCTCAGAGCCACATGCTCCAGGGATCTAAACCTTGAACTCACAATGAACAAAACATGCTGGAGGGATAGGCTCCTGACCCAGAGACTCCCCATACTCTGGAATAGACTGCCCATACATGTCAAGCAGAGCTCCTCCTGGGCCCTCTTCAAAAGGAACCTTGATGATTGGATAGGAGATAGGAAATTCACCCCGGGGATCATGACAGGGGTCCAGAGAAGTAAATATTGTGGGAAGAAATATCCAGGGAATTGCTATGGCTAGGTTTGTATAGGCCCTAGGGCCGATAGCCTAGTACCAACCTATGAACCTATGAACCTATATTTTGATTATCAAGAGTAGACAACTGATCATGGATTGACTAATTACAGGCTCAGTCCAGCTTACAATTACATTGTAATAACAAAAAGTAACAAGCAACAAATATCAACAGAAGCATAACAGAACACATAGTAACAATAAACAATAAATATCAATGGAAGTATAATAGAACAGATATGTGACTAATAATACATAGGCATGAATGCAAAAGATTGGTAAAGGATATACAAAGAAACTGAAGCACAGGGAAAGAGTGATAGGTACACTTTCCTCGGGATTTGCAGGATGGTGTTACGGATGTCTAACAACATACGCCTGAAGGAAAAAACAGTGCAAGTGAATAACAAGTATGTACATAGTGAAATAAACAAGCATTTATTGGTTTTACCTTTTTCCATATAAAGGAGGATGCCCCCATAGTAGAGGTGGCATATTCAAAACAGATATTGCTAAGTTTTCATTCAGGCTAATTTACATGTGTCAGTTAAGAAGTCACATGTTAATTACCTTCAGTGGAGTTTTCCATCCATGTAGACACTGTAATGATGCCCTTACAGTATCCACATTTGAAAAAGGAGTGTAAAGGTTATCCCTGAAGCCAGGTGTTATTTATATGCACCTGGCTAAATACTAAATCACATGCTACAACCAATCAGTAAACAAGTAACAGCACTATGTTATTTTTGTCCTCAATAAAAACTTGTAGTATGCTAATAAATCTGGAATGCTGATTAGTTCTATGAATTCTGCTGAGACCTCTAACACATTTGGGTATCTGTGAATATGGCTGGAACAAGCATTAATCTCTCAGTATTACAGAGACATAAAATAAAAAAAATAAATAATTTTTTTCTTCTGATAAATGAATCATTTCTTTGTTTTTTTCTTGTGCACTTTATCCTCGCTGCCTGATGACCACCAGACCCTCTCCTTGTACATTAGCCCATTGATTCCCTTTATCAGTTAAGAACCAACTGGGAGGATGTTTTCATCCAGGCAGTTATCAAGGATGGTTTGAAATTATTTCATTTTCTCCCCACCCCTAGCACTGTATCACTTGGTGGTGCTCTGGGAATGGGATGTAAATGAAATGATGGTGGAGGAAGTCCCATCACTTCCACAAGAAGTATTTCCCTTAAAGGAACTCAGCGTCTCTTCTCGCAGTAAGATCAGTGGTCACTCCTGTCTCTTCCAGGGAGATCACACCATACTATGTTCCCCTGAGTGCATGTGAGTCCATGCCCTCTAGGAGAAGCAATTAGGCCACACCCTTCACTCCCCCACTCTGCCTAGCCCCGCCTATCCTCAGGCTGCTAATTGAACCATGATCACCTGAAATGCAGTCAGGGATCCATTGCTCTGTGCTACAGAACCAGGTTTTTTCAATGTATCATTCTTGAGCACAGAATGTAACGTAGCAATTGCAAAAGGGCAATTAATTGCATGACTGCAATACATCCTCCCCTCAATGATGCTATCTACTGGAAAAAGTAATTGTCCCTGCAGATAACCATGAACAAAATATGCTGGTTCATAACAATCACTCTGTGTCGAGAACATCACTTTACGGTCTTAATAAAAGTCAAATAGCATCCTAACAAGAATGGAGCAGACTGCTCCATTCTCAGTCCTTGGGAAATATTGTCTGCCTTCCTGAAAAATAGTGAAGCTTTCCCTTTTTTTTGAAATAAAAAAAAAAAAATATGTTGAAAACTGCCAAATGCAAATGCTTCTAGAGTAATCTACCCGTATGGCTTCACTACCTACTTCTACTCCTATACTTAATCTAGCAGCAGTAAGCACACACAGATGTAAACCTTAAAGTCTTCCAACAACCCAGTAATTTTTACTCAACCCCCCCCTCCCCAGAAAAATTGATTATGGCATTGGAAGTTTATTTTTTATTTTATTTTTCTCTTCCTGGTATGAAATTAAAACATGTAAGGGTTCTGTGCATGATTTGGATTTTCTCATATCCAAAAGATTTGACATCGATATACAATGTCAAAAATGGACACTCATAATTGTGTGTCATAGGCTCCACTGCACCTGCATTATGTTTTATGTACGCTGTATATACTACATCTTAATCATGGTATGTAACTTCTTACTGTTTTAATAATGCATTTCAAATGTGTTATGTTGTATTTATTATTGTGCTATATGAACTGTAAAGCATTTTTATGTGATTATATCTTTCTTAAGCAATGACCCATGGCTGTGCATGGGTATATCAGGAGGTACTCAGTTTGATCTCAAGGGGTAAGCCCAAGTCATTAAACAAAGCCAGCTGTAGATAAATCTTGATATACCCACAAACAGGAGTAGATTATTGCTTTTATATAATAGAAAGAAATTGCTTAGCTTCTTAAATAATGTCCTTGTAACCGCAGCATATAAATTGATAAAAGAGAGGAAGTATAATAATTATATTCTTTTATCGAGTTACTGGAGAGAGAAATTGATATTCCCAGATGACAATAAGATATTGGAGGCATTTAAATTAACATTAAAGTCCGTATCCCTTCAGAAATTGGTATTTACGCAGCTGATGATATTTAACAATGCATACTATACTCGTCTCACTTTGCACAAATTTGATGCGAAGAATTCACCCATATGCCCACATTGCTTTGATCAGACAGCAGATTTGCTTCACATGTTCTGGAGTTGTAAGTGCATTTATAAATTGTGGAATTCATTAAAATTGCAGTTACAAAAAATGGGTTACCAAAATTCAACACTCTCTTGGGAGTTTATGATTCTTCATATTCCCCCGTAGAATCTAAATACATAAAAAAACGATTGTAATTATGAATATTTGCCTATTAATGAAATTATATATAGCCACAAATTGGTTGAACCCAGCCCAGACATCGTGGGAAAATTTCAGATTGTTGGCCATAAAACACATCTTAGCGCATAGACTGTTAATTAGTGATCACAAGAAAAATATCAACAACATAAAAATCTGGGAGCAAATTTTTAATATTATTTTGGCTTAAGAGGTTACTATCCACTTTTTCTCGGGAACCAGAATATAGTCTAAATCAACCTTAGATTAGATAGAAAATGTACAGAAAAGACAGATTGTTGGCTTGGATTTGTTAATGTTGGATTTTTTTTTTTTTTATTATTTTCCTTTTGATTGTGAGTGCTGTACCTTTGATCAATACATGAGGTTGATATATATGTGAAATTAACCAATGGAAGCATTTTGTATATATTGTATATAATGTGTGAATTTGTAATATGGTTGTGAAAAATAATAAAAAATGATTATTGAAAAAAAAAAAAATAATGTCCTCGTATAACGCCACTTCGGTTTTGTTTTGCATCGTCTTTGGTGGGTTGATGTACTATGCATGTGTACGAGACTTGTGTGCTCATGGTTGCACAGTAGTACAGCAGTGCAGTGCAGACGCAATGGAAAAAAGAGAATCTCTGTTGCTGGTTTGTTTTAATATTTAAAAAGTGAGGATTTTATGAAGGACAGCAGAGAAATATAAGGGAGTCTGACAGCTCAATGGTATTTCAGTGGCTGGACTTTTTTCTATCGATATATGCTTCGTTTTCAGCATTTAGTAATAGTCACAGAATGACCAGATGCGCCTTTCCACCAGAATCATGGCTTACTGTAACACAGGATGAGAAATCATGTAACTACCTCAGTAACTGATACAGAATCAAATCTCAAGCTAAATGCAGAGGTGAATGTGGCATATACCAGCCTGGTGACTAACCAACAGATACTGTTCAAAGAAGTTGCCTTATTAATATAGGAACTTTCAACATATTCTATATTCTACTGTGCTTCCAAAACAGAAGTTTGAAGTCAATTTGAGACGCATGATTACATGAAAGATTTCATCTAAAAACTAATTTACTGAAGCAAGCATTCTGAAAACAAGGGAACAAAATATGTAATCATAAACAATGGCAAATGTGCCAGGTTTTATGAAATTGTAACGCAACTCATTTCACATACTAAATAATTTACATGTGCACATGGTATACACCTGATGTGTGCCCTGCAGTACGGTACAGTTTCTGCACTGATATCTTACTGGTACAGTTAGAGTATGGGCATCTGGATGAGACAGAATCATACATGATTTACTCAAAGTGTTTTATGTTGGACTAGATTCTCATTCGTTACAAACACAGTGAAACACTTTCTTCATCTGATTTTGTACCAACATTAGACTTAACAGCTGGGATCATCCTATGGCTCTGGTTATTGAGGAAAAAAGTAATTGGAAAACAGGGACACTGATATATACTTAACAAAAACACTGAGATATTAGGTATGGTATAACTTTTGTGCTTTGATAAGACTTTTTTTTATTTTCTTTGAATTATTTTAATATAATTTATATAGGACATTCACATGTTTCCTTTCAATTAAATACGTTGTGTTTTTACTTTTCTTAAGCAGTACTACTGAATATTTGTTATATAAGCTTGCTGTGACTACATAATGCAGTCAAGTAGCTTAATGTAATAAAGTGCTTGGTAGATCATTGGATAGACTTCATAATAAATGTACAGTGAATTGTACCCAAGTATAATTTTCCCACTGCTTCATCCTACGTGTCATTAGCCTTTTAAAATCCAGGGATGTGAATCTACATGAAAAGAGGGGTGTGTAAAACAAAGGCATTCCCTTAACATTACAGCTTCTGATAAAAATAAGGGGTCATCAGCCTTCATCATGTAAAATGAGAAAATGAATTCACTCAAAGGCTAGTTTAGCAGCAGGCTTCCTACATCAGAAGTCTTTCTTAATGTTATCTAAATAATCAGATTAATTAATCAATTAGGAATATTGAGTGGAGAAATTCCATTGTACCTTTTTACCTTCTGGCTGACATTGGAAATCTTTAGCACACGTTACTCAAACACGTCAAGATAAAGGTTCAGAAGGTACGGTCCACATGGTACACATCCAGTATGTTTGCAACAGCATCTTTTTGAGTGCAGTGTGTCATCATTTTTCAGCAAAATTATTGTATCTGAACAAATTCAGATAGTGCCTGTCACATTGCATACATCCATATCTGTCTCATTCTTTAGAAAAATATTCTAATGAACTTTATAGTTTGGGAATGAGATTGGAAGACAGAGTACAGGATGAGTGCAGTATGACTTTCCTCCTCTAACACACACACACACACACACACATATCTGTGTGTGCATCGGCATGCCCATGCACTTAGACATGCAATATCACTGCACTGTGATACTGTAGTAATTTAATATGCTCTGATACTGTGGTGTAAAGACAAACTTGAGAAACTAGGAGTTAAGGAAATATTTCATATTTGCATTTCCATTTGACCTCTCCTTGGTGAATGTCACTTAACTTGACCCATGATGCTAAGAATGAGTCTTTATCTAGCACAAACCATGTTAAGAACCTGCAACATTAGCTTTACATGAGTTACACAAAGCATCTGTAATATAACTGCATATGTATGTCACTGCCACCTACAGTGGGCTTTGCACTGCTGAACTGCAGGTCAAAGGCTTTTAAACATCTTGGGTAAATAGCTTATGTTATTTCCTTTGGCAGAGAAAATTATAGATGCTCCAAACCATCTGGGTGAACAGAACAGAATATAACCCCGTGTCATTGTGTCACTGCACATCCAGAGGATTTATTATTCCACTGCCCCTTCTCCTCTCAGTATCAGAGAGATTGAGAGAAAACTCCATTTTATTTTATCGCTATTCACCTTATCTTTTTCTTGAGACCCCATACAATAATTTACAATAAATTGTTTGGTGCTGTGGCATTTAAATATTTATATTGGGTTTACAAGTTCATCAAGTTATCCTGAAAATGAAATGCTTAATTTTTATCTTACTGTGTAACATTTTTATATATATTTTTTCCATCATAGCTTTCTCAAACAAGTGCTGTGGGAAAGATTTTTGAGGTATTAGGCCAGGGAGTAGTTAAATAAAAAGACTGCAGTCAGTACTACTTGTTGTATTCTCTCAGGCCTGATGTGACTGTAACAGGATGGGGAATCCTGATTAAAATGTAGACTACATCACATGAAGTATAAAGAATGTGTCTCCTTTATCATGGCAAAAAAAAGGCATTAGCCATTTTACACGAAAGAGGACTGAGTCGTTCAAAATAAAAAGAATAACACTACAATTTTATTTTACACACCTGCTTTCATATTTGGAATGTCTAAAAGTGTTTCACAGATCACAGACTTAGAAACTGCAACCTTATGCCATGATATAATTGGTCGCGTGGGTTTCCTCCAGGTGCTCCGGTTTCCTCCCACATCCCAAAGACAAGCAGTGGGTGGATTGGACACTGTAAATTGACCCTAGGTGTGAGTGTGTGCATGTGTGCGCCTTCTGTGGAAGGTTGGGCGCCGGGCTGACAACTCGACACCGTAAAATTTCACTGCCAATCATGAGCGGACAGATGATCCGCTCTGATGACCCCTGACCAGGAAAAGCCGAAAGAAGAAGAAGAAGATTGTCATTCAGCAGCACAACCTTCCTTTTGGAAAAAGGAAATACAAATCAAAGCAGAAATGATTCCAAACTCTGGGAAAAAAAAGTAGCATTGACTATCTTTGCCAGCACTTGAATCAAATGGCAGACCTAATTTACCAACAAGGACACTGATACAAGGTGTTAGTGAAAAGACAACACCTTAGACCAATTAAATTCTGCTTCTCTCAACTACATTCCTGATACAGCATTTAGAGCTGACATACTACTACACCTCTGTATGTTATGCAAATCAGAAATTTTTAGCTACAAGGCAAATGGCACAGATTTCCCATGGTGATTGCTTTCCAAGTCTGTGAAAAAAATACTCATGCATCTTTTTCCAGTGTATTGATTACATGGTGGTTTTATAGTTCTAAACAAACTACCCCCACAAGTGATCTGTATGATTCAGACAAATTGTCTCTTAGTTGAACAAAAGCATCCTTAGCCACTAATAAATAACATGTCATCAAGAAAAACTGCAGTTTTCTTAAGCTGAGTAATTTTGCCTTAGTTTTGTGTTTACTCCCTCATGGTAGGACTGCGTCTGGGGTGTTACATGTTTTTAAATAGTAATTATTATATTCATTGATTTATTGGTTGATTGATTTATTGATGTGTTAACTGGGTAGGTGGGGTGGCCTTAATGGACCTTTTATAGTGACAGTCTGATTCTGAAGGTAGTGCAAGGTTATATAACAATATAATTACAATAAAAAAATACAAAATTTAATGTACTTAATGACATATGTTTAGGGTTACCACCTGTCACTTTTTGGCCACTTGTGTCATGTGAAAAATGACAAATGTCCTCAGATTTTATGAGAAGAATATTTCATAAGCATCCTTTAATAGCGGCATGAAATAATTATTTTCTATCTAAACAGCTATTATATTCAACAGCATAAGCAACTAAAATGCCAGAATATTAAGCATTTATTTTGATAAAAAAGTGATGGTCAGTCCTTTGCATTGGCTGCAGGTAGAGTCTGTCCTGCAAAATCTCACATTTTCACAAAAAATGCCCCAGTTTGGGCATATGAAAAGGAGGCAACCTTATATATGTTATTGTTGCTAAATAAGACATATAGTTAAGAGGATAAAATATGTTTCACTTGATCAGTGAAATGCTAATTATTTTTCAAGGCATGGCTATGAATGAATGAATGGTGTAAGAGAGGCTCAGAGTAGAGGCCAAGGCAAGCCTACTACAGATTCATAGATTTATAGACTGTTACTATTCCAAAAGCCCAAGGGGCCTTTCTAAGCCTAGCCATGTTTTCCCAAAAAAATAATGATGGCCTGCATCCAAAGAGCCAAAGAAGACATTGAGGCACAGGCATTTACCTCTGTAAATAAGGGACATGGGTGCCAAGCCTGCTGTAAATTTCCTATTTCCCATGCACATGCCTAGGTTGTGTTTAAACTAGGTAATAGACAAACTCAGCTTCACATCAATGGGAAGCCTGTTCCATAGGAGGGATAGTCTCAGGGACACATTTCTTTCTCTCCAGCATGTTCTTTTTATGTCACAGATAAAATCCAGAACCTTTGACCTTGTATTTCTGGTACTCTTTGTCTTACGAATATGTAGGAGATTCATAAATGTGGGGTTTGCTGATGCCTTGCAAGCCAGGCATAGATCACCCTTCAGCAATCTGTAGGAGACTGAGTGGAGGGAATGGGTTTAATGCACTCTGCGTAAGGCAGCTTTGTTATGCCTTGTATTGTTTTTCTTAGAAACCTTTGAGGTCATTCTAGTTGCTGCATATGCCTGGTCAGGTACATACCAAAGGGAGCATTGCACTTTATGATTGGTCTGATAAGGGAGGAGTACAGTAGGAGAATGACCTCTTTGGACCTAGATGCCATGCCTTTACTTAAAAGTTGCATAACATAAAAGCATTTCCTCATCACTGTTGCCATGTGGTGGTTGCAGGTAAGGCTACTGTCTACTTGTGTACCCAGGTCTCTGACCACTGGGTCAACTCTTAGGGGTGTATTATCAATATGGTAATTGCCCGGGATGGTTGATTTCCCAAAGGGTGGAATTATGCATTTCTTAGCATTGAGTTTAACACTATGGCTTTGGCACCATTTATTAGTCAGAGATAGACCTTCTTGAAGAATGCTAGTGCCTGCAGTGGAGTTGATGATAACCCCTGCTTGCAATCATCTGCAAACTTAGCCATACACTTTCAGCATTTGCTTCCATTTCAGAGAAATTTATGCCAAAAAGGAGCACATTCAGTATCCATCCCTGGAGGAATCCACTAGTGACTGGCCTCTTAGTGGAGGTAGCCTCACCTATTTTGACTTCCTGTGTCCTATCAGTGAGCCAGCTGGCTATCCAGCAGGTGATAAAAGGGGGTAATACCTAAATTAGTGAGCTTGTCCATAATGCCTGAGTTGGGTATTGTATCAAAAGCCTTGGCCAGGTCGGGGTAAGTTGTGTGTACAGTCTTACCTTCATCCATTGATGTGGTGACCCTCTCAAAAAAATCCACCAGATTTAATAGGCATGACCTTCCTTTAACAAAAATGAACTGTGATGGGTACAGCATTTGCAGGTTACTTAGTCCTCATTTATCATGTCCATGATGATTCTTTCTCAGACCCCACATAAGTAGCTAGCAAGACTTATGGCCCTGTAGCTACCCAGATCAGTGGTTGGACCTCCTTTGTGTAAGGGAATGACTGTAGCCATTTTCCATTCCTTGGGCACAAAACCTGACTGAAGTCCCTAGTTGAAAAGGGATTCAATTGGACCAGAGAGGTCAGTGTTTCATGCTATTTATCAAACATCCTGGGATGTTATCGGGGCCCATCAATGCAGTGTTTCTGGCCTTGGAAAGTGCATTAATGAACTGTTCTTTAGTAATGGTTGGGAGGATTATGTTATGTGGTATTTCCTTTCAATTATCGGGGGGAGTGGGGGGAGAAATTTGAGCTGAACCTGTCAGTGAAAAGGTTGGCAATGGCCTACGGTTCAGTGAGGGTGATGCCATTTACAATAAGTTCTGCACATTGTTGTGTATTTCCTCTGATATTACATGCATATATATATATATCTATATATCTATATATATATATATATATATATATATATATATATATATATATATTGCTGTTCCTCTAGAAAGGTTTGTGGTTGTCCTTTGCCTGAGAAGCTATTTTTTCTTCAAATTTAGCCTTTGAAATATGAATTAACCCTCTTAGCTGCCTGTTTAGATTGGTCAGGGGGCTTTTAATATGTAAGGCTTTGTTCATCCTACACCTGGCCAAGATTTTTTTTCTTTTGTTGTATAACCGACTGATAGTGTGACTCCACCAGGATGGCTTGTCTTTTGAGTTTGTCTCATTCTTAATACGAGTTGGCACAGAACACTCTATACAGCTATCAATATGGCTGTACAGAGACTTTGTAAATAGCTTAGTGTATTCTATGATGTTTATTGGGATTGGTGGTGCTTAGAATTAGCCAAGGTGTTGCTTAGTAGACAGAGGTTAGCCTTGGAATAGTTCCTAAAGGTTTTTGGTTTTGCTGGATTCCCAAATTAAATTTTATTTCAAGTAAAACTGCCTTATGGTCAGATCTGATGAGCGAAGGTATTACATTGGTAAAGAACACTGTCCCCCTCCCCATGATCATGAGTACAATTTCAGGGATGTTTGAACCCCCAGTAGGAGAATGGACCAACAAAGTTTAGGAATTGATGGGCTTGTGCAGTAGAAGTGGTGCAGGATTCCCAATCTACAGAGGGGTAGTTGAGATCCCCCATGAATATCGTATTGGGTTGAATGGTGAAGGACTCTAATATGCTGAGAAAGATAGTATGGGTTTCCTGGGACATGGAAGGGACCTATAGGTTGCAAGGATTTAGTATTGCACCCTGTTTATGGTGAGTTGCACATGTATGAATTCCAATGGGTCATACTCTTTAACTAATCTGGATGTGTGATTAGTCTTAATATAGACTGGCAGTCCTCCACCTTTATTTCCCTCCTGTGCAGTAGTTAGTCTAAAGCTGTGAAAGGCATTATAATGTTGCATTGCTGGGGTACTCTCAGCAACTTTTAAACCATGTTTCTGTTACTACACAAATGTCTACACTCTCCAGGGAGACGAAGTCTTGCAGGGAGTCAAATTTCTTTTTAAGACTTCTAGCATTGAGCAGTACCACCCTCAGATATTCTTTCATAGAGTCAGTAGGTTTATCAGTTTGGGATTGCCTTAAAAAGGCACTATGGGGGTTGAAGAGGTCTTTGCAATATCCAAAAGTCTAGAAGGGATAAGTGCAGACCACCCCTGGCAAAGCAGCATTGTCTGTCGAACATGTCCTCCCAGTCCACCAGATATTGTACCCCTCTCCCCGGATCGACAACAAAAGCTGAGCCAATTGTTAAAATCAATCACTTTCTGTTGGTAACGTGTCATAATCCTTGGAGAAGGTAGTATGCCACTCAGTGCTAGGCTCATACCTGCCTGGGACCCATAATGGCTGCTAACCTTGACTCTTTCCTTATTCAGTCTAGTGAGGTGGAAATGGTGTGCCTCACTACTGAATCACCAATGACCAGGAAATTTGGATGTGTGCTGGTTTACATTAAGGGCTTAGCAGTGGAGGCACTGGATACAATGTTACTAGGTGTAACTGTGGATGGTGTTTTAATGGGGTGTTTACATGATGGCTGAGGACCCTTTCCTTGATTGTACTGTGCAGGAGGTCATGGTGTTTTAGGAAGGTTGCTCTGTAAGTGCCTCAGCGTAAGTAGTTTTATGTGTAGGGTCTATACCCTGTGCAGCAAGTGTGGTGGAAGTGTCACTAACAACCTCTACAGGATTTGTTTTGGTTGTGTTAGAGAGTTTTGCCTACAACTACACCTCTCACATAGTGTATCTGGTTTATTAAGAATAAGTGGGTTGTCAGTGTACATGAGGCAATTACTACATTACCTCAGAATGCCCATCTCAACCAGACTGACCACAGAGACAGTCAGGAAGTGTGTATCCATGGCTACTGATCTACGAGGGAGGAGTGAAGAAAGTTTAAATATTGAACAAGTCAATAAGACAAGCAACTTGATGAGCAAACTGGGCATCAGTACACATTTACAGAAAGAGGAGGTTTCAGAAAGATTGCATAATGATTCTTATGACTATGAGACTTCTAATTTTACATGGATCGGAGTTTTTGAGGTCAAGTACTATGATAGAAAAAAAAAACTTTTCATAAAAGCCGATTATATATTTTCGATTAACTGTGCTGTGGACTAGTTTAGTGGGGAAGGGATGATAAGTTTAATTAGCAGAGTTTGAAAAGGTTATAAAGCTTACAAAAGGTTTAGCTTTGAGGGAAAATGGCAACCAGTAAATCGAATGCAGTGATGTCCCATTTTAAACGATGGCTATGCTGGCTGGAAGAAACTTTTTGGAAGAATTTGCAGCATTTATTTCTGAAAAGAGGAAAACATCTGGAGACTTGTCATTGGTGGCAAATGATATTTTTGACAATGGTAACCTTTGCCTGTGGAAAAAAGAGCCTGGATGTCTTTTTCAGACATGCAGTTCACCCAGCCACTGGGGATGCACAAGCCAGTGCATTTCTTTGTGTCGGCCCCAAGCCCGGATAAATGGGGCGGGTTGTGTCAGGAAGGGCAACCGGCATAAAATTTTGCCAAATCATACATGCGGACAACAGTACAGATATACATACCAGATCGGTCGAGGCACAGGTTAACAACGACCACCACCAGTACTGTTGGCCAACAGGGTGCTGGCAGAAATCGGGCTACTGTTGGCTGAAGGAGGAGAAGAGGGGGAAGGCATGCCTGAAGGCAGGTAAAGGCTAGGACTGTAACAGTGAGGGTCAGAACTTTGAATGTTGGCAGTATGACTGGTATAGGGAGAGAGCTAGCTGATATGATGGACTGAAGGAAGGTTGGTATATTGTGTGTGCAAGAGACCAGATGGAAGGGGAGCAAGGCTAGGTGTATCGTAGGCGGATTCAAATTGTTTTATCATGGTGTGGATGGGAGGAGAAATGGCATAGGGGTTATATTGAAGGAACAGTATGCTAAGAGTGTTTTGGAGGTGAAAAAGAGTGTCGGATAGAATAATGTTTATGAAGCTAGAAATTGATGGTGTAATGATGAATGCTGTTAGTGCATATGCTCCACATGTTGGGTGTGCGATGGATGAGAAAGAAAAGTTTTGGAGTGAGTTGGATGAAGTGGTGATGACTGTACCCAAGGGTGAGAGACTGGTGATTGGAGCAGATTTCAATGGGCATGTTGGTGAAGGGAACAAAGGGGATGAGGAAGTGATGGGTAGGTATGGTGTTAAGCAAAGGAATGCAGAAGGTCAGATGGTAGCAGATTTTGTGTAAAGGATGGACATGGCTGTGGTGAATACGTATTTTAACAAGAGGGAGGAGCATAGGGTGACATACAAGAGTGGAGGAAGATGCACACAGGAGGATTATATCTTATGTAGAAGGGCCAGTCTGAAGGAGATTGGAGACTGTAAAGTGGTTGCAGGGGAAAGTGTAGTTAGGCAGCATAGGATGGTGGTTTGTAGGATGACATTGGTGATCAAGAAGAGCAGGATGAATGTGACGGCAGCAGCAAGGATCAAATGGTGGGAATTGAAAAAGGGTAATTGTGAGGTGGAGTTCAGGGAAGAGTTAAGACAGGCAGTGGGTGGCAGTGAAGAGTTACCGAATAGCTGGGTAACTACAGCAGAGCTAGTAAGAGAGATGGCTAGAAAGGTGCTTGGTGTGACATCTGGAAAGAGGAAGGAGGACAAGGAGATCGGGTGGTGGAATGAAGAAGTACAGGAGAGTATACAGAGAAAGAGGTTGGCGAAGAAGAAGTGGAACTGTCAGAGAGATGAAGAAAGTAGACAAGTGTATAAGGAGATGAGGTGCATGGCAAAGAGAGAGGTGGCGAAGGCTAAGGATAAGGCATATGAAGAGTTGTATGAAAGGTTGGACACTAAGGAGGAAGAAAAGGACCTGTACCGATTGGCTAGACAGAGGGACCGAGCTAGTAAAGATGTGCAGCAGGTTAGGGTGATAAAGGATAATGAGGGAAACATACTCACAAGTGAAGAGAGTGTGTTGAGCCGATGGAAAGAGTAGTTTAAGGAGCTGATGAATGAAGAGAATGAGAGGGAGAGAAGGTTGGATTATGTGTGGATAGTGAATCATG
Organism: Protopterus annectens; assembly: GCF_019279795.1. Taxonomy (NCBI): domain Eukaryota; kingdom Metazoa; phylum Chordata; order Ceratodontiformes; family Protopteridae; genus Protopterus; species Protopterus annectens. The sequence goes on along the minus strand of NC_056741.1, from coordinate 485,780,567 downwards.
AAGTGCAGAGGATTGGCAAGAGGAAGTAAGGATAGCTATGAAGAGGATGAAGAATGGAAAGGCTGTTGGTCCAGATGACATACCTGTGGAAGCATGGAGGTGTTTAGGTGAAATGGCAGTGGAGTTTTTAACTAGATTGTTTAATGAAATCTTGGAAAGTTAGAGGATACCTGAGGAATGGATAAAAAGTGTTTTGGTACCGAATTTTAAGAATAAGGGTGATGTGCAGAGCTGTAGTAACTACAGAGGGATTAAATTGATCAGTCACAGCATGAAGTTATGGGAAAGAGTAGTGGAAGCTAGGTTAAGTAGGGAGGTGATGATTAGTGGTCAGCAGTATGGTTTCATGCCAGGAAAGAGCACTACAGATGCGATGTTTGCTCTGAGAGTGTTAATGGAGAAGTACAGAGAAGGTCAGAAGGAGTTGCATTGTGTCTTTGTGGACTTAGAGAAAGCATATGACAGGGTGCCTAGAGATGAGTTGTATTATTGTATGAGGAAGTCGGGAGCATCAGAGAAGTATGTAAGAGTGGTACAGGATATGTACGAGGGTAGTATGGCAGGGGTGAGATCTGTGGTGGGACTGATGGATGCGTTTAAGGTGGAGGTGGGATTACATCAAGGATCAGCTATGAGCCCTTTCTTATTTGCAATGGTGATGGACAGGTTGACAGATGAGATCAAACAAGAGTCCCCGTGGACTATGATGTTTGCAGATGACATTGTGATCTGTAGTGAGAGTAGGGAACAGGTGGAGGAGACCCTGGAGAGGTGGAGATATGCTCTAGAGAGAAGAGGAATGAAGGTCAGCAGGACTAAGAAAGAATATATGTGTGTGAATGAGAGGGAGGATAGAGGAATGGTGAGGATGCAGGGAGTAGAGGTTGAGAAGGTGGATGAGTTTATATACTTGGGATCAACAGTTCAGAGTAATGGTGAGTGTGGAAGAGAGGTGAAGAAGAGAGTACAGGCAGGATGGAGTGGGTGGAGAAGAGTGTCAGGAGTGATTTGTGACAGACGAGTACCAGTAAGAGTGAAAGGGAAGGTCTACAAGAGGGTAGTGAGACCAGCTATGTTATATGGGTTGGAGACAGTGGCAGTGACAAAAAGGCAGGAGACAAAGCTTGACGTGGCAGAGTTGAAGATAAGATTTGCACTAGGTGTGATGAGGATGGACAGGATTAGGAATAAGTATATTAGAGGGTCAGCCCAGGTTGGAAGGTTTGGAGACAAAGCCAGAGAGGCAAGATTACGTTGGTTTAGACATGTGGGAAAAAGATGCTAAGGATGAAGCTGCCAGGTAACATGTATATAAATATGAAATATTAATTTATATTAAATTGAGTTTTTGTATAAAATATAAAATGTTTTATATATGTATTATATAATGAGTCTTGTAAGAAATGCGCATATACATTCCTTTTATGACAAGAAGGGGGTATTGTTGATTTAAATTTTGTGTCTGGAACTGATGTAATGATGATGTCACTTGAGTGGGCTTTTGAAATGTTTCCTTAATTAACTAACTGATGTTGTCTGACGAAGGTTGCACATTTGAAGTGCGAGCAAAAGTGCTCACATTACTGGTTCGTGATTAAAGAAATATATATCTTTTACTACATCCTTGCATTTTTATACTTTAGTTTGGTTTTGTTTGTCATTTGTAGTTTTCAGCTTGTGGTTCAGAATGACAAGTGGATGTAGTAACGATTCTTTACCCCTCTTTTCACAGGAAGGAATGAATGTTTCCAATGAGGGCGTCACAAACACTATTGGGAATCTTGCCCTCCTTATTCAGCACCTCAATAGTCGAATGGATGACCTGTCAATTAAACTGAACAATTTTGGCACCAGTTCTTATGGTGTGAGTTCCCTTTCTGGATCGAGATCTAACATTGACTCAAGGACAGCTATGACATTATCTGTCGTATCTTCGAACCCCCTTCCAGTTAACAACACTTCGGGTTCCTTGAATATGACAGGATCCAACAACAACTGCGACCGAGGTATGGCAGTTTCAGGCTCCCCTGATGGAGGCATTGTTTCGTGTACTTTACTGTCCCTTACAGACTGTTTGAATCCTTCCGTTCACCTAACTTCTAGCGGTGGTATAGGGAACGGTAATATTGACCATGACAACAGGGTAAAAGAACATACTATCGTGGACAAGATGAAAGATTTTGATGCCAAACTCTTTAGGTATAAGAAATTACAACTTGAAATTGTATATTTACGCAAATGCATTAACAGGGTTAATGTGCTGAAATGATTGAGACAATGGCGTTTTCCCTCAGGCCTTATTCCCAATTCACAATTTCATAGGGAGCTGTTAGCCCTTTATGACAAACAGGGCTGTGAGTTTATGACCGTGCTGGTCAATAATTACATGGCACAAACTGAGCAGCTTTGAAATGAATTGGTGGATTTAGAGACTAATATTGAAGGTGACAGTGATTTCCCCAGATATAAATACGAGTATATTCGTATTTTTAGTAGTATTGAACAGGCTGTCAACAAACTGAAGGTGGGGAAAAACAAAAAACTCGATCATGACCGTAGAGATTACTCTAGGGGAACTGCATACCCCCCTCCCCCTATGGTTGAGTCTAGTGGGTATGGACTTATGAATGATTGTAATATAACATCTGCCAATGGGAGTGATAGATCTGATGTTACTGAAACACAGGGTAATGACATTATTACCGATGGTCATGGGAGTAATGTGTCCTTGACCAATTCCCCTAGATGGAGTCACTGTCTTAGGAGCCAGAATGTGAACTTAAATCAAGGTTCCAATCAGGTGGATTTTCGGAATGGGGCATCATCCAGGAATTTGGGGCAGACATTGAACAACTCGAACAATCGACACAACAAGAGGAACAACCAACGTCAGAGATGATAAGGAATGTCTATCAACCTAATGACCTTATCCTACAAGATGAGGTTCTTCCACAGATTATTTTTGACTCAACAGGTGACTTTAAAATATTCAATTTCACTGATGTTTGTGTACCAAAAGACTTGATTGATCTACTTAGCAAAGGCTTGTCTTTTGTGCCATCTAGGTGCTTGAATTTAGTGGATACGCTTCTTGATTTGAAATTGCTTGTTCGTAAAATTAATCTGCATTGTTTATTGGGAAATATGCCTGCTGTTAATGCTGAATTTTGTATTTCTAGTATTTTTAATCCACCCTTACACAATTCCTTGATGTGTTTTGAAAGAGTATGTGAGATTGATTTAAGAAATTTGACAAAGAACTACAACAGAAGGAATATTACAAGCAATTTGGATAGGCCTAATATTTCTAAAAAACAAATTGATGGCTTGAATTATTTAAAATTGCATGATATTCGTGCTTTAAAGCTTGACAAAGGAGTGGGTTTGGTACTGATGAGTAACGAAGCCTATAACAATGAAATTTTGAATATTTTGTCCACGGATAATTATGAGAAAGCTTCAATCAATGAATTAAATGGGGCTTATAAATGTATTAAGGGATTACTGGATGATTTATTTATTGATAGAATGATTGATTTGGACACCCTTAACTTTCTTACAATTCCATCTCCTGTTGTACCAGTTATGTTTGGGTTACCCAAGCTACATAAAAACTTGAAAAAACCTCCATTTCATCCTATTGTTGATGGGCGTAATAGTTATCACTTATGGTTGTGCAAAAGTTGTAGACATGAAATTAAAGAAATATTTAGTTGGACAGACCCAGATTCGTCACGACTCTTGGCACTTCTTAGAAAGCATAAATAAGTTAAAGTACCGTGATGATGTTCACTTTTTAACGATTGATGCTTGTGATTTATATACGGTCATCCCTCAATCTTTGGGGGTTTATTGGGTGAAAGAATTTTTACATATGATTGGTGTTTCGGGTGATGAAATAAACTTGATTGAATATTTTCTTGATATTATTTTGCCTAATAACTACATTCTTTTTGGGAGTGACATCTACCTCCAAAAATGTGGTATAGCCATGGGCTCCCCATGTGGAGGGAGCTTTGCCAACTGTGTTACTGGCATACTGGGAAACCATGTTGCTTTTCAAACATGTCATCTTCAAAAAGCATGTCACTTGGTATACACGTTACCTGGATGACATTTTTATACTATTTCATGGGAACCATGCTGATGTTGTTGAGTTTGTGGAAAGTATTTCAGAATTAACTGACTTTTTAAAATTCACCTACGAATTCCACGTTAATGAAATTAGCTTTTTGGATGTCTTATTAAGAAAAGATAGCTTGAATGGGTGTTATACAGCGAAAATGTACCGTAAACCAATATATTCTAATTGTTTTTTACATTTTGAGAGTTCCCACTCATTTTTCCAGAAATGGTCCATTGTATAGGGTCAGTTAGTTAGGGCTGCCCACTTGACAACTTTGGATAATGATTATCTGATCGAATGTGAGACCCTTAAAGGAATGTTTATCTTACGAGGATATCCCCCCGACTTATTGGAAACATTGATTGAAGAGGTCACCAATAAATGTAATTCGGTGTGGTTTAAACCTATAATTAATAATGGAATGGTGGTTTCCATGGAAACATTGAATATTTAAACTCTAATAATGACCCGAGTATAGATTAAGGAACTACCAATACAAATGGAAATGGATTTAATGATAATTTTCCTTTGATTTTTAGTAATGCTTTTTCACTTAATGCATATGATGCACGGTCCATTTTGTGCAAAAATTGGACCTTGCTGACAGATGATGGCAGCCTTAGGAATAAAGTATCTGTTTCCCCTAAGGTTGTGTATAAACAGGGTGTTACCCTTAAACGTATGATAGAAAGAAATTGGGCAGCACCCGCTAGACCTGGGGGGATGTTTAAATGTGGTTCTTGCAACCAGTGTAAACACATAAAGGTAACTAATAAATTCACCTTGAATATGGTTGACTTTTCCATTAAAGAGAGGTTTAATTGTAATAGTAATGGTGTAGTATATCTGGCTGAGTGTCAGTGGTGTCCACAATTTTATATTGGGAAGACTGAACGTCACTTGAAGCAGAGAGTGTATGAACACCAGTACAGTATAATGAAAAAAGACTGTACTAATGCTCTAGCCAGACACATTAATGATCATAATGACCACTTTTTCCTATTATTGGTTATTGAATAAGTGAATGTCGACCCTAGGGGTGGTCCTTGGTTGTTAGTATTAGAACAAAGGGAACTGTGGTGGCAATTGTTAACAAACGCCTATATGTTTCCCAGACTTAATGAAATTAGCTCCCTGAAATGTATGCTTAAACTGAAGGCCTTGGAAAGACAGTAATTATATAAACATATGTGGTTCTGGGTAAGCATGGTGTACTTTTAAGTACACATTTATTAGTATGCACATATGTATTATCTTATATAATATATATATATATATATATATATATATATATATATATATATATATATATATATATATATTAATTATGTATTTTATATATTTTTTAATTTTATTTTTTATTTTTTATTTTTATGAAATACTTAAAGTATATAAATATGAGATATTAATTTGTATTAAATTGAGTTTTTGTATAAAATATAAAATGTATTATATATGTATTATATAATGAGTCTTGTAAGGAATGTGCATATACATTCCTTTTATGACAAGATGGGGGTATTGTTGCTTTAAATTTTGTGTCTGGAACTGATGTAATGTTGATGTCACTTGAGCGGGCTTTTTAAATGTTTCCTTAATTATCTAACTGATGTCTGACGAAGGTTGCACATTTGAAGTGTAACCGAAAGCGCTCACATTACTGGTTCATGATTAAAGAAATATATATCTTTTACTGCATCTTTGCCTTTTTATACTTATTAATCTTAGACTACAACTGGGTAATGGTCAAAACTGATCCTGAGTTATTTATATAGCAGCAGCTGACTTTACTGTATGAGTAATCATATCCTTGTTCTCCACCTATGTTGCAAATTGCATGTTTTCAATTAACAAAATAGTAATGGGCTCATGTCAGTTTAAACTATGTACAGATGTTCTACAAAGAATACCTTTATGCATGATGATATTTGTGTAGCTCATTCATTTGGGATTCCCATAACTTAGTTTATTCATTCACCATTTACTCACATGATCCATTTCAGGCTTACAGATGAACAGAAGCCTATTCTGACATTTAAATACCACTTGTTTTTATTTAAACAGCATTTATTTATGTATTCGTTTGCTTGTTAATCATATAGTACACTATCACTGAACCACTGGTAAACCATGAACAAGTCATTGCTATGGTTCTTGCCGAGTTCTGAATAATTTACATGACACTTATGT
>NC_056741.1:485594251-485769251 GCF_019279795.1 Protopterus annectens | reverse complement strand
TAACAGTGGTAAAGCGGTTAGCGTTGCTGCCTCACAGCAAGAGGTTCTCCAGTTCGATTCTCGGCTGGGGTGCCTTCTGTGTGGAGTCTACATGTCCTCCCTGTGGTCGCATGGGTTTCCTCCGGGTGCTCCGATTTCCTCCCACATCCCAAAGACATGCAGTAGGTGGATTGGACACTCTAAATTTGGCCCTAGGTGTGAGTGTGTGTGTGCCTTCTGTGGAAGGTTGGGCACCAGGCTGGCAACTAGACACCATAAAACACCACTGCCAATCATGAGCAGACAGATGATCCACTGTGGCGACCCCTAACCAGAAAAAGCCTAAAGAAGAAGAAAAGTTGGTCAATGTGTTAATGCATGGCAGAAGTAATGCCAGGCTCAAATCCTGACTACAGACAGTTTTGAGTATTTTGTGAACTGGCATAATGGTTAAGGTCTTTTTCCCATAGACTTAAGGCACAGGGTTTGATGCTCATCTTTGATGAGCATTGGCTAGTCCTAAAATGTAACACCAAAAAGAGGTCTTCCTGCACGGAAAGCAATTGCATGGCTCCACTAAAATAAATCCCAAGAGAAAAAGTACTGAGCCAGCAAAACAGTGAGACTAGAATAAAAAATATTTATTGTTTTAGTGTTAAAACAAACAAACCAAACCAGTTTTGGCTGGTAAACAACACAGCCTTCATCAGTGTAAAGCCAAAGCTATATCTCCATTTGTCTTATATACCTACAAATATTATAATGCAATTTCCTATTGGTTGCTCTAAAATTGCTCATTAAGTCCAGATGGGAACAACCCACCTAACTTGACAATCCATTTTTTCTCTTTAGAGTCCAAAATAGAATGCAACCCTGTTTTATTTAGTTTATTCCCCTTAACTATGTCAATTATCATGAAAGTAAACTTGGCAGTAGTAGATGTTACATGATGTTTATACAGTGAACTTCTGGATTTTTTGTTTTTAATGTCACTCATGTGCTCCGAGATCCTCAGCCTGAGCGGACGTGATATTTGGCCAATGTATAAAGAGCCACAACTGCATGTGGCTAAGTAGATTAGCCATTCACTACTGCAATTTGCAAAGAATTTTACATCATAAACAATACCACAATTTTTGCCAGTGAATTGTTTTGGTTTAAATATTTTGTTAAAGTAAGTACAATGGCCGCATGGGAAACATCCTGTAAGTGCTTCACCTGTAATGGTGGTTTGTATCTCCTGATAAGGTGTTCTTAAGTGTGAATGTTTGTAATGACTAAAAAAAAGAAGCAAGATTCCTGCCTTTACGAAAAGAAAATGAACACCTATTTTGGTAGCATGTTTCCTAAATTCAGATCACACTGTATGATGTTCCGATGCCTGTGTACACTGGTGATGAGTGCATCAGAATTCCTACCATATGTTGTAACAAACCTGATTGGTTCTGAAGTCTGTTGTTCATGTTTCTTATACACCAAAAGATCATCCCTCTTAAGTGTGTTGGACCAATTGCTGGACTGCAGAATATGTCCCATCCGATATCCCCTAGACTTAAATCTATGTGTCAGATCATGCCTATGTTCCTGAAAAGTGGATTCTTGAAAGCAGATCTGTCTCATTCTGATATATTGAGATTTGGGGATGTTTTTAGCTATGTGTGGTGGATGAAAGCTGGATGCATGGAGGATGGTATTATATTGTGGATATTTTCGGAACACCTTTGTACTTAAAGTATTATCGGGTGATCTGGTAATGGTGACATCAAGAAATTTAACAGTATCCACGTTATAATTAACTGTAAAGTATAAACCCCATTTGTTTTCATTGAGGAAGTTAAACTCCATCAAATATTCCACATCCGTCCTGCATACCATCCAGCAATCATCCAAATAGCGTCTCCAAATGTCTATTTCATCCAGGTACATGTTATGGCCTCTGTCATAAATAAGTTGTTCCTCGATGAAGGCCATGAATAAATCCACATATATAGGGGCAAAAGATGTCCCCATAGCCGTGCCTTTAATTTGCCAGTAACATGTATCCTGATAGAAAAACACATTATTTGTTAGGACATGTTCTGTCAGGCCTATATGAAATGTGTTAAACCCTGGTTGATGGAATTTGGATTTATATAGCCAGCACTCAATGGCTTCCAACCCAGCCCCATGGGGGATGTTGGTGTATAAAGCACTAACATCAAGTGTACACATAAACCATTCCAGTTCAAGCTGAGTTTCTGAAATAATTTTAAGAAATTCCGTAGTATCTTGTAAGCGTGAGTGTACCCACCTTAACAGGGGCTTCAGATGTTTGGTGAGAAATATAGATAATGGTTCTGTAATGTAACCTCTACCTGACACTATGGGTCTTTCAGGTGGATTTACAGGATCTTTATGTATTTTTGGCAAAAAGTAGATGTACTGACTGTTGGGATCACTAATCATAAGTTGCTACATGACTCTATCAGTGATGATACCTTCCTCCTTTGTCTGTAACAGGAATTCATCTATTTGCTTCTTAAACCTAGATGTGGGGTTGATAGGCATTTCCAAATAGTAACGCCTATCCTGGAGTTGTCTTTTGGCCTCTGTATCATATTGTAACCAGTTCATCACTACTACAGCCCCACCTTTATCAGCAGATAAGATTACAATATCCTTGTTAGTCTGTAATTCCACCAATGCATCATGTTTGATCTTTGAGAGATTATTTGGTTTGCAAGGGATCCCAGAACTATGATAATGTAGATCTTTAAGAACACTGTTCTGGAAATGATGCACTATGGGATGCATAGGAGGCATGTATCTAGATTTGTGATATATGAAGGTGTCCCTATCACCATAATCAGAGTCCCCAAATTGCAATTTAAGATTTAATGTTCTACAAAAATTCATAACATCTTGTGCTAAGTTGTCTTCAGTAACGAAAAAAACAGGGATAAAAGACAGACTTTTATTCAGAATAGACATTTGTACTGTTGTCAGAGTAACATCAGAAATGTTCAAAACATTTTCATTTATTTCTGTGTTGCCAGTTTCAAAAGCCCTTTTAGATTGTTGATTTTTCCGGTGTTTCCTACCTGCTCACTTATATTTGGACCTAAAGGGGCTGAAAACTGTGTCCTTTTTGGGGTCGATGATTCTGGTGCATGGTGCATGTCTGTATCTGTATGAGATGAAAGATCATCAGTAGATGATCCTGTCTCAGCTGGACGTTTCTTAAGAATTGACCTTGGTCTTTTATGTTTTGGGGTTCTGGTTTGCCCATGTTCAAATCTGACCTGTTTATTATTGCTAAAGGGATTGCCACCCTGGTAATCCATCTGATCTCTGAAATTTTTTTTAACTTTCCTTGATTTAAGTTGTTCCTCAAGATTTGTTAGATCACTGGCAACTTTATTTAGATTTCTTACAAAAAAGGCTTCTCCTTCATATTTCTGTACATCAGTACAGAGTTTAGTGAATTCACTGATTTCCCGGTCAATCACTCTGTCATGATACTTAGCCAGGGCATCTACAAAACCCATGGCGGTTTGCTGCTGAATGGCTGCCCATTGCTTGTTTAGCTCTTCATCAGCCTCACTGAACAGAGGCTGTGTTCTAATTCACAATCCTCTGTGAGTAATCCCTTTTGTCATATAGGCTTTGAAGAGCTTAGAGTGCCAAACATGTGACCTAAGTGATCTCATGTGTCTATGTAATTTATCAAAAGCCAACCCACAGCTAGACTCAGGACCCAAGGGTATCTCATTAATTCCATTGGTGGATGATAAACCTAATTCAAATACACCCAAATCCTCCCTATCAGTTGACAAACCAGATATTAGTCTTGTTAACTCCATGATATAAGGAAAAATATTTAGTTATTCTGTATTGAATAATAAGAGTGACTTGATAAAATCAATATCAGAAGTGCCAATATATTGATATCCAGATTGAAAAAATTGTACTTCCTCACAGCTGATAGCTTAATATAAACAATATTCATATAATCCAATATCTTGGCAATAATAGCCAATGATACCTACATAACAATGCTACACCAAAATATTAATTCAGCTGTGGTTAATCATATCTCTCCTAGCATTGGAGCAATAATAGCCACAAACTCAAACTTGAGACCTGGCATTAACCTGGTAATAATAATGCTACGCTCCAACATTTAAGATATCATAGCTTATCCGAAACCATCATTTTAATTCCTGTATGTAATTGGATAACAAGTCACCCATCGAAACCAATCTATAATTCTGATTTGCGAACTAATAACTTGGGTCTTGCAAAATGCAGGCCCCTATCGATAAGTAACCAAACAGGCCTTGTTCTAAAAACTAGCGTTCAAAAAAACAACACCCCCCCCCCCCCAGGTCCTTGGTAAGCTGTAGTTGCATAGAAAACTTAATAAGCAATGGTAGTCAGTCAGCAGCAAAAACAGTTGGCTATGTGTTGGTTAATTAAACTGTACCCCTAAGAAAGTACTTTTAGTGCATCAGACCAAGGTCAACTCAGCCCTGAACCAATAACTCATATAGATTTAAATGAAGTTACCTTGCTTAAACACCAACAATTGGAAATACCCTACAATACCATAAAGGACCCGTTAGATATAAAGAAATATAATAATCTCAAATTAGAGAGAAACCACAATATAAATTGTTAAACTTCAACATTAGTTACTAAGGAAATCACACCTGTCATCTAATGTAAAGGACTTGTAAGGACCATTGGAACTAAAAGATTTTAAACAACTACCTGTATATTTATAAAAAAAAAAATTAAAGGCACAGCTATGGGGGCATCTTTTGCCCCTATATATGTGAATTTATTCATGGCCTTCATCGAGGAACAACTTATTTATGACAGAGGCCATAACATGTACCTGGATGAAATAGAAATTTGGAGACGCTATTTGGATGATTGCTGGATGGTATGGAGGACGGATGTGGAATATCTGATGGAGTTTGTTAACTACCTCAATGAAAACAAATGGGGTTTATACTTTACAGTTAATTATGATGTGGATACTATTACGTTTCTTGATGTCACCATTACCAGATCACCCGATAATACTTTAAGTACGAAGGTGTTCCATAAATATCCGCAATATAATACTATCCTCCATGCATCCAGCTTTCATCCACCACACATAGCCAAAAACATCCCCAAATCTCAATATATCAGAAATAGACAGATCTGCTCTCAGGAATCCACTTTTCAGGAACATAGGCATGATCTGACACATAGATTTAAGTCTAGGGGATATCGGATGGGACATGTTCTGCAGGCCAGCAACTGGTCCAACACACTTAAGAGGGATGATCTTTTGATGTATAAGAAACATGAACAACATACTTCAGAACCAATCAGATTTTTACAACATATGGCAGGAATTCTGATGCACTCATCACCAGTGTACACAGGCATTGGAACATTCTACAGTGTGATCTGAATTTACGAAACATGCTACCAGATAGGTGTTCATTTTCTTTTCGTAAAGTCAGGAATCTTGCTTCTTTTTTTAGTCATTACAAACATTCACAATTAAGAACACCTTATCAGGAGATACAAACCATCATTACAGGTGAAGCATTTACAGGATGTTTCCCATGCAGCCATTGTATTCACTGTAACAAAATATTTAAATCAAAACAATTCACCAGCAAACATTGTGGTATTGTTTATGATGTAAATTTTTTTTGCAAATTGCAGCAGTGAATGGCTAATCTACTTAGCCTCATGCAGTTGTGGCTCTTTTTACATTGGCCAAACATCACGTCCGCTCAGGCTGAGGATCTCGGAGCACGAGTGACATTAAAAACAAAAAATCCAGAAGTGTACTGTATAAACATCATTTAACACATACTACTGACAAGTTTACTTTCATGATAACTGACATAGTCAAGGGGAATAAACTAAATGAAACAGGGTTGCATTCTATTTTGAACTCTAAAGAGAAGAAATGGATTGTCAAGTTAGGTGGATTGTTCCCACTGGGAATTAATGAGCAATTTTAGAGCAACCAATAGGAAATTGCATTGTAATATTTGTAGGTATATAAGACAAATGGAGATATAGATTTGACTTTACACTGATGAAGGCTGTGTTGTTTACTAGCCAAACCTGGTTTGGTTTATTTGTTTTAATACTAAAACAATAAATATTTTTTATTCCAGTCTCACTGTTTTGCTAATCCTAAAATGTCCCACAAACACTTTAGCCCAGTACTTACATTTGAACCTCTGAACCTATGAACTGTAAACAGATAACAGCTGACTAACCTAAATTACTTAAAATTTTAACAGAGCAACACATTTTGCATTAACGTGTATTTTGTCAACCACAATGACTAACACTGACTGTAGTCTTAAGTGATTTACCAAATAAAAATGAAAAGAAGTCAGAGGTGGTCTGGCAGTTGGTGTGGAGGATTGAAGGTCTTTCCTACTTGTGCTAAGGTTCATAGGTTTATAGGTGTGTACTAGGCTAATGACCCTGGAGCCTATATAAGCCTAGCCCAAGAAGATTCCCTGGCATCATGCTGCCTAAAGTTAGTTCCCAGTGCCCCCGTCAAGCAAGGGCACTGAACTGATCCCCGGGGTGAACTTCCTATTGCCCACTAGGGTTGCCAGCTTTCTTTGTGTCTAAAACTGGACTAAGGTCACGCCCCTCGCATCACCCATAACTCCACCCATTCCCAACCCCTCCCCCATCCATGCTCCACCCATTTTGTGACATCACTGTGACATCAGCTGATGGGAATGCCCTCGTTTTTGTTCCAGATGCCTGCTTTCAGCCAATTTCTCCCCAGTTGCCATAAACACTGTCCAAAACTCTCACTGTGCATACTGTCTTCTGCTTTACTTCTACAGTGATTACAGATATTTGGATTTAATTTAAAACATTTATTTCAAATTTTATAGCACAAACCACTGATACATATTTGCTAAAGAAAGCAATGCAGTCTCACAATGAAAACAGACTTAGCATTAAAACTACTCTTCTACAATGATTATTTGGATTTTATTTTTTACATTTTACAGCACAATGATGCACAAACACTGACAGACATCTGGTAAATAAAGCAATACTGTCTCACAATGAAAATAAACTTGGCAATGGCATTAAAACTTCTCTACCCTTGAAACAGCATTGAAACCCACACAACATCCACAGAAAATGCATGGCCACAGGTGGATAAAGATTACCTTTGGTTTGTTTGCAAATCATAGGCCCTTTGCACACAAAACAAGAAACATACATGTGTTCTTTTCTTTGATACACCTTCCTGACTTTATTAAATTATATTCCTTGTATAATACAGCACACTTGTTAGAGTGCATTTTAAATTTATTGTTTGAACATTTTTCCAGTAGACTGTACTGTAGGCAATGAAACAGAATGCATGAACCAATAATGACAAAACTGCCCAATTCAGAACATTTCCATCATAAAAGTCTACTTCCACACCCACACTATAAATAGAAAAAAAATACTTTTTTTAAGGGCATTCTTCTTTAAGAATGCCCTTCATGTCCAGTCGCACAGATGCAGAAGTCAAGATTGTTTACATCTTCGTCTTCCATGTGGGTAGAATTTGAATACCATAAGACATTTGGACTATGCAGTGGACCACCATGAACAGTCAGACAAGTGAGAGGTAGAGGTGTGTGTGTGTGTGTGTGTGTGTGTGTGTGTGTGTGTGTGTGTGTGTGTGTGTGTGTGTGTGTGAGTGTGTGTGTGTGTGTGTGTGTGTGTGTGTGTGTGTGTGTGTGTGTGTGTGTGTGTGTGTGTGTGTGTGAGAGAGCATGTGTGATGCATGATTTACTGGATGTGATAACTATAAACTAGACATTCTTGACATTCAGCTATACAACACAAAAAGTACTCTCCAAATGTTTAAGCAAAAGTTCAGTATAATGCATAGTTCACCCACCAACCAAAACAGAAAAAATGGACACAAAAAAAAGTATTATTTTGTAGTGGGAAGAACTCCTCTATCAATCCTCCATGTAACCCAGAGCCCTGTTTGCATCTTGTTTATTGTGTTTTGTCTCCAAGTTATACACTTCAGATTTAGAAACCTTCTTCTAGAGATAACAAAGTTTTAAATGACAATGTTTAACCAGTCATAATCACCTAACCAGCATTTAACATATTCTCTTTTACTTACACAATGTATGTGATAGTATAGAAACTGGTGCTTTATTTAATAAATTGAAATGCATGGGAACATTTTGTTGTATCAGAAGTAAATATTAGTTCTCTCCAGGTATTGTCTTACACATAAAACTCACACACTCTTCATTTAAATGTTGGCATCTGAAAAGAAAACTCGTCTTATCACACACACTACCTTTGTGCTGGCTTCTGAAATTGCTGCCTTCCAGTAAGTCAAGTTGATGAATTTCCTGAAGTGAAATAATATCCAAAGTCGGTTAATGCTGGGCTTCTGCTTCCTGCTTGCCCTACATGCTGGGCATCTGCTTCCCACTTGCCCTACATGCTGAGCTTCTGCTTCCCGCTTGCCCTACATGCTGAGCTTCTGCTTCCCGCTTGCCCTACATGCTGGGCTTCTGCTTCCCGCTTGCCCTACATGCTGAGATTCTGCTTCCCGCTTGCCCTACATGCTGAGCTTCTGCTTCCTGCTCACACTACATGCTGAGCTTCTGCTTCCCGCTCACACTACTGGATGTGAGCTCATTGAGCTCAATTCCAATAGGCTGGTAGCTGTGCATGTGATGACGCCAGCGCCGCAAAATTTAAAACCAAAAGTCTGGTTTTGATTGAAATTTCTAACAGGACAATTTGTCAGATAACCGGACAGTCCAGTCAAAAAGCAGACAGCTGGCAACCCTATTGAACACCCACTCATCAAGGTTTGAAGATACATGGTTTGATGTGTGTGCAAGTCCCTTAAACTAGAGAGTGCCTACTAAGTGCCTACTAAGTGGGGTATTTTACTTACACACATGCAGACACACACACACACACACACACACACACACACACACACACACACACACACACACACACTCCAAAGCTCATTGCTGCTGCCATCTCATGGGCCATTGAGCTCACCACTCCATTGCCATCTCCCATTCACTTGCTCAATATGAACATCATGTTAAACAATTATTTCCCTCATTTGTTCTGCATCCCAGCTCACTTGTTCAAAGCATTGTCAATGAAAGAGACTGAGCTATATTGAGGTGCTGAGCCAATTAGGCCAGAGCTGTACTGAGGCAGGAAGTCACTCTTCTTTTTTAAAAGAAGCTTGGATATTTGAAATTAATATTGGCAGCAGGAATTTGAACTTTTTTAATGGTGATGGCCAGGTTCTCCTGCTGCCTAGGTCACCTTGTGTTGAATCTGGCCCTGCCTGCAGTGAGTGAAAAGAGTCTTGGAATTTCTCTGCAAAGCACTTTCATTGTTGGTTTGGCTATTCTCCCTAATAAGGACTGTATCATCTGCACCTCAGAACACAAAGCAAAGATACAACACATACAACACAATCAGAAGGAGGCATCTGCTCATGTGAACAGGAAGGGTGCAGATTTCTCTGCTGTTGCTAAGCACTGTCCCTCTTCCTTTATATTGCACCTGTTATGTGTCTTAAGTACTCACATGACAGCCAGCGACATTTTCATTTTTCCTTGTGGAATTATATTCAAGCTGACAAAGTTTTATGTGGATGTTTAAAGAATTTTAATATAATGGAGAGTGGAGGGAGTCTGAGGTCATGGAAATGTGGTAATCATTTCTCCCAGCAAGCTTATCACAGAAAACTAATATAATGTCTGTGAACAAAAAGTATAATCCAGATTTGAAAAGGACTTGTTAGAGACCAGAGCTATAAATGTTGCCATTGGAGCTAAGCACTTCATGGATCTGTCAAGTAAGAAAAGCAGCATTTTACCCCCTGCACAGTATACAGATGATATCATTCCCACATGGGTACAGTGGTCCCAGATGTAATCCTTTCCATTTCACCTTGAAGAGGTTATAAAATCATAACTCACAATCTGGGAGTAAAGGGGAGATAAAAACACCCCCGTACATTCTAAATATTACAGTCTGTTGAAAAAAGGTCAGAAAAATTAAATGTTCAGGTTGAACACAAAATGGCAAATGGTGCTGAGAAAACAAACCTCTCTGAACAATAACACTATACTGGCAAACTTCCAAAGGTAAAAAATAGTTCAGGATCACAACCATCACCACAACCATAAACATGTTGAATGAGAAGTGCTTAATGAATGCTTAGGTAGAATTACAAAGTGGTCACAACTAGCATGTTCCTGAAACAGATGTCATCAGCAGCATTACTCCAAAAATGTCTTCCTTTTAATGCATTGTAAGTGGGATTAATTACTTGAGATACACATCAAAAGCCAGATTTCTTGGAAGGGCTTAAAGCTATTTGTCTGTTCATTATGGCACAGCAAGGTCAGAGGGGGTTTATATAAGGATAATAAGTATCATCCTCAAAAAATAATATGTAAAAGAAGGCTTTACAATCCAAACAGCTCAAAAGAGCACAGCAGTTTTGATCAAACGCATAGTTAAGAGAAATGTATCCTCATAAGAGGAGATTGGTATGTCTGCCCTGGAGACATGTCTCTCCTGTGATGCCCACTATAGAAGTGGAAAGAGAAATTAGCACCCTCATTATGCCCAACTGGTGCTTTCCATACCACCATAAAGATGCAAGAAGTCCACAATGTGGCAGGCACTCATACAGTGTCCAGGATGACAGGAAGTAGCTAATGCCATAAAGGTCAGACTTCCATCTCTACTAATGAGAAAGCTCAAAGCGAGTGAACATCTTTGTTTTAGACAATGTGTGTTAATATGTGTAGAGAGGAATGTAGTTTAATAAAATTCTTAAGAAAAAACACCCTGATATCCTACTAAAATCAAAATCTGGACACCAAAAATATAACTATGGAATCAAATAAACTGAATGATATTTAGATGCAGGATCATAAAATCTGAAGTTCTAACATGTTCTCCTATATCATGGTCATTATCAACAGTTCAACAATCTGGATAATGAAAAAGAACTCAAACTGATGCAGGCAGGAAAAGAGATACAAAAAAGGAGATTAAAGTTTACTCTGTCATAATACAATCTAATCGCCACAGTCCGTAATATTGATCCAATCACTATGACATCCACTTTATTCTAAAGCCACTATTATCAATGCTGGCTCTTTTGATTAGGTGTTCTTTCCTTTTTTTTTTTCTTTCTTTTTTTCACTACATTTACTGGCTCTTTTGATTAGGTGCTCCTTCCTTTTTTTTTTCTTTCTTTTTTTGACTACATTTACTTAAAGACAGAATCTTTTAAGTCATGAGGTAGATGACATAAGGCAGAAAGGTGAGTGATTTACTACATTGTTGGTAAAAGATTTTGTGTTTCACCCTTTAAAGATTCTGTCCTTGCCAATAGTTGTGTGACTGTGAAGCACGTACATTTAAGTTAGAGTGTTGTATACGATAAAGTCCCCCACATAGGGGACAAAATGTTGATTGACCCACTGCAAAAACACTTTTGTTAAGTGCTGTCAGTTTGATTTTAGCTTTAGGTTATTTATTTCAGTAGGTTGGACCTTTGTTGCAGTCATTTATAATGTCTTTCTATATTCATCTGGCAACTACAATTTTTTTTTGCATGATGCTTTCATTGTTTCAACCCCTATCCTACAGAAATCAAGAAAAGTTTTTGAAAGCCATCAAGAATAGTATCCCACAGCAGGTCATATTCCAAAGAATGCCATGCCGGCATTAAGTAGGGGATTGCTAGCAAAATATTACAATAATGGTTTGAGAAAATTAAAGTAGGGGACATCATAGCTTGAAATTCTTAATACATACATCATGTCTTCAACTGGAGCAGGAAGGTGGTGTTCTGGGATCATTTCCTGGAGAAAATTCAAACTGATGACAGTTCATAGGTCTTAGCCTTGTGGTCGAGCACAAAACAACTGAAACTGATATTATGTTCCATTCATATCCAGGCCTGCTTCTCCCCAAAAAATGTAGAGCCAAATGGAAACTTTACAATGATGGAGTATGGCACAACAAGGAAGAACTCCCAATTTTGTAAAGAAAGATATGTCAAAAGCTAGAGAATAATCATGATATATATATTATGGGACAAAGAGAGTTCCAAAAATGTTTTATTTTCTGCATCTGGTTTAATTTCACTATTTCTGCACAATGACAAAATTACTTATCTCAAAGGGACTCACATTTCTTTCTGAGGTGCATGTTTAGAAGGTAAAAGATGTAACACTAGAGAAGAGGAAAGCAAAATTCTGCAAAGGAATTTACAGCAAAAAGTTGATGAAAAGCTGAAATAGAAAAGAAATGGATTCAATGGTAGAAATGATTTCTAGACAATTCCTTATTCCATTCAAATTCTGAAATGTTCCATTGTGACCTTTAAATAGTTGACTAATCTTTTATCCATTATTTCTTAAGGTTATGTGCCAGAAAAAAGTAATAATTGCACTTGTTTCTCTGCTTAGAGCCTGTTGTGACTTCTAAGTAATTTATTATTAATAGATGGTAATGGCTGTGGAATGGAAAAAGTACAGCCGTATGGGGATGCAGTTACTACATTCATCATTCTGTCTGTCTCGTTTAGTCTGCATCTGATGCCTGGTACAGTTTGATGGCACTTTTTGTTTCTGACAGGGGGGTATGATGCCACGTCTGTCAGTATGTTCAAAATCACTGTTTAAATGAATAAATGCACCTGATACTCTGGTAAGTGTACCACGCTACTGACAAAAGACAGAGCTTAACTTTTTATGTAAACTGCAGTTATAGAATATATAAAGCACTGGAAACTCCCACATTTCTTTTTCTATCTGCATCTAAAATGACAATAACAGTATTTTCATATTTTGTTTTTTATTATAAAGTACTCTGAAGTATGCTACATCGTAACATAGACTTCCACTCTGAAGGATCAGAAAGCAATCCCTCAGAAATCACTTCCATGATCACAACAGAAAAAAAAAATATCTACACATTCATTGCAATGGCACAAACTGAAAATAGATTTTTTTTCCCCACAGGGGCAATTCCAATATACTAAATCTACAGCCATACAACACTGACACAAAGAGAAAACCCACGGTGGTATCAAGTACTCAGTCCATGGTTTTCATCAACAGCTACACTAAGTGTACAATAAGTGTACACCATTCCGAGTGAACAGACAACACAAGCATAACTCACACTTTCTTTCTCCTAATTTTAGTTTTGCTACTGATTTTCTTGCAGTTTTAAACATCAAGCAGGATTCATAAAGGTTACCACAAAGTACAGACTACATGTACACTAAGTATAATCTTTCTGAGTATCTAGAAAACACATAAATGTGGTAGGGATGTTCTTGAATGCAGATTGTGTACACTTAATTGTACACTGAGTGCACACTTAGTGGGGGCATTAATTTTTCTCCAGTAAGAGTGAATAAGTGATTTCTGTTTTAACTGTGTATCAAAAGATCATGGGTCAGCCAGTAGCACTGCTGTTGTTAGGGTTTCTTGGGTTACTGTTAGGACATGATTTTGCAGTGGTGTAATATTATGCTTGCACCGTAATGTAGCTGCACCTTCCATTACTAACCAGGTAAAGGAGCAAGTCAATTCTTGTTGGAATCAGATACGCACACAACATACAAAAATGCAACAGAAAAGCAACATCCATCTAACTTAACATGTTAAGAAAAGCTGTCTCTATACTCATTGAAAACCATTCAGCAGAGCTAAATGGATTTTTTAAACATTTGACTTTTTCAAAAAATGGATGTTTTGAAAACTTCAATAAAAAATGTCACGCTCTTAAACCTTTTAACTATTCTTTGACTAAAAGTTCACCTATCATTTACTATAAATGAACACAGGTGAATTGGTGAAAGACTTGGTACTCGCGAATGTAACGTGTTCTGAGGTGTACAGCTAAGTGGCTGTGATTTACCAGGTTAATCCAAAATGCAGTCAAAACAAAGTTTACTGTCAAGTAATTTTATATATATATATATATATATATATATATATATATATATATATATATATATATATATATATATATATGTGTGTGTGTGTGTGTGTGTGTGTGTGTGTACATGTTTGTGTCTATAAATGTTTATAGATGTTCACACACACACACACACACACACACACACACACACACACACATATATATATATGTATATATATATATATATATATATATATATATATATATATATATATATATATATCTATCTATCTATCTATCTATCTATCTATCTATCTATCTATCTATCTGTCTATCTATCTATCTATATCTATATCTATCTCTCTACCCATCTATCTATATAGGGGTCTGAATGTAGAGATGAAAAGTCAGCAAGCAAAGGAGAGTAGTAGTGCTGAAACTGAATTCATCCTCAAGTCTTGATGAGTACCTTCACGAGTTGGACCCTGATTTTCTCAAAATCTCACCAAGGCAGCACTGATATATAGACTGTATTTATATAGCATATATCATGGACAGAAGTAGGTCAAAATCTAAAAAAGATAGCTGGGTGCACAAGATCTAGGATAAAAAAGTGCCCAATCCTGGTAGGTGCACTGGTGCCAGGACTGGAAAAAAATGACAGTGTAGAATCCTCAAAATACGGAAACATTCCTACAATGTGGCCAGGCCAGGCCCAGGGGGAGGATGCCTCCCCATTCTAGAAGGAAGCAGCACTCCATAAAAATCATAAAAACTGATAGGCCAAAGAAGAGCTATAAGGACAATAGAGTAGACTATTGTGGATTAGAAAAAAATATATATGCATTGTTGCTATTATGCAAGAAGCCCATAATTTCTAGATAGAAGGTATACAAAAATATTAAGAGAGAAATTAGAGGAAAGATAAATACTTCCATAAGAAAAACTGTCAGAAGCTTCAAATAAAAATTTGTTGTCATTAATACAACAGATTTTTGAAAAACAGTATATAGACCAAGAAACTTTGATCTGTTGTGAAAAAGAAGTATTTGAGGAAATGTGAAAATATAAACAACAAAACCTAGAAATTTTTGAAAAGTATAAAAAAAGAAGTATGGACATGGGAAAGAAAGAGAGATTTGATATGGTGCAATATTTATGCAAAGGATTATTCAATTCAAAGAAGACAGACACAAAGATATTCATGGAGAAATATAGGCAAAGGCATCCAGATATGGAAAATTTCATAATAAGAAACATAATATCACAAAGAGGGAATGTAGAAAAGAAGATTAGTACAGTAGAAGTTAAAAAAAACAGAAGTTGAAATTATGGAGTGCATGCGAAGAGAAGGATTTGATGTAGAAGGTCTAACACAGGTTACATCACAGCATGATGGAATGAGACCCCACAGTAAGGAGAAACAGGAAAATCAGGAGACATCTGAAGAAGAAATATGCACATGAGAAAAAAAGAGATTTAATATGGCATAGTATCTATGCAAAGGAGAAAGCAAAACTAATCAATACAAAAAGACCAACACAAAGATATCTGAAGAGAAATACAGACAAAGGAATCTGGACAAGGAACGCTTTACAATACAAAAAATAAGAAGACAAAGAGGAAAAGCAGAAAAGATGATCAGTAATGGAGAAGTAGAAACTGAGGTTATGAAATACTTACAGACTACTTTGCAATTAAGCCATGATAAAGGACAAATTATTATTCCAGGGATAAAAATTCAAAGGGGGATATTCCAGGGTGATTCTGTCAATGCTGCTATTTTGCCTTGCCCTTAACCTATTAAGCTGTCTATGTAACAGCTTAGGCCAATGCTGT
Organism: Protopterus annectens; assembly: GCF_019279795.1. NCBI lineage: Eukaryota > Metazoa > Chordata > Ceratodontiformes > Protopteridae > Protopterus > Protopterus annectens. Next base: position 485,753,435 of record NC_056741.1, on the reverse strand, counting down.
AATTTGGCTCTTAGAAAACAACAAAGTGTAATGACTTCTCATCTTCCCTTTTTCAATGATTTGAAACTGCATATCTGCAAGTTGTCAAAACTTTTTCAGATGATATAAGGATGTCATTTGGTCTTGATCTTCTTCTTCTTTCGTCTTTTCCCAGTTAGGGGTCGCCGCAGCGGATCACCTGTCCACTCATGATTGGCAGTGGAATTTTTATATGGTGTCGAGGTGAAATAGTGCCAGGACTGGGAAAAATGACAGTTTAGAATCCTCAAGACACAGAAACATTCCTATAATGGGGCTAGGTCAGGCCCAGGGGAGGATACCCCACCCCCCATTGTAGATGGAAGTAGCAGTTCACAAAAAAATCACAAAAACTGATAGGCCAAAAAAGAGCCATAAGGACAATAGAGTGGACTATTGTGGATAAGAAAAAAAATTATGTATTGTTGCTATTATGCAAGAAGCCCAGAATTTCTAGCTAGAAGATATACAAAAAGATTAAAAGAGAAATTAGAGAAAAGAAAAATACTTCCACAAGAAAAACTGACAGAAGCTTCAAGTAAAAGTTTGCATTCATTAATACAACAGATTTATGAAAAACATTATATAGACCAAGAAACCTTAGGCCATTTGGAAAAAGAACTGACTGATGAAGTGTAAAAATATAAAGAACAACATTTAGAGACTTTTGAAAGGCATAAAAAAGAAATATGGAAAAATACAGATCTGATATGGTGCAATATTTATACAAAGGAGAAAGCTAAATTAATCAGCACAAAAAAGGTAGTCCCAAATATATTCAAAGAGAAATAAAGGCAAAGCCATCCAGATATGGAAAAATTCACAATAAAAAAAATAAGAAAACAAAGAGAAAAAATTGAAAAAGGATTAGTAATGGAGACATTTAAGAAATAGAAATTGAGCTTATGGATTACCTGCAAAGTGAAGGATTTAGTGTAGAAAATCTAACTCAGGTAATATCACAACAATATAGAGCAATGGATCCCCAAATTAAGGAGAAACCAGTGGAGCGGGAAACATTTGACCAGTTGCTATATGAAGATACTTTGGAGCCTTTTGTAGGAAATCAGTACAAACATTCAGTTGAAGTTGCACAGCAAGAGAAGGAATAGGAAACTGTGGCAACTCTGACACAATCAACGTTGATAGGCCAGTGTGCTCCCACATGAAAGAAAACAGATGACATAGGATGAAACTGAAGAGAATGCAGCACAGGAAAATGCTCTTGAACTTTCTATAGAATGCCTGCAGGAAATGAAGAACAAAGAATATGCCCTCAATTTAGAAGAATATGATCTAAGAGAAGAGTTGCTTAATTTAATAGAAATGGGCAGACATATTAAGATCAATGAAAAAAAAGACTACAGAAAGTCAATAAAACTCAAAATGTTAGAGGTTTAATAAAACAAATGAACACGGTAATTAGGACTGTCCATAGAGTTTCACATGATATAACAGAAGTAAATAGGATACACTACTGTGCAGCTAAATTAATATTAGATAACATCTTACCATAAAAACATGGGGTAATAAGGGAAAGGAAGGGGAGAAATCAAATGCCATCATGGAAGCATCTAATACATTAAAGTATAAAGTAAATAAGACAAGAAGTGTCACTGTTAGAAGAGTATAGAAGAGGGAACAGATCAACCAAAATAATCAGAAAAATAGAAGTGATAAAAGCAATGTGCAGTATCAGAACAGGTCAGGATCTATTCTGTACTACTGCAAATAATAAATTAAAAATATCAGCACAGGCAGAAAAACTTCAACGATATGCAGACAAATATAAATAAAAAGTAAAAAACAAGCAATTTATTGATGACCCAAAAACTTTTATAGAGAATTGTGAAACAAGGCAAAAGGAATTGAAACACCACCAAAAAAGAAGAAATAGATACATTTTGGAGAAATCTCTAAGAAGATCCTGAGGAACATGAAACAGATTCTAAATGGATAGAAGAAGTAAAGAAAGAATAAGAATTTCAAATGTACAATATATGAAATGGGATGATGTAATGGCCAGTGAGATTGAAACAAAGTTAAGAAAAGCCTCTAACTGGAAAACCCCAGGCCCAGATGCAATGACTAACTGCTGGCTAAAAATATTAATATTTTTACATGAAGATTTAGCCATCAGTAAAAACTATTTATATGTGCACCCCAAACAGACACCAGTCTGGTTAACAACAGGAAAAACAATACTCCTACTTAAGAGTGAACCTGCGAGCTATCCTAAAAACTATAGACCAATAACTTGCCTTCTGACGATGTATAAACTATACATTGGAACTGATGCTGACAGTTTTTTAGTAGAAAACTCAATCATGGCAATAGAACAAAGGGATAATAAAAGAAAGCCATATGGAACAAAGGATCATTTGCTGTTATAATGGAGAACTGTAATAAGGGGAATAATCTAAGTATGGCATGGATAGACTACAAACAAGTATTTGACAGTATCCCACATTCATGAATAAAAGAGTGCTTAAAAATGTCTAAGATACACCCTACACTGATCGATTACATTATAGCAACCATGAAACAGTAGAAAACCACTTTGCAGTTAAGCTATGATAAAGGACAAATTAGTATTCCAGGGATAAAAACTCAAAGGGGAATATTCCAGGGTGACTGCCACAGCTGTTCTTTTGTCTTGCCCTTAACCCATTAAGGTTTCTACTTAATAGATTAGGTCATGGCTATAATTTGGCTCCCAGAAAACAACAAAGTATAAAAACTTCTCATCTTCTTTTTGTAGATACATCATCAGATGAGGAACTGGAAGCTCAACTACAAGTGAACAAAACTTTTTTAGATGATATAAGAATGTCATTTGGTCTTGATAAATGTGCAAAGCAACCTTTAAAGCAAGAAAGCTGCAGCACCAAGAAAATATCAGTTTGGGACAGGAATGTGAACATCTGTCAAGAGGAAATATATAAATATTTAGAAGCTGATGAAGGATTAACAATTAAACATGAACAAATCCAAATAAAACTTAGTAAAGAATATTTTAGAAGACTAAAATTAGTACTGAAAACCGCTGTTACATCTAGGAACAAAGTCCAAGCTTTAAACCAATTTACTGTTCCTGCCCTAACTTACAGTTTTGGAGTGGCTGACTGGCCCCAAAAGGTGTTGGATAGGTTGGACAGGAAAACAAGAAGCATGATTCATGCTCATCAAATGATTTATAAAAATCAGTGCATACCAAGATTATATATTCCCCATTCTGAAGGAGGTATGTGACACCTTGAATTTATTAAATGGATAAATATGCAATTGTGAGACTGCATACATATCTGCTACCCTCACAAGACCCACATGTAGTGAAAGTTTTGAAACACGAGGAGAATAAGTTTAAGATGATTTCCCTGCTTAGTTCAGCAGAACCATATTGGTGTCAAGCAGGAATGGAAATCAAACCAAGCGTAGATAAAAATTGGGCAGCAACTGAATGTCACAATAAACACAAGAAAGAATTTAAGGTAAAGGATCAGATGAGAAGGCAAGAAATGTGGAAAATGCATAAATATAGTTACAAGTACAAAATACTCTTGGAACAACTTTATGTTGCTCAGGATCGAATGCAGGAATGGTTAAGGAGAGATTAAATTAAACCAAAAGATGAAAGGTTAATATTGTCAGCCCAAAACAGTGGATTACGTACATGTTGGTTTACAAAGTCCATTGAACTCATGGGAGAAACAGATTAATGTAGGTTTTGTAAAACAGAAGCACTGTATACTGAAATTGCATTAGGGATTCTGCAAAGATTATAAAACTGAAGTAGCTGAAACTCACTGGAAACATGAGCAATAAAGCATCAGAAAATGATGGTTTATATCACATGGGACTGTCCATTACCAATAGTTTAGAAGATCTCCCAGACCCTGTGTGTAAATGTTTCATCTCCCAAACCCCTGCTTACAGTCATCAAGGGTATCAGAACTTGTCAGAGATTTGGGATGCATGACTAGGCTTAAAAAGGCCATTGTGGTCATTAGCCTAGAAACCTCCCTATGAACCTATAGACCTATGAAGATTTGAGAAAACCAGATATAGTGAAAGTAAGACAAAAGTAGCATTGACCACTGAAATTGCTACACCCAATGACTACAGTGTATTGCATACAGAGAGAAGCAAAATCATAAAATACTAGGATATGCAAGCAGAAATGAGAGTGATGTGGAAGAAAGATACCCAGACAGTTCCAGTAGTATTAGGAACAACGGATCTTATAAAACAATTTTACAATCATATTTTGATATGTTACCGATATGTGTAGCTCCATACGAATTGCAGAAGGAGTCATTACTGAACACATTGCGGTTGCTGCAAAGAGTATTTCTGGCTAGCATTGGAGACTGAAACAATACTAATGTCATGAACTTTAATCAAACTTTGACTTAGGAATGGGGTCCATTCCATCATGGTATAAGAAACCCAAAAGACTTGGAGAAATTCAAAAAAGATACATATACACACACATCCACACACACACACACACACACACACACACACACAGATATATATATATATATATATATATATATATATATATATATATATATATATATGTGTGTGTGTGTGTGTGTGTGTGTAGGTCCCCCTGAAACAGATCACAGTGTTGACTTTCCAAACAAAACATACAAAACTTAAAATACTGACAGAAACCAGGTCAATTCTCCTTGCATCCCCCACCCCCTGCTACTTATATATATCAACTCTGAGGTTGCACAATAGCAGGGAAATTGCATTTTCCTTTTACCATTATAAAAATTATCTTGTTGATATTTGTTTTGCTATATCCTTGCTTAGTCAATTATTGCATTAGAAGAGTTTTTGAAATGACCCCTGTTGCTTTTTCTTAAAACATTATTTCATCTAATTTGAAACTCAAGGTCTGCTCTTCAGTGTATGTTCAAGCTCCTTTTGAGACAGACATATTAATTTCAAATATGATTGCATAGTCGAAACCAACCATTGGCTGTAAGTCATCTATTTGCTCCTGCCTATCAGAGATGCTCTGTTGCAAAATGTTCTCATTTTGCTTTACTACAGCATTGTTTGTGTCCATACTTAGTTGGCCAATACCACCTTCTTTTAATAACCCATGTTGCTGTATCTCAGCAAAGTTTTACAATTGTTCACCTTCCATGACAATACCATAAGTATTGATTTGCTTATTGTCTCTTTTGACCTTCATTTTTCAACATAGGTAACTCACAACTAATTTCATCAGGTTTATATGCAACTTTATTTCTTATTACATTACTCTTTAGTAAACCCCTTTTTCATTCTCAGAGGATTTGCTTTCTGAATTAACACCTCTTTCTTGCTTTACACAACGATGAACCCCCCTTTCCACTTTCAGATGGATATCTTTTTTAAAGCAAGTACCTTTTTCGTAGCAATGAACCTACTTTTCCTCATCCAAAGGTTTTATTTTTAAAACTGCCACCCAGTATTTTGGTAAAAACACTTTGTTATGCAACTCTTTTTCGAAATTATAATGCTTATAAAGAATTTCTTTTTACAGGTTAATAGAGCTGTTGGACATGCTACACTTAAATAAATCCCAATCCCTCAGAGCCACACGCTCCAGGGATCTAAATCTTGTCATCACAACAAACAAAACATGCTGGAGGGATAGGTTCCTGACCCAGAGACTCCCCAGACTCTGGAATAGACTGCCCATACATGTCAAGCAAAGTGCCTCTTTGGCCCTCTTCAAAAGGAACCTTGATGATTGGATGGGAGAAAGGAAATTCACCCCAGGGATAACATCAGTCGCCCTGCTAGACAGGGGTCCAGGGAAGTAAACAGTGTGGGAAGAAATAGCCAGGGAATTGTTATGGCTAGGCTTGTATAGGCCCTAGGGCCAATAGCTTAGTACCAACCTATGAACCTATGAACAGGCTGCACTGTAACTGCCATAGAAAGTTGTATTGCTGAAGCAAGTCTTTGTGACGATACAGGGTAAATATTTTCTAGGTATACCAGTTTGTTAGTATTAAAAACCCAATTGTATTGCTGAAGCAAGTCTGTGTATAGACGCAGGGTAAATATTTTTGTAGCAAAATTAGTTCTTTACTATTAACAGTTCACTACTCAAGAAGACTTGACATTAATGAAGATGTTTCAATTACCTTGTCACAGGTTTCTTAGACAATATTGAGTTCAGTTTAGTGTTGAATAAAATAATGCATTTGATCAGAAATACCTCCTAATTTAATTCAGTACTGTGTACACTCTGCCATAGACAATCTATATAATATTATATTCTTTACTACAGTTAGCTTCATCGCTGTATATAGTCCCACCATTTGCCAGTGCTTTTCTCTCTGCTTACCTCTTTACATTTACCTCTCAACAAACCACGCTTACACAGACTTAACAACATCTTCCATATTTCAGAAGCAATACAGGTCTCTTCAGAATTCACTAGCTGACCATGATTTTTATTTTCATTTAACAGCGGACAATTCACAAATGCAAGACGTCTGGTTCATGTAAACAATATATTTTTCTTTACACTTCCTTTGAACACAATAAAAAACAGAACTGTAGTAAATGTCAGGTATAGTTAAAAAATATTTTCAGTATTGCAAAATACAATAAACTATTTTGCTTCAAAAGCATATTAAAAATTCATTTAGTGCAATGCAGACTTTTCAGCCTTACACAGAATGTTAATAACTCAACGTTTCTTTTTCACTGCAAAGCCCCCAACTTTCTTGGAGTTTTCTTTCCAGTTGCCAACATTTCTTTCACTGCAGAAGGCTGTCACTTTTAGATTTCTTTTCCTCATTATACAATTTATTAACATGCCACAAAATGTTCCCAGCGTTTTATTCCTAGTTAGGTGTTAAACAGCATAACGCAGAAATGTTGCTGGTTTTACTACTTTTGAACTGTTTCAGAAGTGCCATGCCATTGAACTAATTTCATTAGTACTTCTCAGCTCATAAATACCACATCAGTAACAAGCACTGTCTGCATTGTTTTAGGCATTAAATTTAGAATGCGATTAAAACCTGCAATGTTGTCAAACTTCAGAACAGTATGACTTATTTTCTTAGAAAGGCAGTACAATACTTTTCCTCCATACTCTCTAGTAGTCACACTTTAAATATGTCTGAACTGCTTTCTCAGAAAGCCAAAGTAACAGCTTTCTCAATCTCAGTACATAATTGTTTTTGGCCACAGATTTTGTATTGCCACTATACAGTGTTCCAGTACTTTGTAGATCAATTAACGTTCTACTTTCATAGGTTCATAGGTTAGTACTAGTCTAACTGCCCTTATGGGCCATTTTAAGCCTAGCCAATTACCCCATGTCAGAATCAAACCCTGTACCTTGTGTTTCTAAGGTAAGCACCTTAACCATTACACCAACCTCCCACCCTCCATAAGCATATCACTCTTTCTCACTTTGCATTTACTAGTGGTAATTTGATACCATAAAAATGTATAGCCTAGTGGCTTTAGCTGTACATTTAAAATGCCTTAAACCTCTTTTTACAGTTTGATAAATCTAACCCATTGCTTATTACCAGATTCAGCAGTTTCTTTCACGAGTACTCTTAAGCCCATACTTCATACTACGAGTACATAATTCAGTAGCTTAATACATTCATTTTAGCAATTCACTATGCATTTTCTCTCAGCAATATCATGTTACTTTGTTAAAACATTCAATAATTGTTAATATTCTGCCACTGTTTTCATGTCACATGATTCTGATTAAATTTGGTTTAAAATTGTTCACAGAGTATAGCTTCTGTGCCTCTGTTTCTGTTCCCACCCCCACTCCATCTCTTCCTTTGGGTGAAGTAAAGAAAGAACCCACTTGTTATGTTTAACAGTCAGTTAAGGACTTAGGCAATGGTACTTCTTTTAGCATATACCTTTCTGAACTTCATTCTTCAGTAAGACCCAGAGCAAGTCAGAATCATTCCCTTTCTTGTTTATTGTGATTAGTCACAACTGTCACCACAATTTGGTAAAAATGATGGTAATTCCTAATAAAGTGCATGCTTAAGTCTCTCCCTCTCTTTCTTTCTACAGGTGAGGAAACCAACTCACAATGGGTCTGCCCTTGCAGACAGTGCTACAGGGACCATGAATACCACATTTTGGTATGTTTAAACCAAACCTTACCTTCTCCAAATCTACACTGTAAGATATAAAACACACTGGAGGATGTCTCGTTTTCATATAGTTTACCTCCAGTGCTCAAACTATACCAAGCAGGATGTAAACTGTATTAATGAATAAAAGACAAGTCTTACAGGGTTCTACCTCCAACCAATCCTGTGAATATTATTGTTTCTTCTGATAAAACAGGCAAATGTCATTTTCAAACAGTAGTCCTTTTGTGCTAGTCGGTAAGCATCTTTTCCAGGTCATTTTCCTTCTGTTCTGAGAAACCACCATCTTCTCCAAGCAGTTCAATTTTCAAACAAAACCATATCTTCTGAAGTGAGAGGTAAATGACTTTGTTTTTCTGTCTCTTTTTATCTCTTGGTCTTTGTCTATGGCCATCTATTTTATAGGAAGGGGTGATATACTCTCCTCCGCTAGGGGCAGGTGTGGATTTTTCTCCCAGAATGCCCAGGAAAACTGCAGTTCTTGGGTTGCACTCAGGGATGTGCAAGTATGCAGATGTAATCATGGTGAGGTCCATACTGACCAAGGGGAAAAACGGCAATATCAGTGAGTAACTGGTACCTTCTAACATTCAAAATAATAGTTCTGCTCTTTGTTCACACCTACAACTTTTGGGTTGTTAATCAATATGTTCAGACAGAAGAATTGTTGAATTCCTGATCTCATGGCCCACACATTGTTACTTATGGCTGCTAAGTCAAAAAACAAATGAAAATTTAAAGCAGGAAGCAGAATATTGATACAAATGGTCTGCAACTCACTCTGACAGCCTTAAGTGATTTCTTAAAGGAAGTCAAGGTGGATTTGCAGCAATTAAAAAAACATAAGGGAGGAAACCAAAGCAGAGGTGGCAGTGATAAATGCCAAGATGGAGAGACAGCACTAGAGTATTCTCAAGCAAAGTTTACCCTTAACCAACATACGCTGCAAATACGGGAGATCCATCACAGACAGTAATCCTAGAACTTAAAATGGATGATCTAGAAACAGGGCTCACAATTTGAGAATTACTGGCCTGCCAGAGGGACAAGAAAGGGGTAATCTGGTGGCATACATAAGCAAAGAGGTAACACTGCTACTAGGTTGAAAACCTAGCCTGAGAGTGAATGACTCATAAGATCCATTCATGGACGGCAACAAACCACTACAGGTATTTATTATAACATTTTTGAACTATCAGGAGAAGGAAGTAGTCTTGATAGTGTTAAGGGACCTGGGGGGATGCATGATAGGGAATCTCCTGTGTGATCTGCCCTGAAGTACATTATTCAGTGAAAGGAAGGCATTGGAACCAGCACTGCGCTGCTTCAAGGAGGCTGGATATATGGAACGATTAAAGTTTCCAGAGTTACTACCCTTCTGTAAGAATGGACAGAATGCTGTCTTTTGGACCAGTCCACTTACTTGATTAATAAATTATAAATAAAAATAATTGCAAAAAACAATAAAACACAAATAAATAAATAAATAATAGTCTCTATGATCATCTCTCATCCAACAGGGAGTAAGTGGGCTGGTGATGGCTACTGGTGCCTCTAGGTTACTGTTCCTGCCAGGGCACAAAAGGGGTACAGTAGCTAGCTGAGAGGGGCACAAGTAAAACAAAACAGAATGTGTAAAAGATGCATACCTACTATCCTCCACTATTCACTTCTGCACCAGATGAGTCTGCTGTTCTTTGAAGAAATGTAATCTTGTAACCAAATGAATTAAAGTAACTTTCTCAACATCACGACCCTCAGTTACTACAGAATATACTTACCCAATGATTCCAGGCATAACGCGTAACATAACCTTTCTTGGCATTTCTTGATCTAGATCTATGCATGCAAATCACCTTCATGCTTAGATTTTCTAAAACTTCCTTGTCCCTTTAATTAGAGCACTGATACACATAATAAATCCTTCTCTTAGCACCAAAGGTAAACTAAGAGGTACATTTTGTGCTTGCATAAAAAGGGTCTTTGACACTTTAAATCACGTACTTCTCACAAAGACTTTACTTATTTGGCATCCTCATGACATTCTGTTGCAAGGCAACAAATTATCTAAACACAGCCTTTACAATCAAACTTCACAAGATAATCTCTACAGAAATATACAACCAGTAGTAGTTCCTTAAGGTTAGTGCCGGGAGCTCCTAGTGTTCACATAGAATATTAATTTCCATTTATACAAGAAGTAACTTCTTATTGCTAATGTAAAATTATTTTATATTCAGATTACCTTGCCTTCTTTAGAAATGATTCCTCACTTTCCAGCATATAGGTTCATTGATTAGTACTAGGCTAACTGCCCTTGTGGGCCATTTTAAGACTAACAGAATCAAACTCTGCACCTTGTGTCTGTAAGATAAACGCCTTAACCATTATGCCAACCTACCACACTTTTCATGAAGAATAATGGAAAAAGAATCACACATTTAAATCTTATAATCTTCTCCCAGCTACTCCAGCAAAATGAACTAGGAAGCTTTGGGATGTAAAAACAGGTGTTCCAGGGTGACAAAAATATTTGCCGATATTAATGAGGTTGTTACAAGCTTTAATGTCAGCATAAACTACACAATTATGAACTGCAGTGCATTGAGAGAGATCAGGATAACAGAATGCAAGACTCCCGACTGACAGACACATTCTGACGTATATCACCATCAAGAAAAAAGCTTTATTTACTTACAGGTAGACCAGTCCAAACTCATCCTTTTTAAGGTATGACTTGGGATACAAGACAAACAGAGCTACAGACAAACAGTTAAGACAATCAAAATACGTAATGTACATCTAAAACACAGTTAGACAAAATACATGTAATACTCAGAGCATACGATGAATGTAAAGAGATGAAATCACCTAATGAGATTTGTATTTCTTGCACATTAATAAAATAAAAAACACTGTTAAATTCTTAATGCTAAAACATCATCTGCAGAAACACCATAGACAGAAGGCCTAATGTTGAAAGCCAGGCAGGATATTAGTCTGAAACTTAATATACTGAATACCTGAATGTGTAAAACATAGTGAACACCAGATGTCAGAACATGTTTACATGTTTTTTTTTTCTTGCAAAAGTATGTTATTTGTCTTTCGGCTTTTTCCCGGTAAGGGGTCGCCACAGCGGAACTCCGGTCCGCTAATGACTGACAGTATATGTTTACGAAATGCCGAGGTGCCAGCTTGATGCCCAACCTTCAACAAAGGCACGCCCATTTATGCATGCATGTCTTACGAATGCTACCCAACCGTGGGGAGGACATGCAGACTCCACACAGAAGGCACTCCCAAGCCACTCCAAGAATCGAACGGGAGAACCTCTTGCTGTGAGGTAACAATGCTACTGCCATACTAAACCTTGAAAACACTCAATCAATTTATAAAGACCATTCTGACCTGAATTTTACCCTAACTTCAAATAACAATATCCCCATACCATTTCAAGATCATCATCATCTTCAGCTCCCCTTTTCCCATTTTTTACATGGTGTCGGACTATCATATTAACTGTTGCTATTTCTCTCAATTCAGTGCCACACTCATGCCTTCTTCAACACTTATGCCTGACTGTTGCAGATCTTCTTTCACACAATCCATCCACCTCTTTGCTGGATGTCCTCGTTTCCTCTTAACTTCTTCCTGTCTGTCCCAAATCTTCTTCACCAGATTGTTTTCTGCTTTTCTGCACATGTGCCTGAACCACCGTAATCTGTTCTCTTTGATCTTTTCTGCAATCGGAGCTACTTTGGCTTCTGCTCTTATGTCATTTCTTCATCTGTCCCACAGTGTGTATCCTATCACCCTTCTCAGGCACTTTATTTCCATCACCTCTAGCTTTCTCATATCCTCTGTCTTTACTGCCCAGGTACCATACAGTAGTACTGGTCACACCACTGTCTTCTACACCTTACTTATCAGCTTCTTTGGTATTCTTCTGTCAGACTACTCCTGAGACTGTATGCCAGTTGGCTGCAGCCCCTCTGATTCTAGCTTTGACTCTTCATTCAGACTTCCCTTCTCCTCAATCACCCCTCCCAGATACTTGAAGCTACGAAATTTCAGAATAAGACCCCTGATAATTTGACTTTTTTTACTGTTTTGTACAGCTTACTACCATTTGGAGAAAGTAGACAAGAGAACTACAATGGACATGCCTATCAGAGTATCAGAGAATGTAAAATATGCATATTTTGCTACAGCATACAAAAATGACTAAAAATACTTCTTTTTTAGAAAGAAGCATTTTTGGTTCTTAATGGGCGTACCTTCGTTGAAGGTTGTGCGCCAGGGTTGGCAACTCAGCACATAAAAATCTACTGCCAATCATTAGCGGACCGGAGTTCTGCTGTGGCGACCCCTAACTGGGAAAAGCTGAAAGACACAACATTTTATAACAACATAATAATATAATGATTCTGATACATACTGAGTTTGGTCAGCTTGAAAAATGCTATTATATGGAAATAAGACTGAACATACAAAAGGCTGAATTACCAAACATCCAACCTTTGAAAAATCAAAAAAAGGAAAACAAGTTCCTTTGCCAATCTTTACCTTAAACCTCCCCCATAACACTAGCCTCCAATTTGTCTGAATAGTGGCTGTGTTATAGGAAGGGATTTTTTTAAGGTATGGTGTGGGATTGATGTTGCCAGGGGCAGGGTTAGGGTAAGCATGCACTACTGAGGTGATATGGGGGGGTGAATTAATGCGTTCTGATCCTAACTCTAACCCTGCCATTCCCCCAAAACTAACCCCATATCATACCTCAAAAAAAAAAAAACTTCCCGTAACACTGCCACTACACAAGACACTCAAACACACAAACACATACCAACCCTCATTACAAACATAAAATCTAACCCGCTTACCTAACCCCAACTCAAATCTCTAAAATTCACACACTCGTAAGTAAATACACATCACCTACATCCTTATATAACCCTTACCCTAACCCAAACACACACAAACACCCCAACCTGTTCCAGTCCTCAATGACCTGAGTAAACAAATGACCTTTTGACAACCTCAACCACCTTTAGCATTTGTTGACCAAAGCAATATTTAACAAAACACACAGCAACTATATATATATATATATATATATATATATATATATATATATATATATATATATATATATATATATATATATATATATATATAAAATATATGAATGTATATTGACCCCTCGAAACAAAAGATCAAGTACAAAGGACTTGAACAAATAAGTTCAAATCTCAAGTACTCAAGTACATTCAAAAATATATCGAAAAAATAAAAAACTTTTAAAAGTCCTGTTTTTGCAGGGAGAGCAAGAGACTCCCCCCAAAATCCCCATACCATCTGCAATTTATATTTAAACTCCAAGAGCATCCAGAGAGGAAAGGGCAAATGCCCAGTCAGCACTGTAGTACTATCTCACACACAAGAAGACCAGCAATTTGATTTGTAGTCTTTTTATATTTGCTCACTTTTTCAGGTCTTGTCACTGTTCCAAAAGTGTACCTTCAAAAAACTGCAGGACACTCATGTTTTTGTGAAAAGAATGGGAAAACCAGAACATTCAAATGGCTACAAAAGACTTTAGGTGGTGCCAGCAATAAAAGACAATTTCTCTGTAGCAGTATGAAGTATTATAGCAAATTCCTCAGAATATTACATCATAACCCTCAGATACAAATAACATTTAGGTAGTTGTACCAGCTGTAAGACACACAATGCAATACAAACAGCACCAGAACTACTAGATCTAATAATTTAAATTTTGTTTGTGACTTCAACAGGGCATGTTGGAGGGACAGGTATGTATCTCAGAGAATCTCCATTCTCTGTAATAGGCTTCACATCCATGTATAGCAGAGCTCTTCACCTACCCTATTCAAGTGCAACCTGGACCAGTAGATGGGAAATCAGAAATTCAACCCTGGTTTAACTATATGTCTCTGATGGCCAGAGGTAGCCATTAAATCATGCCCTAACATAATCCCTTAAAACAATCTCAAAGTCACAATAACTTGTGGTATACATTAGGGATGCATGGCTAGGCTTCTAAATGCCCTAGTGGTCATTACCCTACTATACACCTATGAACCTATGGGACACATGCAGCTTTATCTTTCTTAATGGAATGAAATAAAAATTTAATCAAAAAATAAATACAAAGTGCATCTGTGCTCTGGCCAGTGTGTATTGTTGCAACTGCTCACTGATCTCTCTCATTTTCTGCTGGGAAAAAGTGAAAGAAAAAACATTCACTGTAGTGTACTTCAGATTAGCGCTTTTAAACACTAAAATCAGTCCCCACCTTTCACCAAGACACAGCAATGATAATTTTAGTGTTATCAGTCTCATCTGGCCACTTGCTTTCTTCCACCAAATGGATCTCATAATTGTCAACCTTCCATCTCTAAAATATAGAACACAAAAAATACACCGAACTCACAGACATTGCCAACATCCTAGCTGACAGGTTCAGTGCAAACTTCTCCCTACCAAAAGGGCAAATATCTATCCCAGCAGAGTGCTGCCCCCCCTGACATCTCAGATGCATATCAAAGCAAAAAACACAGCATCAATGGGACCAGACGGTGTCCCGGGCTGCGTCCTACATGAACTCCAAGAAGAGCTAAACCCAAACATAAAACTACTGTTCAATCTCAGCCTTACCACAGGATATGTACCCAAAGAGTGGCGTACAGCAACAGTGGTCCCTCTCCACAAAGGTGGTGCCTCAACGGATCCTGTAAACTATCTCCCCATAAGCCTGACTAGCTTGGTCTGCAAAGCTATGGAAAGGATCATCATGGACCTCATAAAAAAAGATATTGGGGACCTACAGACACTGGATCATACCCAGTGCGGCTTTGTTAAGGCAGATCCTGCCTCTTAAACTTGGTCAATTTCTTTGAAACAGTTACCAAGGCCATTGACGAGGGGAAGGTGGTCCACACAGCCTACCTGGACCTCGCAAAAGCCTTCGATACAATACCCCACTCGGGCATTATAGATAAGCTCACCAGCTTAAATATAAACCCCTATGTCACTAGATGGGTTGCAAACTGGCTCAAGGACAGAACCCACATGGATAGAATTGCTGGAGCCATGTCAGACTCCAAACCAGTTACAAGTGGCATCCCACGAGGCTCTGTCCTGGGACCTCTCCTGTTCGGTATATATTTCTCGGAGGTACAGGCCCACACGGAAGGACTGTGGCTGACCAAGTTCGCAGATGACTGCAAACTGGGCACTATAATCGACTCTCCAGCTGACACAAGCATCCTCCAAAAGGGCCTCATAGAAACAGACAACTGGTGCCAGAGCCATGGCCTCAAGCTAAACGCCAAGAAGTGCATAGTCATCCCCTTTGGCAAAAACAAAGTGCCCACAAATTACCACATAGGTGGTAATCCATTAAGTACAGAAGAAATAATTAGGGATCTGGGGACCTAAGTTGATAGCAATCTCTCATTTGACAACCACGTGGCCAAAGTGATTAGAAAAACATTTTATATAGCCCACCTAATCATGAAGGGATTCACATCTAGATCAGGGGAGATCATCGTGCCTCTTTACTCATCCCTCATCAGGCCCATAATTGAGTACAATGCCCCTTTTGGGATGTACCTTACCTGCAGTAACTGGAAAGACCCCAAAAGTACCTCACCAAGAGGATCAAAGGGCTCAAACAGATGCCATATGCTGCCCGGTTAAAGAAACTCCAGCTCTACTCAGTGGCATACCGCCTGCTCAGAGGCGATCTGTGCCTGACGTATAAAGCCATGTCCAACCCGGAATTAATGGACATGCTGCACCTCAGAAAATCCAAATCCCATCGAGCTACGCGCTCGAGAGACTTGAACCTCAGCACTGAAATAAATAGGACATGCTGGAGGGACAGATTCATAACCCAGAGGCTCCCTTCATTCTGGAATAAAATCCCAGTCCAGGTTAGGCAGAGTCCCTCATTGACTCTCTTCAAGAGGAATCTTGATGAGTGGATGGGAGATAGTAGGTTTACCCCGAGTATCAATTCCGTGTCACTGTTAGACAGAGGAACAGTATACTAACTTCGAAAAAGGGCATAGCAAAATTAATTTAAAATGGGTGGCGAAAGCCAAACACACTCTGGCTAGGCTTATAAATGCCCTAGGGCAGATAGCCTAGTATGAACCTATGAACCTATGAACCTATGAACAATGCTACCTCTAACAATATGGAACAAAAGGCAAAATATGAAACATTTTACAATTTCATCTAGAAAGCTCATAGCATTGTAAATAAAATAAATGGTCCCACATCTACTTATAATAAATGAGGTTTGGTAACAAACTAATTTTTCCAGGGACATCTTCAGAGTGGAGTTATTAAATATAGTAGTAAGATTAAGATGGAGGAGGGGAGGTAAGGGTTAAATGGGGAGGTAGGGATGTTTGGTAGGAAATGAGGTATGGGCAGGGAGGGGCTTAAGGGATTTATGCAAGTGAAACTGGGTATGGAATCACATTTTGGCATGAACTTGCTAAGGTAGGGTATACCCATGATGACCTGTGGGTATAACAGGAGAAAAGGTAGGTATCTGGGCACTAGTTGGTGGCAGTTGGTCTGGGGTATGTATTTGTGTATTTTGTGCTTTGAATTTTCAGGCCAGGGGTTAGAGATCTGTATATTTTTGTTTCTGAAATGCTCAAGAAGACAGGTGGTTGGGGCAGTTACCTTGTCGAAAGTGTTTAAAATTAAAAAAATATGTATGTGTATATATATATATATATATATATATATATATATATATATGTATACATATATATATATATATATATATATATATATATATATATATATATATATATATATATTTATATAGGTTTATAGGTTCATAGGTAGGTACTAGGCTATCTGTCCAAGGGCATTTATAAGCCTAGCCAGAGTGTGTCGGCTTTCGCCACCCCATTGATTAATTAACTGAGCCTCTGTCAAGCAGAGCCAATGAAGTGATCCCAGGGGTGTACTTTCTGTTACCCATCCACTTGTCAAGGCTTCTCTTGAAGAGTGTTAGTGAGGGGCTCTGCCTAATGTAGTTAGGAATTTTGTTCCAAAGCATGGGGAGTCTCTGTGACAGGAATCTATCCCTCCAGCATGTTCTATTTATTGCTGTGGCGAGGTTTAGCTCACTAGAGCGCGTGGCTCGCAGTGACTTGGATTTCTTTAGGTGGAGCATGTGCATCAATTCGGAGTTGGACATGGCTTTGTAAGTCAGGCAGAGATCACCTCTGAGTAAGCGATATGCCACTAAGTACAGCCGGAGTTTTTTCAGTCGGGCTGCATAGGACGTATGTTTGAGGCCAGTAATCCTCTTGGTGAGGTGCTTTTGTGGTCTTTCAAGCTGTTGGAAGTGTCTTGTGAGGTACATCCCAAATGGGGCATTGTACTCTATGATGGGTCTGATGAGTGACGAGTAGAGGGGCACTATAACCTCTTTATTTCTAGATGTGAACCCCTTAGTAATTAGATGGGCCACATAGAAGGATTTCCTAACTACTTTGGCAATATGATTGTCAAAGGAGAGATTACTATCTACCTGGGTCCCCAGATCTCTTATTACCTCTTCTGTATTAAGGGAGCTGCAGCCTATGTGGTAATTCGTGGGTGTTTTGCTTTTCCCTAATGGGATGACTATGCATTTTTTGGCATTTAGCTTGAGGCCATGACTTTGACACCAGGTGTATGTCTCAGTAAGGCCTTTTTGGAGGATGTCGGTGTCAGCCGGAGAGTCAGTTATGGCTCCCAGTTTGTAGTCATCGGTGAACTTGGTTAACCATAGTCCTCCTGTGTTTGCCTGTACTTCTGAGAAATATATGCCGAACAGTAGTGGTCCCAGAACTGAGCCTTGCGGGACACCACTTGTGACTGGTTTAGAGTCGGACCTGGAGCCCACTATTCTTACTGTGTGAGTTCTGTCTGTAAGCCAGTTGGCAACCCATCTTGTGACGTAGGGGTTTATGTTCAGGCTGGTGAGTTTTTCTATAATACCCGAGTGAGGAATGGTGTCGAACGCCTTGGCGAGATCAAGGTAGGCTGTGTGAACCACCTTTCCCTCGTCTATGGCCTTGGTAACTGACTCAAAAAAGTCAACCAGGTTTAGTATGCATGATCTGCCCTTAACAAAGTCTAACTGGGTCAGGTCAAGTGTGTGGAGGTTCCCAATGTCTTTGTTAATGAGTTCCATGATAATGCACTCTATAGCCTTGCAGAGCAGGATAGTCAGGCTTATGGGGCGATAGTTACCACGGTCAGTTGTGGCTCCTCCTTTGTGGAGCAGAATAACCATTGCTGTGCACCATTCTATGGGCACATAGCCTGTGGAGAGGCTGAGGTTGAACAGCGTGTTTAGGTGGGGGGTTAGTTCGTTCTGTAGTTCGTGCAAGATGCAGCCTGGGACACCATCTGGCCCCATTAATGCTGTGTTTTTGGCTTTTGAAAGGGCTGTTTTCACCTGTGCTTCTGTGATTTCTGGGATACTACACTTTTCTAGTATTGTTGTGGACCCTTTTGAAGGTGAGAGGGAGGTGAAGTTTGCACTGAATCTATCTGCCAGTATGTTGGCAATATCAGTAGATTCAGTATATTTTGTGCTATTTTGCACTATCTCAGAGCATATCTGTGAGTTGCCACTTAGATTTTTGACATAGCTTAAGAAGGCTTTGTGGTTATCTTTCGAGTCCTCAGCTATTTTTCTTTCGAAGTTAGCCTGGGATGATTTTATGAGGGACCTTAGTTTCTTACTGATACTGATCAGGGATGTCTTTCCTTCTTGGGATTTGCTTTTTTTCTGAACTAGTTTCCTCCTTTTGTTGTATAACCTGTTTATGGCAGGGGTCCACCAGACTGGTTTCCTTCTCTTAGGGGAGTCTTGGTTTTGCTAGGGATGGCACGATCCATGCATCCTTGTAGGTGCTCATAGAGTGCAATTGTAAAGGATTCTGCATCTTGGGCAGTGTTATCCTTTAGCGTGGGGGCTGTGAAACTTACCACCTCTGACTTAAGTAAGGTGAAGTTTGCTTTAGAAATGTATTTCACTGTGATTTCCTTGGTTGGGGGTGGTGGTGGGGTGTGGACATCCAGGGTGATTAGTTTATGGTCTGATCTAACCAGTGACGGGTTGACCTCCGGTACGGAGCACCTGTCGCCCATGTTGGTGATAACCAGGTCCAATATATTGTGGCCTCTGGTAGGGGAGTTTGCCAGCTGATCCAGGGCATTTGAGTTGATAAATTCCAGGAAGCACTGACTTGGGAGTTTGTACTCAAGTAGTTTTCCCAGTTAATGGTAGGGTAATTGAAATCTCCCAAGATCAGGGTGTTCGGTAGGACCTTCATGTTTTCCAGTGTCTCCAGAAAGGTGGAGTGGTGGTCCTGGGTCATGGAGGGTGATCTGTAGCAGGCCACAATTTGCATTGCAGATTTGACTGATGTTAGTTGCACATGGACGATCTCAGAGTGCTGCGCCACTAACCTGGAGGTGTGGGTATCCTTGATGAATATGGATACACCCCCTCCTTTTGTGTTTCGGTCCGTGTTCTGTGGCCGAAATGTGTGGTATGAGTTGTAGCCCAGTAGTGTTGGAGTGCTCTCTGGAGCCTTGAACCAGGTTTCAGTTACTGCACAGATGTTGACGTTCTCCATACTTAGGAGTGCTTCGAGCGCATGCATTTTGAGATTTAAACTCCTGGCGTTGAGTAGCATAACCCTCAGTTTTTTACTTGTGCTGTTTACGGAGGTGGGTTTGAATGTGCCTAAAAAAAGCACTATGGGTGCAGCAAGAGCCTTGGCCAGTATTCGAAAGCCAAGGGGTGACAGGTGCAAGCCGTCTCTTGCGATCTCAGGCTGACAGACACTGGATCCCCTTTGAATGACACCAGAAGCTTAGCCAATCGTTGAAATTGATATTTTTTTCTTTATACTGAGGTATCATTCTTGGTGATGGCAGGATGCTACTCAGGGTCAGGGTCATACCCGCCTGGGCTACATGATCAGAGAGCTCTTCCATGTCTCTTTTCATGTAGTCCAGGGAGGTACGGCTCAGGTCGTTCACACCAACATGAAAAATGACAGAGTCATATTTGTCCTTGTTCTGGAGTGACCTGAGTGCTTGTGTTATGTGGCGGATTCTGGTTCCCGACAGGCAGCTAACAGTAACCTTCCCCTTGTCCATTCTAGTGAGTGGGGCGTCAGTGTGCCTGACTATTGAGTCACCTATTACTAGTGTGTTAGGTATGTTATTTTTCCTTAAGGTCTGTGATTGTGTGACACATTGATTTTGTGTTTTTTATGTGTTGTCTGGTTTGTGACGGGAGGTGCAGGTTTTGTGGGTGTCTGCTTTGGAGCTCTCTGATGCTTTTGCAGGTTTTTATTTAGAGCCTCCGAGTATGAGTTTGTGTATTTATGTGTATCTTTTGCCAGTGCTGGTTTAGTAGGTCTATGTGAGGCTGGAGGTGTGGTGCAAGTGTTAACCTTCTCCTCATGACTGTCTGTTCCAGTCTTGGGTGGAGATACCTTAGCCTCCAGTTTGGCTGTATAATTGCATCCCTCACATATGTTAGTGTTTTGTGGTAGGAGGAGAGAGCTGTCTCTGTACATGAGGCAGTTGTAACATTGCCTCAGGATACCCAGATTCACCAGCTGGACTGGAGAGTACACCTGAAGTTGCCCTTTGGTCCTGCCTGAATAGTAGGGTGAGCTGCTTAGTCGCTTGGTTGTTGAGGGGTGGATAAACAGCCTTGCCCTACTGGGCAGTCAAGTGTCGGGGTATATTAGTGCTTGCTATTATGTCTGAGCAAGTGCTGGACTGTAGGATGTTTTTTGAGTGCTTAGGTTGTGTATATATATATATATATATATATATATATATATATAGATATATATATATATATATACATATATATATATATATATATATATATATATATATATATATACATATATATATATATATATATATATATATATATATATATATATATATATATATATATATATATATATATATATATATATATATATATATATATATATATATCATAAACTACTTGTTTGGAATAATTAAGAGTCTGGGATCAGTCCTGTAGTCAGGTTCCATAGATTTTCAGTTGGAGATGGCTGCTGTAGCTACAAAGTTCAAAGATGCAGTCACATGAAAGGACGCTGTAAAGCTAGTTAGATTTATTAAATGGAATGAAATGTAAGTGCTTTCATCCCAGTTGTAAAGGTTTATAGGGAACTTCATCAGATGTTTGTGACTGGTGGTTTGTGTAACTAGTCAGTGTGTCTATTTTGGGTCTTTCATCTAGTTAGTGAATTAATGATGCAATCCCATTTACTGGTGCATCTTGGTTATCAGGTCTGTCTCATTTTCGGAACTTGCAGAAGTTTGCCTTTGGCATTAATTGATGGTGAGGGTGTTAGTACAGAATTCCAGCAGTCAGAGAGGTTGAGAGAACTGTGAATTCTTTTTCGTGGGCTTTAGGATCATGGTGTGAGCTTTGCCTGAAATAACTCTGGGTCTGTGCATGCATTGAGGTTGGGGAGTAGGTGGGGTTACCTGAAGCATGGCACTGCTGGTGTCCTTCGCTGTGAACTGACTGCTGTTTTTATGATAGCAAAGAGGTAGGCTTGGTAATATGTTCTTGTAATTAATAAAAAAAAAAAAAAAAAAAAAGAGAGAGAGAAACGTTCTGTCTAGCAACAGCATGCATGCAACCGGAAGGGAACAGTATGTACATCTTGACCAGACAAGTTTATTTAAAAAAAACAAAACAAAAAAAAAACGATGAAGGCTGAAGCTGCATATGGGCACGTGCTATGCTATGTGGGTGGAAGTGTCGCGTGGTAGGCTTGTAGCAGTTGTGGGCCTGCTTCAAAAAAAAAAGGGAAAATTGGTAGGGATAGTGTTCAGTGGTGATACTGCTGGCATGTCTTTCCATCTGTCATTGGTGATGGCACACTACCATGTTTTCTTTTGAACAGCTGGCAGGTGAAGTTGCATAGCTTTTTGCAGGCTGACTGTGATTGTGTAGCGTCTGCCTCTGCAAGGTGTGTGGCGGGCCAGCAGCATTTCTTTTCACTTATTTAGTCCATCCATGTGGCCAGAAGAGGAGGTGATTTCTGGTAAGCTAGTGACAAGGCCGTTAGAGTTAGGAAGAGCAGCAGATATTTCATTTTAAAACTTCCGACTTTGTGGAGAATTCATGTTAGTGAAAGGCCTACTATTCTATCACTGTGCTGAGTTTTGAGGGTGATGTTTGTAGTTTTTTGAGTTGTACAGAGTTGTAAGTGTTGGTCTGAATTTCAGGTGGAGATCTGACCTATGTGTAATTCGCAGCATCAGTTACTGGTGTTTTTTTTTTTTTTTTTTTTTTTTTTTGCAGGCTTGGTGGGTGCACACGACAGCATGTGTTGCTTTATAGGCTGGTATGAGTGACATATGGTGAGAATTCTGTCTCCTTAGTGAATACCATGAAACAATATGTATATACATCTAAATACTGTAGTACTGCTAGTGCTTCAAATAAGATATGAGTTCCAGCTCAGCGGTGGTATTTTACAGGCTGTGGACACCCACTGTGTAATGACGAAAGAAGGCGCATGCGTGGCAGATTTTTTTTTTTGGCAGTCGACGGCCTCCATCATCAGGAAATCTATCATGTGAGGGGAGTGATTTTCATGGGTTTTCAGATGGAGCATGTTTGGTTTGGCGCTGGCCGTTATGCTATGGAGGGTTGTTGGGAAGCTTGGGTCAACTGTCATGCTGGTTGGAAATTACAAATATGTTTGCAGTTATTCACATATTCATTTATCAGTAGGGCTATGTGCAACACATTGTAGAATACAAAAAAAAAATAGTAGACAGGAATATTGAGAAGTTGTACGACATATTATTTAGTGTACTTATTCGAGCAGGGCTTTCACTTGAGTTTCATCAGATCAGCCATTTTAATGTGACAAAAGGGGTGGGGGTGGTGGGTTTGGAAATGCATTGTTCAGTGTTTTTTAATTTTATTATTTTCTTTCCAAATGGTATTGCGCCTTCAAATAAAGAGATTCCTAAGGCTTGTTTATTTTAACTGTTACAGTTAAGAATATTGTGGCACTGACTGTAGGCATTCTGGATAACTGATGTACTGGATTTTGGCAGTGGGGGAACCACATGGCATGCTGAGTCATTCTTGTAATCAGTCTCAGATTGCTTTTGTAAGCTAATGCAGGGTTGTGGGGGAGCTGAAGCCAGCCCTGGCACTTTCTCCCAAATTCGTTGTTCGATCCGCTATGGCAAGGTGATACAGGGGAGGGGATGTTACCGATAGGGTTTGGGAAGTTGTGTGGTTTGTCACAATTATCTATCTATTATGGGATTGGCCGCAATTAAGCTAAGATGCGCTGCGACAAACTTGTGGTTACCCATTCACTCATCAAGGTTGCATTTGAAGAGGGAAACAATGTACGTTGTTTGATTTGTATGGAGAGTCTATTTCAGAGACAGGGCAGGCTCCGGGAGATAACTCTGTCTCCCCATGAGGTGGTTAATGTCATATATAAGACTTAATCCTTTCGGGTACTATGCAAGGAGTTAGACTTATGGAAATGGAGCATCTCTACTAGAGCAGGGACTGAGATTGCCTGGTAGCCTGACTAAAGAATTCATCTTTGTCATTCCTTTGACACATTCAGCTGGCGGAAGTTTGGGACAATTTTGCTGTGCATTTGCTAAGGTGGGAAGTGCAACATAGGCATAGGTCAATGACCTGAAGGAAGCAGGTTCAGAAATATTCTGTGCAATTCACGATAGGGGTTATAAGCAATGGTAGGAGTTGGGCAGTTGATCAACAGGGTAGATCCCTGACAGGGCAAAAGGTAGTCTTTCAGAAGCATTGGTTAGGTGTTGGCCATGAGCTTATACTTTCTTCTTTCTTTTGTAGGTGGAGAGGCATGGAATGGACTCTGGTTGATGGCCAGAATGATGGAGGCCCGAAAGGTGATGGAGGCTATTACAGTGGATGTATGGTCACAGTGACACATAATGAGGTCAAAAAAGGCAGTGTGCAGATTGAGCAATGGTTATTGGCCTGAAGTAAAAGATTGGGGATTGTTAGGATTGTGGGGTTCCCACAGGAGGAGTTAAGGCACAACAATTGTAGGAGCATAGGAGGTTATTAGGCTAACTGCGATAGGGATCTTACAAGCCAGCCATGTCAACTCTCATGTTCAGATGGGTGGAATATTTGGGGTTCATTTACAGTTACCCATCCAGTTTTGTTGACAGGATGCTGGAGTTTGTTCCTAAGATTGTGGTATCTTTGGGGAACAAATCTGTCTCTCAAGTAGGTATTGGCAATGGTAAATGTCTGGTTAGGGCTTTAGAGAGAGTAGCAACAGGATCATGTCGCTGGTGCTCTGGGTGAATTTGGTAGGTAGGGTGCAGAAAGCATGGTGGGTATGTGAGTGTTTTTTCAGGATATTTTGGAAATGGGGTGCTTTGTTGTCTTTGGGGGAGCTAGAAGGCTTAAGCAAGGCATGTTTTTGGGAGTTCTTCAGAAGTTGTCTATGTTTTAATTCCTTTAGCTACATAGGTAACATGGGGGTTAAGGTTAGTTTTGAGTGTGGTAGGGTTCTAGTCAGGGTCATTATTGGGAAGCAGTGAATTTTGGGGTGTTTATGCAGGTCTGCAGGAGTTCAAGCAGTCAACACATTAATCAGGTTCATAGTATGGTGGTAGCATTATCTTTCCAGTATTATGTGTTCCTGGAGTACGTGTTTGCTGCATATCATAGATAAGTTTTCAAGAACTACTTCTTGGGAGACTCTGGTAATGGAGCATACTTCTACTGTACAATTTTTTTCATGATGTCTAAATTTTGGCCTTAGATTTTGAGCCATGTTTCATAAAATTTGAGTTTTCTGGCAATCTTTAAGGTCTGGAGTTGTAGAATTCCCTTCGGTAATTCATGCTTCTGCAAGCCTGTTTCTTCTTTTTAAGCTTGTGACAGTAATATTCAAAATTTTTCCTAATTTGGGCATGGCCCCACTTGTGTTTATGGTTTTCTTCAGACTTCTTGGGCTAAGAAGCTGAGTGGTATGTACTGGGCTGTATATTTTGAAACTTAATCTGGGAAAGTGGGGTTACAGAAAGAGCAGCACTAAGATACACTTAGTGTAGGGGAAGCAGTGCAAGACTGAGGAGCAGTCAAGTGCTGTCCATGTCAGGATGATTCCTGATTCCTGATTGAGTTGTTTTAGAGAAATTGCATTGGTGGGCACAGTGGCAGTTATGGCAGCTAGAGAGCGTGTGATTTGGGGTATAGATGCAGGTGGTACACCTGTTTGCTGGCGTTATAGTTCGGGGAATGATGAGGTTGAATTACGGGCTACTTATAATAATTGGAAGCATAATCAGTTTGTATGCATATGTACAGATTTTGATATGTTCATTTTGGGAGAGAGGATTTTCACTTATTTGGGAGCATTGGTGGGCCTTTGGATATGGTAAGGGGAGAATTCATTTATATAGTTAAAAAAAATTATTATTTTTTTTTTGGGGCCATTCTTATGTCTGTGGGGAGGCTACACAAGACTGCATTTAAGCTTGGCTGCACATAATTGGGCTTGCCTGGTTGCAGGTGGATTTGTGAGCTTTACAGCCTGTATGGAACATTTGTAAGGTTGAGATTTGGAAAGAATTTTGGAGTTAAGAGTTGGAAGGTTAACATGATTGAATGTCTTTTAAATCCTTGTGTTTCAGTCGGTGGAGATATATGGATTACTTAGTTGTTATACTGTGTTACAAAGTCATGGTTTGTTACACTGGCCTTAAGAAATGGATCAGTGGTTTGTTTCAGTTGTTTGGGTAACTGGCTATTATGTTATGTGAGAGGGGCTTTAGGAGGTGATGATATGGATCCTTTTTAGTTAATGGGGATGGGGTACACCGAATGATGTTGGCTTAAGGTATTAATGGTGGTTAGGTTGCTGAAAGTTATTGGAGATAGGGGGAACAGTCTTGTTAGGCTGGTGGGTGGAGAAGAGGGACAGGTGTGCCCTCTTCTGTTCCCCCTCTGGTTTTGGATGGTCATTCCAATGAATTGGGAAAGGAAGTGAGTACTGAAGGTAAATAAGCAAATGGGGTAAGGATGCTGCTAATTTGGTTGGATGTTAATTCAATAAGTGTTAAAGGAAGTGAGTAATAGGATGCTGCTTCATAGGTAAAATAAGTGGAGGTCCAATTCAATAAATGGTAAATGAAGTGAGTAGTGGGACGCTGCTTCATAAGTAAGTGAGTTGGAGGTAGGGATGTTGCTTACTGGTTCAGGATGAGCAAGGTCACGCTGCACATTACCCTGGTGCAAACTGCTGAAAAAACATGGAAGCACAATGTGGCAAGCCAGTAAGGCTCACAAGTACATGCATATGTGCAATATAAAAAAAATATAAATAGATAATTAATAATGCCTTTACATTTTTACTGGGGCACTCACTGGAACAAATTATTGTTCAGATACAGCATGTGCCCCAGTGTACCCCAGTGTAGAGCTGCCACTGATGATCGTGTCTACCCCATGAGGAGTGTGGGGGGGGGGGGCTGATGGTTGGCAGAACTGGAGACAAAAATAATATTA
Organism: Protopterus annectens; assembly: GCF_019279795.1. Taxonomy (NCBI): domain Eukaryota; kingdom Metazoa; phylum Chordata; order Ceratodontiformes; family Protopteridae; genus Protopterus; species Protopterus annectens. The sequence continues at coordinate 485,726,579 of NC_056741.1, read as the reverse complement.
CATCAAGAGCTTAGGATTCAGATTTTTAAACTACAATTACAAATGTTGTCTTAGAAGCAAGACAGTGACTTTGCAAACTTGTGTTTCAATCATTTACAATGATTCCATGATGTAAAGATTGCTGATTAGTTGACATTCCATTCTGTGTAATTTCAAGAGAATATCGGCAGTTTTCTGAAAACATCTTCCCTGTGTTTTCTACATGGGTGGTATTGCTACCATGCACTGATTGATTGCCCAGAGTTGCCTTTGTTGCAAAGCCTGCACATACCCTGTTGTGACTGCATAGGTTCTTGTCAGGATCTTTAGTTTCATCCAGCATTCCAAATGCATGACAACAGTTGAGTTAGGTGTGTGGTTGTGAGAGCACATGCATGTGTGTGTGTGTGTGTGTGTGTGTGTGCCTATGAGTGAGAACACATTTATCTGTATGTATGTGTGTGTGTGCATGTAAATACTTGTTTATATGCATGTGTGTGTGTGTGTGTGTGTGTGTGTGTGTGTGTGTGTGTGTGTGTGTGTGTGTGTGTGTGTGTGTGTGTGTGTGTTGTGATAGACTACCTATCTAGGAAAGATTTCTCTGTCTTATGCTTGCTTCTTGTTGCTATAGTCAATAACTCCCCTGTTACCTATAACAAGTTAAAGTGGGACCAGAAAAATGAATGTGAAAGTCTCGTTTTGCAAAAGTATGCACACACGGACACATATAGTGGCATACACTTATATGTATGAACACAACACCCGCGCACACACACACACACACACACACACACACACACACATGCACATGCACACGCATACACACATGCACACAGTCTTAGATTTCCCTACATTTCACATCTATGGTTTCCTGGCAGGTGATACTTGCCCATGTATATTATACTCTCATGACAAAGGCAAGCTCTGAAATCAGTGCCTGGAAAAAGCTGATGTGATTTCCAGACTTGGCTTCCTTCTCCCACAAGCTGCTGTCTAAATGAATAAGCAGAACATACCCTCTGAGGGCTGACAGCTCCTACTGAGAAATGCGCCCTTGGCACTTCTGCTGCTCATCTCTTATCAGGAGAACAGGCTTGTTAGATACTTCTCCCTCCAACAACGATAAATGCTACAGGTCAATTTAGAGAAGAAACATTGTCAATCATAGGAAAATGAGAAGTCACAAACATCAGACATGTTTAAATAATTATCCTCCAAAAATTATCTCCCGAATGCATAGTACTTAATGAGATAGGTGTAGAGTAATATGTAACACAGAAAGGACCCCTTAAGGTGAGGAAAGCAATACTACAGCTTTACTTGCAGGGAATCAGACAAAAACTATAATTAAAACTATAATTAGTGCAAAATAGAAAACAGAGAGGAAGCAATCACAATTAAAATATGTTTATACATATAATAATGGTATTCAAGTCAGTACAGCAGTGAAAGCCAGATCACAAAATTATGTCAAAACCATTATCAACAAACATTACAAATATTATAGCAGACTATTTCCTGAAAGCACAATGGAACTATTAAATATAATAGCGTCTTATCAATAAGCACTGTCTTTGTTCTGAGAAACAGTGGCATAAGGGGAATATCTGTCCAGGAAAGAAATGGAAACGATCCTTAGGCCAGATGCATTAGCATTAACATAATTAAATGAGGATTGGAGAATTTCAGTCCATTTATTCATTCGTTTATTCATTTTAGCAAGTAGGTTGGTCCAAAAGAGATGTACCCATTTATAGTAGAGCCCAGGGGAGAAATAACAATAAAAAGTGGCATCCATATTTCATCATGGAAGATACAATTAAGAAACAGTTGCATATATAAGGTACAAAGAGCTGATAAATAAAGATAACAATGTGGAAAACATGAAAATGACCCAGGAAGGCTAGCTAGCCAACTCATGGGTGAAATTCGTGACATGAACACAGATGGTCATGAAAGAAATGATGAGGTGAAGGCAGAGGTTAGCAGATAACAGAAGGAAAGGTATAACTTTTCCTAAGAATGCACCAACATCCCTGCCCTCTAATATTTTAATTTAATTTAATTTATTTTGCTGGAAACTGAGATGGGCCACAAGAACCTTCTTCATTTATGACCCAGTTACAAAGGAACTGTAAGTAGCAGTGCAATACATGCTGAAACAGAGAACAGTATTAGATCATCCTAAGGGGTACACAGCAACACTGGTGCACTTTATCTCTGACCTTCTGAGTTTGCTTACTCAACATGCTTTCTGGAAGGTTCTTCTGATATGCTTATACCTGATATGCTCTGCCTGTGTTCTCTCTTTCTGTCTACCTGATCTGTTGGCACTGTTTGCTGTCTGTAACTTGATTTCCTTCAGAGTGTCCATTTGAATAGAACCCTTAATGCTTGATGTGCTATGCATTATCTTCCTGTAACTATCCAAATATCCATCTTTACACTGTAGTCTCAGGCACAGATTTCCCTTTAACTTTGCCAGATTTGCCCTGTTTAATGCTTTGATGTATTCATGTTGTTCTGTAGTTTCCTATATAAACATGCCTTGAAATATATATCATCGTGGTTATATACCATATAATATGCACATTAATGTGTGCTTCTGTCCTGCTTAGAATTCTCTCTATTCTACAACACTTTGCATGCTGTTGCCTGCTCATATAGTCATATATGTTCTGTTAAAAGAATCTCATATTATACTTCATATTATATGCGCATCAGTCATATTACTTAAGTGTGAACTTCCTGGTATTAGCTTTAATTTATCATCTCAATCCATCCCTCTAACCATTCAAACTTATATTCATCCACTTTCTATATCACTTATATTGGTAAGGGTTGTGGTTGTATTAAGCTGTTTAAGACAGAGCTGCCCCCACCAACAGTTACCAGTTTCTCCTAGGGGGTGGCAAGGAATTCTCAGACTAGCTGAGAGATACAATCTCTCCATCACATCCTGGATTTTGGTTCCAGTAGGTTGTACCTGCCATACATCTCATGAGAAGTGCCCAGAAGGCACCCCTACTAGGATGCCAAAAGCACACCAACGGATTTATTTCAATCCAGTGGAGCAATGGCTGTACTCCAAGATCCTGATGAATTGCTGGGCTTCTTACCCTTGCAAAAATAGTCTCATTTAAAGTGCATATATATGTCACCACATCCTTTTTATCCTGTTTTTGTTTTCAGCTAGAATTCATGGCCACAGCAGCTGATGACAACATAAATGACTGGTGAATTAAGAGCTTCATCCTAGGACTCAGCTCTTTCCCACCACAGCTCTGTATTTTACTTTGAGTATTTATTAGAGATCTCATATGCATGTCTCACCCAGAAATATTTTGCATGCATATGTTTCATTCCGGATGACTTCAACCTTGAGTTACCTTTTATCAGGAGATTTTATCTACCCAAATATCAGCTGGTCTACTGATAACATCCAACAACTGTTCTGCTCAGGGCTTTCTCAGCATCAACATATTCTGATCTTTTGACCAAATGATTAATCTCCTATACGAGATCCTAACCTCCTAAAGTTTGTCTTAATTAACGGCCCTTGCCCCACAAGCATTATGTTCCCTTGCTGATCAGAGAATTTAGCCTCCACATTTTGCCTCAAGACAACCCGGCCACTGGGATGCACAAGCCAGTGCATTTCTTTGTGCCGGTCCCAAGCCTGGATAAATGGGGAGGGTTGCATCAGGAATGGCATCCGGTGTAAAACTTCACCAAATCATTGGGCTACTGTTGGCTGAAGGAGGAGAAGAGGGGAAAGGCATGGCTGAAGGCAGGAAAGAGGAGTAAGGCTAGGACTGTGGTAGTGAGGGTCGGAACTTTGAATGTTGGCAGTATGACTGGTATAGGCAGAGAGCTAGCCAATATGATGGACAGAAGGAAGGTTGGTATATTGTGTGTGCAAGAGACCGGATGGAAGGGGAGTAAGGCTAGGTGTATCAGAGGTGGGTTCAAATTGTTTTATCATGGTGTGGATGGGAGGAGAAATGGTGAAGGGGTTATCCTGAAGGAACAGTATGCTAAGAATGTTTTGGAGGTGAAATGAGTGTTGGATAGAGTGATGTTTATGAAGCTGGAAATTGATGATGTAATGATGAATGTTTTTAGTGCATATGCTCCACAAGTTGTGTGTGCGATGGATGAGAGAAAAATTTTGGAGTGAGTTTGATGAAGTGGTAATCACTGTACCCAAGGGTGAGAGACTGGTGATTGGAGCAGATTTCAATGGGCATGTTGGTGAAGGGAACACACGGGAAGAGGAAGTGATGGGTAGGTATGGTGTTAAGCAAAGGAATGCAGAAGATCAGATGGTAGTGGATTTTGCAAAAAGGATGGACATGACTGCGGTGAATACATATTTTAACAAGAGGGAGAAGCATAGGGTGACATACAAGAGTGGATGAAGACGCACACAGGTGGATTATATCTTATGTAGGAGGGCCAGTTTGAAGGAGATTGGAGACTGTAAAGTGGTGACCGGGGAAAGTGTAGTTAGGCAGCATAAGATGGCAGTTTGTAGGATGACGTTGGTGATCAAGAAGAGGAGGAGGAGTGTAAGGGCAGCACCAAGGATCAAATGGTGGAAATTGAAAAAGGGTAACTGTGAGGTGGCATTCAGGGAAGAGTTAAGACAGGCACTGGGTGGCAGTGAAGAGTTACCAAATAGCTGGGTAACTACAGCAAAGCTAGTAAGGGAGACAGCTAGAAAGATGCTTGGTATGACATCTGGACAGAGGAAGAATGACAAGGAGATATGGTGGTGGAATGAGGAAGTACAGGAGAGTATACAGAGAAAGAGGTTGGCAAAGAAGAAGTGGGATTGTCAGAGAGGTGAAGAAAGTAGACAGGAGTATAAGGAGATGAGGTGCATGGCAAAGAGAGAGGTGGTGAAGGCTAAGGATAAGGCATATGAAGAGGTGTAAAGGTTGAACACTAAAGAGGGAGAAAAGGACCTGTACCGATTGGCTAGACTAAGGGTCCGATCTAGGAAAGATGTGCAGCAGGTAAAGGTGATAAAAGATAATGAGGGAAACATACTCACAAGCAAGGAGAGTGTGCTGAGCAATTGGAAAGAGTACTTTGAGGGTTTGATGAATGAAGAGAATGAGAGGGAGAGAAGGTTGGATGATGTGCGGATAGTGAATCATGAAGTGCAATTGATTAGCAAGGAGGAAGTAAATATAGCTATGAAGAGGATGAAGAATGGAAAGGCTTTTGGTCCAGATGACATACCTGTGGAAGCAATGAGGTGTTTAGGTGAAATGACAGTGGAGTTTCTAACCAGATTGTTTAATGAAATCCTGGAAAGTGAGAGGATGCCTGAGGAATGGAGAAAAAGTGTTTTGGTACCGATTTTTAAGAATAAGAGTGATGTGCAGAGCTGTAGTAACAACAGAGGGATCAAATTGATCAGTCACAGCATTAAGTTATGGGAAAGAGTAGTGGAAGCTAGGTTAAGAAGGGATGTGATGATTAGTGATCAGCAGTATGGTTTCATGCCGGGAAAGAGCACTACAAGATGCAATGTTTGCTCTGAGAGTGTTGATGGAGAAGTACAGAGAAGGTCAGAGGGAGTTGCATTGTGTTTTTGTACACTTAGAGAAAGCATATGACAGGGTGCCTAGAGAGGAGTTGTGGTATTGTATGAGGAAGTCGGGAGTGTCAGAGAAGTATGTAAGAGTGGTACAGGATGTGTACAAGGGTAGTGTGACAGCGATGAGGTCTGCGGTGGGAGTGACAGATGCATTTAAGGTGGAGGTGGGATTACATCAAGGATCAGCTCTGAGCCCTTTCTTATTTGCAATGGTGATGGACAGGTTGACAGACAAAATCAGACAGGAGTCCCCATGGACTATGATGTGCAGATGACATTGTGATCTGTAGTGAGAGTAGAGAACAGGTGGAGGAGACCCTGGAGAGATGGAGATATGCTCTAGAAGAGGAATGAAGGTCAGCATGACTAAGACAGGATACATGTGTGTGAATGAGAGGGAGGATAGAAGAATGGCAAGGATGCAGGGAGTAGAGGTGGCGAAGGTGGATGAGTTTAAATACTTGGGATCAATAGTTCAGAGTAATGATGAGTGTGGAAGAGAGGTGAAGAAGAGAGTACAGGCAGTATTTAGTAGGTGGAGAAGAGTGTCAGGAGTGATTTGTGACAGACGAGTACCAGTAAGAGTGAAAGGGAAGGTCTACAAGAGGGTAGTGAGACCAGCTATGTTATATGAGTTGGAGACAGTGGCATTGACAAAAAGGCAGGAGTCTGAGCTGGATGTGGCAGAGTTAAAGATGTTAAGATTTGCACTGGGTGTGAGGAGGGTGGACAGGATTAGGAATAAGTATATTAGAGGGTCAGCCCAGGTTGGAAGATTTGGAGACAAAGCCAGAGAGGAAAGATTACGTTGGTTTGGACGTGTTGAGGATGGATGCTGAGTATATTGGGAAAAAGATGCTAAGGATGAAGCTACCAGGTAACAGGAAAAGAGGAAGGCCTAAGATTGGGTTTATGGATGTGGTGAGACAGGACATGCAGGTGGTTGGTGTGACAGAGCAAGATACCGAAGATAGGAAAAATGGAAACAGATGATCTGCTGTGGTGACCGCTAATGGGGACAGCTGGAAGGAGATGATGATTCTGCCTCAAGACAAGCCTTTCTAATCTGAACAATTCATCTACATTCAGGGACATCAGCAATGCTTACCTATTAGAGTTTATTAACTTTTCTGAAAACGTAAATGGTCCAGTCACCCCAAATGTCTAAACACTGACACTGCAGCCATAACCAAAGAATAATTATTTTATTTTATTTGACATTTGTTTCCCTGGAAATCTGAGTGGGCGATAACTCCTTTTCAATGGAGGCCCAGGTTGAAAACCTCTGCATTAAATCAAGTTTACAGACATAAACATAAAAACAGCAGATAAAACATCATACTTATTTAAGAAAACAATACTTACAATAGTTGCATATGAGGTTTCTACATAGAGCATGGTCAGAGTCAGTCGAATCCTGCATGTTATATATGTACTAAATGGAGGTAGAACATACTCCATACGTTGGAATAGAATATCTTTCGATAATAAACAAGAAAAGAGAATCAAGACTGCTTGGCCAGCACTAATTTATTCCTACGCCTTATGCAGGATGAAGGAGAGGAAATGGCTTATAAGTCAAAAAGGGGACTCAGATTAGTAAGTCTTAACAGGCAAATATTATTTGAGAAGATATGAGAGATTCTGTAGAAAAAAGGAGATAATCAGAAAAGAAAAGATGATGAGGAAGAGGCCTGTTAGTAGAGGAAGCCTGAAGGATGCGAACTAAAATAGTGAGATATGGAGAAAGAACACTGAGGACATTCCTCTGGTGAATTAGACTTTAAGTATTGGATTCTTTATGCAGCTGTAAGTTTAGTCTAACCATGGATCCACAGTGCGATAAGTCAATGTGTACCTTTGAGTCTAACCTGGAGATGCACAGTTGCATAGCCAAGTATCCACAAAATGTTGTCTGAGCTGGCACTTAAGGGACTTTATGTTCTGGGTGGCATGGCCTGCAGCAAAACATGGAGAATTAATTTCTTTAAGCTCTTTTGCCCTTGCTGACATTTCCCCTTTATAGTTGAACTAATCCTGTTAGCATGCCCTTGTTTTAGACATACTGTTCAAGGTTTTGGTAACTTAATAGGTTGCTTCACTTAAAAGGAAACTCAATAAGGATATGTTGTACAATGTGGTAGAAATGCTACAAGCTGTTAAATTAGAGACCAAGGGCCTCCAAGATTGGATTTGAAAAGCAGAGGAAAATATTTCATTAATCCAGGCTGATATACTCCAGATTCAAAAGACTATTCAATGGCTGCAACAGTATTTTTTGGAAGAGAAAGTGTCTACTATACAGACAAAGACTGATGATTTAGAGAATCACTGCAAAAGGGGGAACGTATGGCTCAGGAGCATATATAAATTGGTGGAGGATAAAGATGTATTGGCATACTTTTATAACAATTTTCTTCTTGCTCTCAATGCATCTGTCAGCTATGATTGGGAAGTGGACCATGTTGATGGCAGGAAATGTTTACACCTGATACAGCCTAGACAGATGTTGATTAAGCTCCACTGATATGCAGAGAAGGAATGGATCTTGAATAATGCTTATTTGCTACATGGAGTCAAGGTGGAAAATGATCTGAGCCAATGCTCAGTACTTTTCAAGACAGGTTTATCTAAAAAAGAACAGCTTTTCAGGGCAAGGACCATTATTTCCTGGTTTTCCTATCCAGCAGGGTTGGTTGTAGTGATTAAATGCCAGCATAATTTTCTGATACTCTAAAAGCTGCACAGGAATACACTGTGCAGAAGTTAGCTTGTTCATAAAATCCTCTAGTGCCCCTCAGCATGCTTGTATGGGGGCAGAAGCTACTGTTGATTCAAGCACTTCATTGCCGCAAAGGTTATTAGTCCAGTACAGCCAAGATATAGACTGCAGCATTAGTCACTGGAGCAAGAGACATGAACCAGAAGGAGGAGGAGATTTATGGTTGGAGTGCTTTTCCAATGAGAGAGATAAGAGATGATTCAGTCATTCCACTAGTGTCATTGGACAGAACAGTGCAAAATATAAGTGTTGTCTCATTATTTTCAATATCAAGTGAAGGATCTAGGGTTTTACAGCAGAGTACCGCCACACATCAGCAAGGTGATTCCCTCTGTGCCAAAGGCTTACTGATTGTTTGGACTAATAACTCTTCTGTATCAATTATGGCTATTGAGGATGCCAGTGGATGGTGTTGCTTGGTTAAACAGAGGTTACAGTGTGTAATATGGACCAAGGTACTGTAAACTCAGCAAAATATTAAAACTGTGGCTGAATAAATAATACATAATTGTCAAATGGAATGTGATACAGACTCCTGTTTTTTTTTTTTTTTTTTTTTTTTTTTTAGAGCGTAGCTATTTGGTAATGAAATGATTGCTTTAGCAAGTTAATTATATTTAGGATTGAGGTGTTGTTTATAATGCTTTACCACTGAGTGTTATCTATGACATGCTATTAAATATCTTAAGAATGTATTATTATGATTTGTATCTAGTTTTTAATAATTTTTCTTAGTGTATGCTAAGGATTTTAGCATGGTCATTGCATGTGTATACAGGAAAAATGTTCATGGGGACTTTATATAGCTTTTAGTGATTGAGGGGGACTTAGTGGGGGCAGAAGTTCACACGTTTCTACCTGCAGGTTATAGATATAGCCCTCTTTGCCTCTGCAGATCAGAGAGATGGGTAAACGTCTCAAGGGCGATGAAAGGGTTTGGATATAGAGGAGCTATAGGAAGGGCAATCATGTATAGGAGGGGAAGGGAAATTTTCTCTCAAAGTGGTTACATGGAATATAGGGGGAATGTGTCATCTTATTATAAGATCAAGAATCAGGACTAAGTTAAATAGGCTTTAGGCAGATATAGTGGTATGGGAGGAAACCAAGCTTAAGCATAAAGGATTCTTAAAAACAGGTGGCAAAAAGTGAAAAGAAGATGGTTGTAGCACTATTAATGGAAGGAGGAGGAGTAGGGGCCTATTCATCACTTTTTACAGGAGTTACAATGTAATTATTAAGGCTGTAGAGTGCACCAAGAAGGTACATAGGTTAGTTTAGGCTTTTATATTAGAGGACTGGAGCCGAAAGCAGTTTGCTTGTATGGTCCAAATACATACTCTTCTGTTAATTTCTATCTGAACTGAATAAAATTGTTACACTTTTGTAAAAGGGAAGTTATAGGTCAGGATTTTAATATGGTAGTTGTCTGGAAAGGGTATAGAAAATTTAGGTTTAAGGAAAAGAATGTCCAGACTTTAAAGATTATCTCACAGTGGATGAGAAGTGAAGGATAGACTGATGAGTGTCACTGGCAGCATCCAAGGGAATTGGCTTTTATTTGCTCCAAGAATGAGGAATATCAGGTGAGTAGTTTGGATGCCGATGGGTGGCATTAATTTTGGGGAGCAGTGCTTGTCAGATCATGCTTATGTTATGTTGTTGCTGAACTTCACACAAAGAGATAGTAGGAATTGATGCAAGTATAAATTGTGGCCGTAGGTGAATGCTTATAGATATCATGAAGGGTTGTTTAGGGTTAGAGAAGTGCTAAGGTAGAATAGTTGGAATGAAGAATCTAGCTCTTCTATTTGCATATCTTTATTTATTTATGTATGTATTTATATTTGTTTATCAGGGTAATGCACTGATCTCAGTGGACCTTTTGCAGGTACAGCCCAGGTGAACAGGTTCATAGGTTCATAGGTTCATACTAGGCTATCTGCCCGAGGGCATTTACAAGCCTAGCCCATAGTTTTGTGGCTTACGCCACCCCTTTAGTATGGGGAACTATACCCATTATTTTGCTGTGCCTCTGTTGAGCAGTGACACTGAGGTAATCCCTGGGGTATATCTGCGATCTCCCATCACATAAGAAATGAACAAAACATATTTACAGATACAAGGATATGCTAAAAACATACAAGTGTTTACAGATGCAAGAATATACAGCAAAATTTTGTTCAGAAAGCAGTTTACAATGTCTAAACATGGATGGAAAATGGAACCATGCTTAGCAGAGCTTTTTGGATAAGATGTAGCCATAATGAAAAATATGACTTATGTTATAGAGATAGCAGGATATCAGTATATAGAGAGGTAAGAAGATGTAAGTGTGAATAGTTGCAGGACTAGATGCTAAGGGGAGAAGACAAAGAAATGGTAAGACAGGCATGCAGAGGATAGAGGAGTAAAAAAAGAGAGTAAGTGTGAGAGATGCAAAGAGAAGAGGAAGGGAAGTTGAGTGAGAGGTAGTAAGTGAGGATGATGAAGAGATATGGAAATATGTAACAGGGATAAAGAGATATGAGAGAGCTCAGGGTGCATATAATGTGACCTGTGTCAATGCAGCTGCACTTTGTTTGGGTGAAGAGGTGTGCCTTAAGCTTTTGCCAGAAATCTGAGTACTTATGGACATCTTTGATTTAAAGAGAAATAGAGTCCCATAGTTTAGGTGCTAGGATGGGGAATGCATGGTCAGTGCAATGAAGTTTAATTTTTGGAGTTAGTGGGGTGGACTGTGATTGAGAGATACCCCTGAGATTTTATGTGTTGGTTTCGGTGAAAAGTTTATGAGTGAGGGGGGGGGGTGTCTCTGGAGAAAGGGTTTTGTGTATTAGTATTCCTAGTAGGATATTGGCTCTCAAATGCATAGAGAGCCATTTGGCTTTGGTGAGAGTGAGGCAGTGGTGCTCATTACTGCAGGAGTTGGTACTGAACTGGCAAATGGTATTGGCATTTTTTTTGAGGCTGTAACCATTATGGGTAATCCATATTCAAGCTGAGATAAGAGTATTCCTTTGCCAATGGCAGCCTTGGTTGGCTTGGACAGAAAAGGCAGGGGCGGCTCAATCAGTGCCCTGGGCTTGTCCAAAAAAACTTGTGGCCCACCCACTCAGCTATTTAAATGAACATCAAAAAAATACTTCTGCAAAACTTCCAGGATGCTTCCTGCAGCAGTTCCCAATCCACAGCTTCCATGTTACCCACCACAAGCTCTTCAAGTGACGAGCAAAAAAGGAAGTCTATTCCTTTCACTGGCATACTAACCAGGTAGCCAGAAACAGAACATGCCCCCCCCCCCCCCCCAGCCATTCCGGCCCTGTTTCAGTGCCTTGCTCCCAACCTTCCTTCTTCACATTTTAGTAAAAAGAAAAATAAAAGATAAATATTTTTTTTCTTTTAAACTTTTGCATACTGCTTTTTACAAACGTAACAAACAGTTGTTACAGTTTATGCCCCACACATAGCACTACAGTGCTCAGGTGTTAGTTAACCTTTATTGATCAGGTTAGTCCAACTAGGCTAGTAGCTTCTTTTCAAGGGAGAGCCAATGTGATATTTATACTAGTGTGAAATTTGGCCAGGTCATCAGGGAACTTCCCCTACATACTCAGATCATTTACATTCACCTGAGTTAGTACCAACTCAAGCCAAAGTTTGGAAACTCACCCAAAGGAGAACACACTCAAGAGTGCAGCATCTCCCTTATAGGCAATGTCAACAACCCATCTACTTGTGATTTGAATCTGTAGTCTTCTGCAACATACCCTCCTTCCTTAAATTTTAGTAAGAAAAAAAAAAATAAAAAAATAAATAAAAAATATTTTTTCTGTAGCAAAACTTGCTACAGTTTATATACCAAGTTGAAAAAAAAATAAATAAAAATATTTTTTTTCTTTTCTGCAGCAAACTATTGCTGCTGTTTATACACTATGTGGAGCCTAGAGCCTATATCTCTAAGGTATTAGTTAATCTTTTTTTTTAGTTTTAAACCATAGCAAACTGCTTTTTACAAATGCAACAAACAGTTTCTACTGTGTATACCTGAATGGAGTGTTACAGTGTTCAGGTTTTAGTTTTTCAAAAAAATCTTTTCTCTTTTAAACTGTAGCAAACTGCTTACTACAAATGTAGCAAGCCATTCCTAGAGTTTATATTCTGCATGGACTGCTACAGTGCTCAGGTTCTACTACAATATAGCAAGCAGTTGGTACAGTTTAGACCACACATGGTACACTACAGTGCTCAAGTTTGACAGAACTGGATCATGCTCAAATTGGGCCCTATGCTGAGTAATGGACCAGGGCCTCACCACCACACCCACCACAACCATTCCAGTGTCCCATTACTTCTCTCTCTCTCTGCTCCCTCATTACCAAAACACTGGTCAAAACTCTCAGTGTGCATGCTATTTTCTTCTTTACTTTTGAAATGATTACAGAAATGTGGATTTAATTAAAAACATTTAATTTAGTTATCCTTTGTTGACCAAGTTGATGCTACTAGGCCAGTAGCCTCAATTCATAGGAGATCTAAGGTTATATTTATACTACTGGAGAAATTTGGCTAGGGTATCAGGGAACTTCCACTAGTATTCATTGTTGTGAGTGGGACCCATTTTGGTGGAGCACTTTCTGTTTCCTTTTCATTCACAGACATGTTCTGTTTCTGGCAGATAGAGAAAGAAGATAATAGAGTGGTGAAAGAGACATTTTGTGACATTATATTTGAGACAGTTTTTTTCAATGGAAAGTTTTCTTGGAGAATGAAAATAAAAAAGAAAGACTGCAACCCATGGAATCTTTATGTGATAAAAGTATTTAACAAAGACACAAAAAATAAAACTCATGTACAATTTCAAACAGAGGTAGAAAGAAAGATGTTGAAAGGATAGTTGAATGTTTTATGTAAAGAAGTATTGGACATTGCAAAAGTTTATCACAAAAGGAGTTTATGGACTTGTGGCTGGAATTGTAATACTGTGTTAAAAATGGAAAGAAAAAATATACATATACCAAGCATGACAAATGTGGAGGTGAACAGGGGTATTGTAAAATACTGGGGACAACTCAAAACAAGTTTTTTTTTGTGGAAAAGAAGGAGATAAGATAAGTAAGTATGATAAAAGGAAATCATATGTTTGTGGGGAAATGGGGCATGATGCAAAAAATGTGAATTGAAATGTTATAAACTTAACAAAATTGGACATTTATAGATAGATTGCAAAATGAAAGTAAGAAAAAAGAAAGAGAAAAAATGAACAAAGAGAAGGAATTTTAGAAGTAGTAGAAATAGAAGAAAAATTAGATGAGAAACAAAAAAAATAATAAATAAGGCACAAACAAAGGTTCTGAAATAAGTGATGAAGAAGACAAAAATTGGGAGGGAGTAAAAGGGAAAGAAGATTTGTTTTGGTAAAAGGGTAAAAGAAAAGGACATTTAAAGGGATGAGTACAAAAGAAAAAAAAGGAAAGGAAATGAATGAAAAAAATATATGCAGGTAATTATTGGGACTTGGTATAAAGGGTAACGTGTTTGACTCACAGACAGAAAGTATAGTGTTTGATTTTCACATTGAGGGAGGAAACTGGCTTGGCTTAGAATGGCCTATTAAGAAAGCTAGCCTAGTAATTAGTTATGAACTTATGAAATCATGAATTTAAGGAAAAGGGAAAATGAAAATTTTAGAGTGCTTTCTATAAATTTGACGTGTATTAAAAATATAGTAAAAAGAATAGGAATTTAGGAGTGGTGTAATACATGTGCTGTAGGTGTAATTATATGAGAAGACACAAGATTTTATCAAATGAAGAAAAAATTACAAACAGAGAAACTATGGGGAGGAAAGAGAATCTGGAATTTGGGAAATGAGAGATGTTCTTGAATAGCTGTATTCTGTAAAAATACAGTAAAGTTATTAGATCTAACTTTAGCAAAAATGGAAAGATTAACCATTGTAGACAAAAAAAAATGGTAACTATTAACAAAACAAAGGAAACAACTCAAAAACTAAAAAATAAATAAATAAATGGAAAATACTAGTGGAGTCCAGCTCTAAAATTTATTAATATAATTTAGTGCTTTCGTCTGTGGTAATCAGGACTTCTTCAGAATACCCAGTAAAAGCACAAGTATATAGAATTATAATAGGATTTGCTTATGTTAATTGTAAAGAAAGGGAAAACTTATTTCATCAGATTTTAGACAGTGTAGTGATACATATGAACATTATAAGTGCAGGAGACTTTAATTGTGATTTAAGAGGCTAGTGTAAAAAGGATGGAAATGATATAAGAAGATGTTAGACGTTATAGGATGTGGTGAGTTAAAACTTTGAGATAAAAATTCATGGACTTACAAAAGGGGTATGTATAGAACTGAAACAGATTATTTTATAGAACAGAAGGTTTAGTTATAGGAGAAGGGGATGTAGTTAAAACAGGATTTTCTGATCAATTTGCAATATGGCTAGAGATAAAGGAAAACAAGGAATATATAAAAATAGGCAAAGGAATTGAAAGGCTAAACATGAACGCATGGAATAAAGAAGGAAAGAGTTTAGTAATATAGTTATGGAAAGATCATATTACTATGAGAACATTTTATACAAATTGATCTGAATGGCAAATGATATTTAAAGAAAACTACATAAAATGTTTTTACAGTGGCAATATGATGTGAGAAAAGTAGAAAAAGAAAAATATAAAAGAACAAATAACAATCCATTGGAAGATTTAGAACATAATGATAGAAAGTACTTTGACAAAGAAAAAATAATTATATGAAAGAAATCAAGTAAAAATGCAAGAACTTTTATATAAACAAATACATTTTACAAGGAAAAAGAGAAGAAGTATCAATTTACATAAGTAGATTAGATAAGGAAGATGGTAATGCAATGAGAGAAAGGAAAAATGTAAGCGGAGAAATAAAAAACTCAGGAAAAGATTATGAAAAGTATAGTACAATATGTACAAGAAATGTTTAGAGAAAAAAGAAGGTAGTAAAAAAACATGGAAAATAAAAAAAGTTAACAGAAATAGGGAATAAAGCATTGGAAAATAAGATTTTAAATGAGCTAGATAAAGTATTAGGACAAATTAATATAGATTTGGCTGTAAGACCAGATGGAATAGGGTATGAAATGTATGAAAATTTAAGGGACTGGCAAAAAAATTAAACATTTTGGATGAATGGTTAAATGAAGGTTTTATGTATAAAGAATTATATAGTGGAATACTTAAATTCATATGAAATAATGAAGGTAAAGATCATTAAAAAACTGGAGACTGATAATATTGAAAAATAATAATTATAAGATCTTTATGAAAATAATACAAAAGAGATTTTAAACTAAAATGGAAAATATTATGGAAGATAGCATATATAGTAGAAAGGAGAAGATTTGTCAAGAATTATTAATGATAGAGAAATTGTGGATAATGTTATGAACAGAAAAAAAGAAGCGAAATTCATGACAGGAGATCTTAATAAGAGATTTGACACAATTAGACATGAAATTGTATGGGTAATAATGAAAGAATATAAGTGAGAACATTAGGAAATTCTGCATGTCAGTGTGTAGTAATAATTAAGTAAAAATACTTGTAAATGGCTGGTTAAGCCAAGAGGTACATATGAAGAGTGGTGCAAGGCAAGGATGTCCAATGAGTTGTATACTCTTTGCAGTAATTATGAATGTGATAGTATGTGAAATAAATTACAAAATGAAAAAGTCTGGATGTATAACACCTGAAGAGTTAAGAATTGCAGTTCTGTTAACATATGCAGATGGCATTATAATAATTGCAAAAATTAACATTTGGATAAAATAATTAATAATTTGCACAAATGAGTATCTAAAGATGATACTGATCACTTTAAATAAAGAGAAAAGTAAAGGTTTAGGTGATGTAGTAAAGCTTGAGGGTATATATTTTACAATTTCTGTGTTAGGTATAAAATCAATAAATAAAGATGTAAATGGAATTCAATGGGGAAAAAAAACAACAGAAGAAATAAAACAAACCTGCATTTCCTGGAGAACATATAAATTATCATTCAGAGAAAATAATTTAATAAATTCAGTACTGATGAGAAAAATCGCATACGTAGCAGGTGCATTCATGCTGCCGGCAGTATTTGTAAAGGAATTATTGCAGATATTTTTTTTCATTTATATGGGGCTCTAGATTAAACCCAGTAAAATGAGGAGTTGTGTATGTAAATAAAGAACAAAGGAGGTTTAGGGTTAATTAATCCAGTGGTATATGATGTTTCATTAAATTTGTACAAAGTATCTATGAAAGTCAATAAGGCCGTGGTTGTGTTATGGGCAGATTTAAAACCATGCTGTGTGGTGTTCAGGAGCTTTTCCTTAAGAATGTGTTGAAAAAGTTGCTTGTAAATTCACTTCTCCAGAATTTTTGACAAAGGAGATAATATGGCGGTAGGTCTGAAAATGGTTGTAGCAGATGAGGTTCTTCCTTTATGAAGGGAGATGATGAAGAATTTTTTCCATAGAGAAGGAATATATGATTCCTTGATAGGTCTGTGTTAGAAAAATATGTATTAGTAATATGCATGCTTAGTGCATCGAGGTTTAAAAGGGTTAATACATTTATTCTGTTCACACTGCATGAATCTGCACAGCTATTAGAAACTTAACAAGAAGCATTCTATTTTCTCCTAATGTCAGCAAATAACAAGAAGTGTTTCATTTCTACTAGTGTCATGAGACTTAACAAAGAGTTATTGATTTTCTGCTTATGCCATGAGAAAGTACACAGCTGTTAGAAGCTTTGATAAGGAGCACAATGGATGCTTGAAAGTATAAACCGTAGTCAGCATTACTTGTACCTAAGCTAGAAATGTACCTTGAATCTAGGCAAAATGTAACACATATATTAGGACTGTACAATTGAAGAATTGAAAGTTTGTGGTGGGCTAAAATAAGCCTCAAGGCCAGGTTGTTTTTCTCAGATGTTTTGTAAATCAGCAGTTATTCTCAACTAGTCAGCAATTAGTCTAGTAACATTTTCTGTAGAACAATACAGAAAGCTGTGTCTAACTACGTCAGCAATAGAAGTAACATTTCTGTGTAACATGGAAAGAACTGTATAAAAATGCTATACTAATTATTAATGTCCAGACAAACCATTCTGCCAGCATGCTTTGTCTCCTTACTGCAAGTTAATAAAGGGTGCCTTACTTGAACCTTATGTGAATTGGTCTTTGAAGTTTTTTCCTTTGACAGATTGGTCCCTCGAGCCAGAACCCTCTCTTCACCTCGGATCAGAAGGGCCAGGTGGTTGAAACCGTACGGGGAAGAAACCAAATCGGTTCTTCTTATTTGAAAAGCCCTCCGACTGAATTGTCGTTCAAAAGAGGCCAGCCACTTTCTGATCTGCGACTGAAGGATGGGTGTCCACGAATCAGGTGATCAATCACATAGGCTCAGGTAAGGTGAATCTACTTTTTCCTGTTTTCTGTTTTAGATTAGGGACTAGATTTGTATTGTTTTTGTCAAGACTGTATTTTTGCTTACAAGTCAGGGACAGAAAAGATTACTGTCTTGTCATAGATCAGGAGAAACAGAATAAGTAGGCAGTCATTCTGAAGAGATTATAACAAAATCTGTGGTACCACATTAAAAAACTAGGAGGTTATGTAATGATCAAAAGAGTAGAACAAAATGGGTAATAATTGCACAAAAAGACCCCAAAATCCGCCGTTAACAGAAGACACAAAATACATGCAGTCGCAGTGCACCGACAATATTAAATATTATTCAAAATGGGTTAATAAATATGAATTTGACGTAAAATTAGAAAAATCCTTGCTTATCAAACTTGTCAAACAGCTCAAAACTGATTCCAAAGGTCGGGTAAAGAAGCAACGCAAATTAGAAATTCCTCAGGCACACAGGTGGATTGAGGAAGTAAACCGTAGGGAACAAACGAACAAAAATTCAAAAACAATGTTTTTAGATAAGGACAATAACTTAGTAATATCATCAGCACTTCTGTCTCCCTTACCAGAATATGAAGCAAGTGAACAGGTTAGTCCACCCCCTCGATATCCTGTGGTCACTGAAGAAAGAGGCATTATGAAAATAAAACCATATATTAGAGATCCCATCGGGACCAGGTCTCGAACAAGGGCAGGTAACTCAAATGAAGGCATTGAGTTATATCAAATGGTTAAGAATTCATGATCTATGAGTGAAGAAGAAATATGCCCACTTATAGAAGTACCCAATCCTCAGGCAGGACAAGATAATCAGGACCCAACTATTTTAGTGTAAAGACCTTGGACTCCGGAAGATATCCGGAAAGCCACTGAGGGAATTCACCATCCAAAAGTTAATTTTAGAAAATTCTCAGAAGATTTGCAAGGAATGAGGCTGAGTTATAACTTAAATGGAGAAGAGGTAGAAAAAGTAGTTAGACAAATTGTGGGGCCAGATTGGCACATGATTAGTGGCAACTGGAATCCCCGTGACGCTGCACAAAGACACCACCCACATAGCAGCGCAGAATTAGACAACAGAGTAAAAGGTCTTACAGACCACATCTCTGAAAAATGGAAACCTAGGTCAGACTGGACTTGCATTAATCAATGCATCCAACAAGAAGGTGAAACTATTGACCGGTATTATGCCAGACTATTAGAATATTTTAACAACCACTGTGGAATGCAGGTTCCTGAAGATCAAACACAAGATTCCCCATATGAACAGCAGTTAAAGAATGCATTTTTAAAGGGCAGTATTGCACCTATAAGCAGTTTTATTACAAAACACATGGTAGACCATCGTACAAGCAGATTACAGTCATTACTTGAATATGCTAGGCATGCCGAAAGGCATTTTAATAGCAAAAAGAAAAAGAAAGCCCAAGTATTTTCTGCAGAAGATGGAGCAGAAGTTTATGTAGTACAGTCCGGGAAAAAGAGCAAGAGAAATGCACACGGAAACAAACAATCTGATCAACCATCAGAGGACTCTGAAGGGTGAAAGAAAAGGGGTGAATGTTTTAAATGCGGTAAAAAGGGACACTTGGCAAAGAATTGCAGGAAACACAAGAAGGCAACAACAGAAGATAAAGAGGGTGAGGACTGACTATATGGTAGTCAGGAGTCACTAGAAGGGGATAGCGAAGAAAGGACAAATGCGAAGGTGATAGAGGGAGTAGAGGATGTGACAGAAGAGATAGAGGAAGTGCAAGAAGTTAGTGACAATGAAGAAAATGAAATATTAGACCTAGCTTTATTGAACTTGGAGCTCTATTTAGCAGACACGAAACCAGAAGTTACACTCTTGGTAGAAGGGAGGGAAGTCAAATTCTTGTGTGACTCAGGGGCATCACGAACCCTGATACATCCCTCCAAACTGCCAGAAAACACAGAGTCACCTGATTACATACTGGTAAAAGCAGCTAATGGACAGCTGTATCGGGAGCCCCTCTCCCGTAATATTGAGATAACTGATCCAGTTTCAGGATTGACTCAGAAAAGCAAAATTGTTGTTTCTGCAAAATGCCCAGTAAACCTCTTGGGCAGAGACCTCATGCAACTATTCGGTATAGCAGTAGTCCCAACCATGCAGGGTATGGAAGCACAGCGACAAATTGATACCTTTGCAGTGCAATTGGAGGGTGAAATGTTTTATTGGTACAGCTAGGACTTGGTTATGACTGGTCCAGGTACTGTGACCGAAGAATTAATGAATGTGGCCATCAGCAAGTTCCCCTCCCTTGACATTGATAAGCAACACCTGCTGCACTGTACCCTGTATTATTGTAACACACCAGGACTTGATAAGGAATATGAGCAAGAACTGTTTAAAAATCATGCAAACAGATTGATATTATGTAACCTGTACTGGGACACAGAAGGGAACAGTGTAGCCAGCTGTTCATTGCCCCAGGAGTTCTTTACACTTTATAAATCTAGTCAATTGCCACATGTTAGCTTAACCAAGAACAAAAATATAGAATGGGCAGACCTAGGAGAAAAAGTCACGAAATGGGAGAAACAGACAGAATTAGAACTGTCAGAACAGGGAATACAAATGCAGAAGTTGAATTGGATAACTCAGACTCACCCAGCCGTGCACTTGCAGTCTAGCAAGGACAGCTGATTAGCACTCCTATTAAAGGAGGAAGAGAATGCCTTACGAGACATACCAGAGACTCTGTGGTCAACAGGAAAGTCAGATGTAGGACTTATTCATACAGCGGGACCAGTAACTATCATGCCAAAGTCAGCATTCAGACCACAAAAGAGACAGTATCCCCTAAGAAAAGATGCAGAGGCAGGGATAAAGCCTATTATAGCAGCCTTACTTAAAGGAGGGATACTAGTAGAATCTCCCGATTCACCATGTAACACACCCTTATTTCCAGTTAAAAAAGCAAATGGAGAATGGCGTATGGTCCAAGATTTACAAGCTGTAAATGATGCAGTAATACCGAAGGCACCTATGGTGCCAGACCCACACACCCTGTTGAATGATTTAAAACCTCAACAGAAGTATTTTTCTGTGGTAGACATCAGCAATGCATTCTTTTCGATACCGATACACCCTGACAGCCAGTATTGGTTTGCATTCACATTTCAAGGGAAAAGGTATACATATACGCGACTACCACAGGGGTATTGTGAAAGTACAACAATATTCTCACAAGAAATGGCAAGCAACTTGGCAGGATTCACCCCACCAAGAGGCAGTCAGATTTTACTTTATGTTGATGACATCTTGCTGGTGGCCCCCACCCAGCAAGATTGTAGAGAAGATACCATAGAGCTATTACGATTCTTAGCCACTGAAGGACATAAGGTAAATAAAAATAAACTGCAGCTTTGGAAAAAACAAGTCAAATACCTGGGATATGTAATATCCAAGGAAGGTAGAACATTAGATGAGGACAGAAAAGTAGCAATTTTGCAAGCACCAAAACCCACTACCAAGAAGGAAATGATGTCCTTCCTGGGTACAACTATTTTTTTCCGGAGCTGGATTCCAAACTATGCCTTGGAATCTGCACCGCTAATTGACCTTATATATAAGAAGCCTATGGCAGCACAGGATTTATTACAATGGACACCAGAAGCAGAATCTGCTTTCTGCAAACTGAAGCAGTTAATAGCATCCTCATTAGTTCTAGGATTACCAAACTATCATAAACGTTTTTTCCAAACTGTAGATTGTAAGCAAGGTTATATGACATCAGTGTTAACACAACAGCATGGGGATAAACCACGCTCCATTGCTTACTATTCATCACAACTAGATCCAGTGGCACGGTCCTTACCCCACTGTGTACAAGCAGTAGTTGCAGCTGCAATGGCAGTACAGGCTTCGGTCTCAGTAGTCTTATTCCACCCTCTCACTTTGAGAGTGCCTCATGCAGTCACGATTATTTTACTACAAGAAAAGGTGGCATATCTTTCCCCTGCTAGGCATCTTTCCTGTATGACTATATTGTTGAGCCAACCTCGCATGACAATTCAGCAATGCTCGACTTTGAACCCTTCTACTCTGCTCCCATCCCCTGCAGATGGCACACCACACCGCTGCCTGCAGGTAATTGAGCAAAAGACACTACCTAGAAAAGATCTCACGGATGTCCCCTTGGATGATGCCGAGGTGACATACTACGTGGATGGCTCATGCAAAAGGTGTCCTGCAGGACAGAACCTAGTAGGATATGCAGTAGTTTCTGACACTGAGATTATAGAAGCAAAACCTTTACCACACAACTTATCTGCACAGGCAGCAGAATTGATTGCCTTGACATGGGCATGTACCTTAGCAAAGGGTAAATGAGTTTTTGTGCAACAGTGGAAAAACCGAGGAATGGTAACATCTACTGGCAAACCTATAAATCATGCACAGTTTATTTTATATCTTTTAGAATCTATTTGATTACCTCAGAAAGTAGCCATTTGTAAATGCACAGCTCACACCAAGCAACAAGATAGGATTTCAAAAGGTAATGTGAAAGCTGATACAGCTGCAAAACAAGCAGCCACAGAAGTATTTCTTTTAAACAAGGAACTACAACCCTCTGAGATTTTAGACTTAGAAATTTTAAAAACAATGCAGGTACTCACTACGCAAGCTGAAAAACAAAGATGGGCAAAACGAGGAGCAATTCTCGAAAAGGGGCTGTACATCTCTAAAGAAGGGAAACTGATACTACCATCTAATTTGTTTAGATATGCAGCTTTGTTGAGCCATGGGCAGTGCCATGTCTCAACAGGGGGGATGGTACAGCTGGTGAACCAGGTGTTCACAACGTACGGATTTACAAACTACTCTAAAAAATTCTGTTTGAAGTGTAAAATTTGCAACAAACATCATGCACAAGGGGCGTTAAAGCCCAAGCAAGGGAGTTTCCCTATACCACCATATCCATTTCATACTATCTGTATGGATTTCATAAAAATGAACAAATGTGAAAATAAGAAGTATTGTCTTGTCATTGTGGATATGTTTTCCAGATGGGTGGAAGCCTTTCCAAACAAAAATCCAGATGCAGCCACAGTAGCAAAAGTACTTGCCAAAGAAATCATCCCTAGATTTGGCATTCCGGAAAGGATCTACAGTGGCAATGGTACAAACTTTGTAAACCAATCCATACAGCAGTTAAGTAAGCATTTTGGTATTTCTTTAAAAAATCATTGTGCATACCATCCACAATATGCAGGGCTAGTTGAAAGGCATAATGGTATATTAAAAAACAAATTGAGAAAGTTAATAGCTGAGACAGGAAAGAATTGGCTGTATTGTTTGCCCCTGTTGCGCTGTTGAGCATGAGAACTGTTCCGACTGCAAAAGGATTGACTCCTTTTGAAAAACTATTTAGAAGGGCTTATTATACACCCCAGTGGAAACTTCTCATGTCCTCAGACCAGGAAGCTGATTTTACACTAGCTGAATATATGAAGAAAGTCAAGAATTCTAAACATCTGTTGCAGTCAAATTCTGTTTCAGATAGAAAACCGAGACATCAGAGATGGCAGTGACACCCGGGGACTGGGTGCGGTTAAAAGCCATAAAGAAGAAGAATTGGTCATCACCAAGGTGGGAAGGTCCATACCAGGTGCTTCTTTCGACACCCACTGCAGTCAAGATAGCAGAGCGAGCTTCGTGGATCCACCTGATGCACTGCAAACTAGTTAAACACTTTGAACTGGACAAAAATCTTACCTCTCCATCGGGGCCCTCAGCACAAAGTCTGGCTACAAAGGGGGGTCAGATCAATAGGACTGATCCGTCTCAACCCCAGTGAAGAAACCATCAGTGCTGAAGGTCCTATTAGGGCAGAGAGTAAGAACGCATGTCTGAAATAAAGATGACAGGATCCAGTAAGATCCAGATGTACCTGTTCGGAATAGTCGGAGAAAACAGGAATGCAGAACAACCGTTTCCTCAAATGTATTGCATAATCATCCTGTTGACTGTACTAGTGACAATAATCTTTTTGTTGTGGCCATTCCTTTTCCCAGCCACACAAACTGAACTGAATAAGCGTGGAGAGTTGCACGTAGAGTGGCACCCAAACTTCAACACTTACCAGGCAATCAAATATGTGTATGCTGAGACCTTCAATGTTTCGAATTGCTGGATTTGCACAGCTTTGCCAACAGCATACGGGGGATTATTGTTAACTTCAGTCCCCCTAGGAGCCAACAAGACCTGGGAAAACTTAGTCTATGATACATCAGATGTCACATCACAAGATAAAGTAGCATTGCACTTGTCTGTTCGACGGAAGGGTACTGTGTGTTTTTACAAAAATGATACAGTTCAGGTGGGTTGGAGCAATTGCAATGTGACTGTTCCCTATAGATGCTACAATAAAACTGACAACACAGGTTCCTACTGCAACACAAGCTATGATTCATTTTTTGAACTGATGCATAGGACAACTGATGAAGTAAAACATAATGCTGACCTCTATAAACAACTGATTATAGTTGACAAAAAAATGTATCATCCAGAGCCAGGACATAGTAAAGTTACTACCAAAGTAGAAGATTGCTACTTTGTATGTGGTAGGAAAGCATATAAGTGGTTACCTGAGAATTGGTCCGTCAGTTGTTATTTTGGGTACCTGGTTCCGGCCATATGACACACAGCAGTTTTACCTCAGGGGAAAATTCAGAATGTTCGACGAGAAATCAAGAAGCCTGTCAATCCAGTGGGGCAAATCAATGCGGGCTGGAAAAACCATCATGCTGTGAACCTAGGGAAAAATAGACTGTCACATATGGACTTGGGTGATACCATCATCTCATGGGCAGGTGTACTGTCAGCATACAGAGCAACAAAATCATTCTGGGAACTAAGAAAACTGTATAAACTTCTCAAAATAATGAGCAATGCAACCTTTTCTGCTCTAAAATTTGTGACTGATGAACTGACTGCCATGAGAACTGTAGTGCTTCAAAACCGCATGGCTCTTGACTTCACCCTAGCAGTGAGAGGAGGTACTTGCACTTTAATCCAGGAGGAGTGCTGTTCGTATATTCCTGATCACAAACACGAGATAGACAATCACCTTGAGGTAATTCAGCAGGTGTCGACTATGACCAAGCCAGGACCAAATCCATTGATGAACTTTTTCCAGAGATTGTTTGGGGGGGTGGGGCAGTATTCTAATGAACATCCTGATTGCCATCTGTGTAGGAATGATCCTGCTGGTGGTATGTATGTGCTGCTGCATCCCCTGCATGAAAAGACTGATTAAAGACTTTATAGACATGTCAAATTCAGAAACCTTATACCAAGGTGCTGAACTTGAAGAATTGTTGAAAAATTGAAAATGCTTTCATAAGTTTAAACTGAATGGCTCTCTTAACTGCAAATCCTGAGTAGGAAGAGGTTAGGGGAAGAAAAAAACTGTTTAGGCTTATTTTGAAAGTAGAATAAAAGTATTAAAAGGGGGGAAATGTTAGAAAAATATGTATTAGTAATATGCATGCTTAGTGCATCGAGGTTTAAAAGGGTTAATACATTTATTCTGTTTATACTGCATGAATCTGCACAGCTATTAGAAACTTAACAAGAAGCATTCTATTTTCTGCTAATGTCAGCAAATAACAAGAAGTGTTTCATTTCTACTAGTGTCATGAGACTTAACAAAGAGTTATTGATTTTCTGCTTATGCCATGAGAAAGTTCACAGCTGTTAGAAGCTTTGATAAGGAGCACAATGGATGCATGAAAGTATAAACCGTAGTCAGCATTACTTGTACCTAAGCTAGAAATGTACCTTGAATATAGGCAAAATGTAACACATATATTAGGACTGTACAATTGAAGAATTGAAAGTTTGTGGTGGGCTAAAATAAGCCCCAAGGCCAGGTTGTTTTTCTCAGATGTTTTGTAAATCAGCAGTTATTCTCAACTTGTCAGCAATTAGTCTAGTAACATTTTCTGTAGAACAATACAGAAAGCTGTGTCTAACTACATCAGCAATAGAAGTAACATTTCTGTGTAACATGGAAAGAACTGTACAAAAATGCTATACTAATTATTAATGTCCAGACAAACCATTCTGCCATCATGCATTGTCTCCTTGCTGCAAGTTAATAAAGGGTGCCTTACTTGAACCTTACGTGAATTGGTCTTTGAAGTTTTTTCTTTGACAGTCTGTTAATTAGAAGAGACAGATGATAGGTTAGTGATCTGGCAGCCAGATAGAGAATTCTACTGAGAAATTATCCATTGAAGGACAGCAGGGTTTCAGTTTAAGAAGTAACAAAAGAAGAGGCTATGTCAAGATTGTTGGGAGCAAAATCTTTAGTAAGGACTTTAATGCTTTCTATACAATGAGTGTTAAATTTAGCAGTTATCTTGTAGGGAGTGTTATTTGGGGCAGAATTAGGAGTTGTGGAAGTTCCAGGGTGCAGTATATTATTAATAGAAGACCAGAATATTTTAGGGTTGGAAGACTGGTTTAGTAAGTGGTTACTGAAGTATATTTTCTTGTCTGCAATAATCTGCCTTTTAGTGTGGTTAAATAATTCTTTAAAGTGTTGTAGGTTTTGTGGAGATCTATATTTTAACCATTCTTTCCAAGATCTATCTCTTTCATACATTAGGTGCCTGCTTTGAGTGGATAACTAAGGAGTATGGTTATTCTTTATTCTTTTTGGTCTAGTTGGAGCTGGACTATTGAGGGTTTTCAGGAAAAATGAATTAAATGTGTGTATATCTTTATCTAGTGGAATATTTTTCAGGACAGACCAGTTAGAGGAGCTTAGAATTCTGTTAAATGTAATAGGGTTGAAATTAGTGAGGTTACAGGAAATCCTAAGTGTCGTTTGACATGATGATTACTGTGTCTGTTTGCATATACAGGGAGGTGATCACATAGAGGGTGCCACTGGGGACATAGTTGAATCAGGCACCAATATCCAGTCAAGAATGGTGCTGCTGTTTTTAGGACAGTTGGGGAGGAAATAAGTTGAGTCACTCCAAATAGGTTTAGGCTAGATGATGGGCATTTTGTGCAGATAACCTGCCAATCAAAATTAACATCACCTAGATTTATCTTTTCATTAGAAATTGTATGTGAGATCCAGTTTAGGATATTTTCTAGGGTTGTAGCACTATTACCTGGAGAAATACAGAGTACTATAATGCATATTTACTTATGGTTATTTAGTTTAAGATGGGAAATGAGGAGTTTGGCATTATGGAATTTGGGAATAGTTTTATTTTAGGGCATGATTTCAAGATAGTCACAGTATAGTAAAGCTACTCCACCACCTTATTTGAATTCTATTAGCCCTGATGATATTATAACCAGGGAGTGATATTTCAGAGTCAATTATATGGGGTTTTAGCCATGTTTCAGTTATGACATGAACATCTGGTGTATTGTGGGAGATCCAAACATGGACTTCTGGAATTTTATCATAGATGATATGAGTATTTAAGGAAATGAATTTAAGCTCTTTGGGTGAGTTTGAGATAGGTGGGGTGGGTTTTGGTGATGGTGGTGGGGTCCCTGTTTTACAATGAGATGAGTGGGCTGACTAGGAGTGGGGTTTGGTTTGAGATGAGTTTTGGAGGTTACTGGAGAGTCAGGATGGGAGGATGAGCCAGAGTTAAAATGAATGTTGCCAAGGAGTGTTAAGGGGGAGAGAGAGAGAAATATATGTTTGGTAAGCTTGTTTTGGTTTAACTGTAGCAGTTAGTTTTATTTTTTATGGTGTGATAGGTGTGAGAGTTTAGTGATTTTAATTTGAAGTAAAGATTGAGTGAGTCTTTGTATATACTGGAAGCAGTTTGTGGTGAAGTGGGGTGATTTTAACAGTTAGAGGTGGAGCACATAGTGGGAATACAAGAATGAGTGATGTATGACAAGTTGTACAGTGATAAAACAGGAAGAATAAGGATAGAGTGATATTTAAGAGAAGTATGGTATGCAGCTTTGTACATAGATATATCAGAGAAAGAGGAGCTGAACAAGGGGGTATGAATATAGGAGGGGTAGCAGTAGAAAGTTGAGTGAGGTGGATGGTATAAATTGTGATTACTGTCATTAGTCAATATAAGAGGGGAAAGTAAGTTAAAGTGATTAAATGCAAACAGATGGTTTAGGAATTGCATGTGTATTCTTGATGGAAATATTTAATAAAATCATTAAAAATGTGTTTATAAGGTTGATTTGTCACAAATGAGATGAGAAGGAATTACATTTATGGGATGTGTAGATTGAATATTGTGAAATCCCTACAACGTTTGTTGGATTCAATATTAGGAACAAGGATTTTTCAGAGGAGCATAAGTTTCTATTTGAAATGTACAGTTGAATGATAATGTTTAATTACTGTTATGTTTCAGGGTTGTGAAGTACCATTTATGTTATCTATATGTGTGAGTGAGTCTATGTGTCAGCTGAAATCAATTTAACTGATTCAAAGTAAGGTAAGTGTGAGCTCTATAGTGTTGATTTCTTACAAATTTTTATATTTTAACACTGCTCAAGTTTATATGATAGAAATGAGTTTAGGATTTAAAGTCTGAAGAGGCACAGATGAGTGTTGGACGTAGGAAGCTGTAGCTATGTTTTTTTTCACTAGTCATAACAGTGAAGAATGGTTTTACCCTAAACAGGTAGCCTAGTTTTTGGTGATTGTTTTTATTACTTGAAATGTGGGATGAATTAATGTCATCTGTTCATCTATGATCATATTAAACAGTTTTGTATGTGTGACAATTTCTGTGTTTTTTTTTTTTTTGGCTGACGTTATAGTGAAGATATTTTTTTTGGCATAGCTGTTTGGGAATATATAATATGAGTTTAGTTTTTTGGGAGTTCAAGAGAAGGTGAGAGGAAAATGATTGCTGAGTGATATCTTGTATTGGCGGAATCTTGCTGCACAGATGAGAGTTGAGTGATCTGCATATTGCACTATTGTAGCATGCTTTGAGGCAATGTGCTTGTTATTTATGAATAGGTTAAATTGACGATGACCAAGTATAAATCATTGAGAATGCCTATTGAGACAGGTAAGAATAGGGAGAAACCAGTATGCAGTTTCACTGCATTTTCCTAGTTTGCTAGGGAGTTGTAGAACCTGCAGAATGAAGGTACATCAATATGAAAAGGGGAGGGTTTATGTAAGTGGGTTTGATGACAGACTGTGTCAAAAGCTTTAGACACCTCAAAAGAGTGTAAGGAACAGGTTATCTGCATTTCTGTTCATTTTAACAGTATGAGCAAAGATCTGCAGGGCAGGGGTTTTACTGTGGTTAGACCTGACACTGTTCTGTACCGGACTGAGAAGGTTATTTGCTGTAATATAATTGTGAATGCATTAATTATATAACCTATAAAATTATATGCATTAATTATATAACCTATTAAATAGAGAAAACTGTTCCCTTCAATCATAAGCAAAATGATAGAATCAGCAAATTATATAACAAGAAATGTTAAGTTTCTAGTCCCGTATAAATCTTGCCACCTCCAAGCTCATAAAACAAAACTTAACCAAATTAGTAAGAACTCAAAAATACCATAAAAAGCACCATGACTGACTATGAACATAAGACAGCCACTAATACGCACACAACAAATAAATAAATAAATAAAATAGGGGGTACCCCATAACCTTTTTGAATTCAGAGACAGCCCTTACATGGTGCTTCAGTGTGAAGATATGCAGTACCACACTAAGCTTTCTCAAAGGCTGTGCCATATGCAAATGAGGCAGTCCAGGGGAGGAGCACATGCTAATTAGCCATGTACTCTCTCTCTTGGAACTGAGTCTAAGAAGGCATCTATGTTCTGAGCATTTCATGAAATCGTTCAGACATGTAGATCAGTATGGCCACCCCTTATGCATCAAAGCCATTGCTAAAGAGGTAAAGTACTGGGGATTTTAGTAGTAAGGTAGAGTCGACAGGTGTGTGAGTGGCTGTATGTAAGGGGTAGCAGGTGTGAGAGTATGTGTGTGTGTGTGTGTGTGTGTGTGTGTGTGTGTGTGTGTGTGTGCGTGTGTGTGGGTGTGTGTCTGCCAAGGAGATAGGCTAAGGGAGTTAGTGAGGGGATGTGGTAGGTGTGTATGACTGGATGAATAGATGAGTGTGTATTAAGAAGATGGTAGGTAGAAGGCTGTGTGTGTGTGTGTGTGTGTGTGTGTGTGTGTGTGTGTGTGTGTGTGTGTGTGTGTGTGTGTGTATGTGTGTGTGTGATATGTATGTGTGTGATTGTGGGTTGGTGTGGTTATCATACCGCCACACACCCCTAGACTAAAAAGCATAATCTACAACATTGGTTGGGAGGACCACTGGACAATATGGAGTATGACTCCTGTGCCATAAAGGCACTTTAATAGTACAGGAATTGGGGGTGGGGGAAGGGCTACAAACCAGAGGAACAGATTTCACATGCCAAATGGCACTTCACAGTATGGGGATGGGGGGCACTAGCCACAGAGGAGTATTTCTCTTGTGACATAACAGTATTTTAACACTACAGGTAAGCCTAAAACATCACCTAGTCAAAACTCCTAAATGGCTCAATATCTGAGTTGCTTGGCTTTCTGCTATATACCTACAATCAACTGCATTACTAGTTGAGTTAAGTGCAAACTTGCAGTGTTAAAGATTGTACTGCATTTTAATTTCTATTTAATTGTTTCATTGAATATTGTGGTCTGTGTCTTTCTGCAGTTATTTATTTTTCCATTTATTTGTTTCATAGAAAATTGTGGTCTCTCTCTCTCTCTCTCTCTCTCTCTCTCTCTCTGTGCAGTAAGTGGGGGCCACTGTGCTTCACTTCATTGATATTCAGTGTTAAACTCTTAGCCTAGAGTGTTTCTCTGTATTTATAAGTGTTAGTCACATATCTTTGAGTTTATTACTGCTCAATTTTTGAGTTGTTTGGCTTTCTGCTATAGACCTACAATCAACTGCATTACTAGCTGAGTTAAGTACAAACTTGCAGTGTTAAAGACTGTACTGCATTTTATTTTTCTGTCTATTTGTTTCATTGAATATTGTGGTCTTTGACTCTCTGCATTTATTTATTTTTCTATTTATTTGTTTCATAGAATACTATGGTCTCTCTCTCTCTCTCTCTCTCTCTCTCTCTCTCTGCAGTTAGGTTCCCCACCCTCCTTCCCTGTTCTTCTTCTGGTATTAATCTTGGTGGCTTTGAAATTGCCTGCCCCTCCTGTAAATTTGTGTTTGAACACTCCTCATTTGCTCACTCAACCAAGTACAGTGAGATCATATTTTGACTTCAGACACTCCTGCCAGTCCCATCTATTAAGCTGTATCCCAACTCTATCCCACTCTAGTGTCACTAGCTCATTCTACCTAATACAGAGAGAACATTTGAGAAGGCAAGTCACTTAGGTCATGAATTATCTTCTGTTTCTTCCTTCTCCCTTTCCACTTTACAAAAGAAAAAAAATCTAAGCTTGTTTCCTGCCTTTCCTGTAACTATTCTAGTCCAGATACAGATTTTCTGTATCCAGGACTGTTTGTAAGCTTCTGAGCCCCCCAAGCCTTTCTGTGTTGGAAGGAAGCCTTCTAGCTTATCAGTGGGAGTGGTAAGCACTATGTAGCCTATCTACCACAAGAGTGGTTTCTAACCCAGAAATTGTAGTTTATTGGTTATTTGGGCAGTTTTTCTATCTCTTTCAACTTTCTGGTTTAAAACCCTGTGCACTTGTTTCCAGCCTTTCCTGTAACTAGTCTAGTCCAGATACAGAATTGCTGTAACCAGAATTGTTTGTAAGCTACTGTGCCCACCAAGCCTTTATGTGTTGGAGGGAAGCCTTCTAGCCTATAAGTGGGAGTGGTAAGCACTAGGTAGCCTATTTACCACAAGAGTGTTTTTTGGCTCAGAAATTGTAGTTTATTGTCTGTTTCAGCAGTTTTTCCATCTCTTTCAACTTTCTGTTTAAAAGCCCGCATTTGTGCTTGTTTCCCGCCTGTAACTAGTCTAGTCCAGATACAGATTTGGGGTATCCAGGACTGTTTGTAAGCTTCTGAGCCCCCAGGCCTTTCTGTGCTGAAGGAAAGCCTTCTAGCTTATCAGTGGAAGTGGTAAGTACTAGGTAGCCTATCTACCACAAGAAGAGTGGTTTCTGGCCCAAAAGTTGTAGTTTATTGGCTGTTTTGGCAGTTTTTCCATCTCTTTCAACTTTCTGGTTTAAAAGCCCATGTTTGCACTTGTTTCCTGCCTTTCCTGTAACTAGTCTAGTCCAGATACAGATTTGCTGTATCCAGTACTGTTTGTAAGCCTCTGAGCAGTGCCAAAGTCTGCTCTTCAACTTTTCCCTTAGATTTGCTAGTTCTCTCCTCTACTGCACTTTTGCTAGCTTATTAGTCTAGCACTTTACCAAACTTCTTGTAGCAATTATTGTAGCACACAAAAGTGCTACCAGCACTAAATGTTCTAGAAGGAAACAGCTCCAGTACTTATTATTAATGCCCACCCCTCCAGGCATGTCTAAAGGTCAGTTCCCTGTGCTTTCTCCTATTAACTTGGTGAACGTGGGCATCCTGAGGCAATGTAGCAACTGCCTCATGTACAAAGACAACCCCCTCCTCTTACCTCCCAACACTCAGACTTACAAGAGATGCACTTATATATCCAAATTGGAAGCCACAAACTCTCCAGCCAAGACCAGAATAGCTGGTCAAGAGGAGAAGGTCAACACTTGCACCACACTAGATGAAACACATAGCCCTCCAGAACACACACCAACACTGCCTTCACATAAAAACACAAACCACATACCCACCTTTGTGGAGGCTCTCAATAAAAATCTATCCAAACAACAGAGATCTCCAAGGCAGAAATGCACTTGACCACCACAACACAACACTAATCACGAGACACATAACTCTCTTAAACAGTGTGCCACTCAAACAAAGTCCCTAAGGCAAAACAGCATGCCCAGCACACTAGTCATAAGTGACTCAATAGTGAGGCACACTGATTTCCCACTCACTAGGTTGAATAAGGAGAAAGTAACAGTCAGCTTCCTGTCAGGTGCCAAGATCCGCTACATAATGCATGCACTCAGGTCCCTCAACAACAGGTACAAATATGACTCTGTCATTGTACATGTGGGTGTGAATGACCTGAGATGTACCTCCCTGGACTACATGAAAAGAGACATGGAAGAGCACTTGGATTATGTAGCCCAGGCAGGTATGACCCTAGCCCTGAGCAGCATCCTACCATCACCCAGAATGATACCATTGTACAAGCAGAAAATGACTGATTTCAACAATTGGTTAAGTTTCTGATGTCATTCTAACGGGATCCATTATCTGTCTACCTGGGATAGTATGAGTAACAGACCTCAATGCTTGTCAGAGATGGCCTGCAGCTGTCATCCCTAGGCTTCCGGATACTGGCCAAGGCTCTTCTTGCCACCCCTATAGTGCCTTTTTTTAGGCGGTGTTCAAAAGACCAAATTACCACCATAACAGCTACAAACAAATGCAATCTGAGGGTCATGCTGCTCAATGCTAAAAGTATAAATTTCAAAATGCACTCACTCAAAGCAGTGCTTAAAGTGGGGAACATCGACATTTGTGCTGTAACAGAGACCTGGTTCAAGGCAGCAGAAAGCAGCCCTACACTACCAGGCTATAACTAATTCCACACCTTTCAGCCCTAGAACTTGGACCATAGCACCAAAGGCAGTGTTTTTTCCATATTCATAAAGGATGTGCACACCTCGAGACTGGTAACCCAACATAATGCATCAGAGATACTTCAGGTGCAGATAATATTGGGTAAGACAACGATTCTGGTACTAGCCTGCTATAGGTCCCCAACCACGTCCCAAGACTCACACTCAACATTCCTAAGCACCCAGGAGAATATTAGGGTCCAACCTAACACTCTCATACTGGTCAACTTCAACTACTCCTCCATTAACTGGGAAAACTACTCATATACTAATACACTTGCCCAACGTTTCCTGGAATTCATTAATTCCAATGCCCTGGACCAGCTTGTTCTTACCCCCACTAGAGGTATCAACATCCTTGTCCTGGTCATTACTAACATGGGTGGCTGTTGCTCTACACCAATAGTCAACTCCTCCCTGGTTAGATCTGACCACAAACTAATAACCTTGTAAATCCACATCCCTCCCAACACCTCCCACAAAGGTAACCACCATGAAAAACTTCTCCAAAGCTAACTTTGGGCTCCTGAAAACAAAGGTGGCTAACTTCATGGTACCCATGCAAATTGTGAATAGCTGCATGACCACCATATCATACACCAATGCACTGTATGAACACGTACACAAATGCATGGATCTCGCCATACCCAATAGAACCAAGACGTTCTCCTCCAAAAATAAAAAGCCAATCTGGTGGTCCCCTGCCATAAACAAACTCTACAACAGAATGAGGAAACTGATGCGGAATAAGGTGAAGTCCCAAGAATGGAAAAACTCCCTTATCAGCCTCAACAAAAAGTTGAGATCCCAAACATAATTGCAGCAGATAGTAAAGATAATCACAAGGTCTTCTATAGCTATGTAAAGAATCTCCATGGCAATACCCAGATTTGCTCTGAGCTACTGCACAATGGTACCTCCTATACTGAGCCATCAGATATTGCCAATATACTGGCTGACAGATTCAGTGCCAACTTTACCGCTGTCTCCCCTCCCAAAGGACCTATCACATTAACAGTAGATTGCCTGGCACCCAGTTTTATTGATGCACCGGTTAAAATAGCACTGTCCAAGCCCAAGAATACAGCTTCTATGGGACCTGAAAATATCCCTGGCTGTGTTCTACATGAACTACAGAGTGAACTAGCACCTCACCTGTGTGACCTGTTCAATCACAGCCTCACCTCAGACTTTGTCCCTACCAAATGGCGCACTGCTACAGTCATTCCTCTCCACAAAGAAGGAGTGACTACAGATCCTGGGAACTATTGCCCCATTAGCCTAACGAGTCTGATATGCAAAGCTATGGAACACATCATCATGGACCTAATAAACAAGGATAGAGGGAATCTCCAAACTCTGGATCCCCCACAGTTTGGTTTTGTAAAAGGTAGCTCATGCCTGCTCAATTTGGTCAATTTCTTTGAGTCAATCACCAGAGCTATGGATGAAGGCAAGGTGGTTCACACAGCCTACCTTGATCTAGCCGAGGCCTTTGATACCATTCCCCACTCAGGAATCACAGAAAAACTCAGTAAGCTAGGCATTAACTCCTAAATCACTAGGTAGGTTGCAAACTAGCTCACAGATAGAACCCACAGTGTGAAAGTAGCTGACTCCAAGTCAGACTGCCGACCAGTCATGAGTGGAGTCCCACAGGGTTCAGTACTGGTTCCTCTCCTGTTTGGTATATACTGCTCTGAAGTCCAGGCCAAAACAAAGGGTCTCTGGCTGACAAACTTCGCAGATGATTGCAAGTTGGGAGCTATTATTAACTCCCCACGTGATGTTGAAATCCTACAGAAAGGCCTCACTGAGACCGATAACTGATGTTAGAACCATAGCCTTAAGCTCAGTGCCAAAAAATGTATCGTCATCCCCTTTGGGAAAAACCCAGTTCCCATGAATTACCACATTGATGGTACTCCACTGAACTCAGAAGGCATTATAAGAGATCTAGGAACACAGGCTGACAGCAACCTCTTTTTTGGCCACCACATTGCCACTGTGGTCAGAAAGTCCTTCTATGTGGCACATCTCATTACTAATGGTTTTGCATCCAGGAAGAAAGAGGTCATTGTCTCCCTCTACTCTTTCCTCATTAGGCCAGTCATCGAGTACAATGCCCTATTTGGCATGTACCTCACTAGACACTTGCAACAACTGGAGAGGCCACAAAAGTACCTCACAAAGAGGATTCTAGGCCTTAAACACTTGTCCTATATGGCCAGACTCAAAAAACTCCAACTATTCTCTGTCTCATATTGCCTACTTAGAGGCTATCTCTGCTTGATTTACAAAGCCCTGTCTGACCCAGCTCTGTTAGAAATGCTACATCTAAAGAAATCACAATCCCTCCACACCACACACTCCAGAGACCTCAACCTCATTACCACAATCAACAGAACATGCTGGAAAGACAGGTTCATAACCCAGAGAGTGCCCATGCTATGGAATAGTCTTCCCATACATGTTAAACAGAGCACCTCACTGGCCCTCTTCAAGAGAAATCTTAATGAGTGGATGGGAATCACTCCAGTGGCTTTACTTGACAGAGGCACTGGGAACTAATGTTGGGTGGCACGATGCCAAGGTAATCCTATGGGATAGTCTTGTAAAGGCTCCAGGGCCATTAGACCAGTACACACCTATGAATCTATGATGTCTCTCTAATGGATATGCACCTAACAAATAGAGAAACATCTTAGCCGTCTTTCTCCATTAGGGTGACCAATCTACTGACTCAGGCAAGTTCAATCCCATCTGTCTTACTAACCATATCTGTAAAGCCATGGGACATATTACTGTAAAACTAATCAATAAGGCAGACAAGATCTGAAGACTTTAGACTCTTTGTATAATGGATTTGTCAAGGGTCGATTATGCCTTCTTAATCTTGTTTGTTTCTCAGTGAAGGACTTCACAACTATATTGCTTATTCTGACTTAGCTGAAGTGATTGATACCACTCTGGCATCAGAATAATATATGAATAAATAAATAAACTAACCCAACTAAACCACTATCCCATTGTAGTGCATGGAATTGCTAACTGGCTTTAAACAGGTCATACTTAATCAGAATAAATGGTACCGTCTTCAAAATGCAAAATGCAAGTCCTGGTGTCTCTCAAGGTTCTGTGCTAGGCCCTCTCCTCTTTCAAGTCTATTTCACTGAGCTATGTATAATTGCTAATAGCCTTTGGCAAACTAGATTTGAACATGACTGCAAACTAAGAACCACCCTAAGATCTTCCTCAGATTCACTAATACTCCAAAAAAGCCTTGATCACACCAGTGACTGTGACTATAATTCAATTCACACCCAAAATAGAGATAAATGTAGTACATTCACATTCAGTAAAGCTTTTGCTCCTGCACACTATCACATCATTTTATTTATTTTACATTTGTTGACCGGGCTAGTCTAACTAGGTAAAAACTTTCTTACACTGTGAAGGACACCAATGAGGAAGAGAAAAGGCAAACACTGTTAAAAACTCCTGATGTCCACCACGGCAGTAAAACTTGATAATAAAATCAAAACTTTAATGAAAAGAATATAACAAAAAATAAGCAGTCCTCAGTCTTCCGATCGGACCGTGATGGACATCAGGAGTTTTTAGTAGGGCTAGTCTAACTGGATATATGTCCATTTTCAGTAGAGGCCTGGGGAGAAAAGCTCCAAGCATAAGTAGTGACAAAGATTGCAATATACAGTAATAGTCAAAATAAATTACAGGACATTATTGCATTGAGGTTAACATAAGATATATAGGTTAACACTAAGATCAAATACTGAGAGCAATCATTTGAGAGAGAGCAATCAAGAAAAAGAAAAAAAAAATATTGAGTTGTAAAAATGTCATATATATTTTTTTTTTTTTTTTTTTTTTTTACAGGTATGTGACATAGAACACTGGAGTATAGAAGTGTAAGGAGAGCAAAAAGGGGAAAGTGATAACAGTCAAGGTATTTCAGTCAAGGTTATCATCTAGACATCATGATCTAGGATTTAGGAAACTACAAAGACAATGAGGAGTACATCAGTAGGTCCAGTGTGGAGGTACAGAGGTGCTATTATAAGTATTTTTGTATGCTTACTTTGAAGACTTGACATATGAGTAATACGGTAATTTCATCTTTAAAATGAGTTTGTCACTCTTGATTGCATATGGCATATAAGTAAATACACATGTGAAGATGTTTATGCAATATTACTTTGGCAGAAAATGGCAGCGGTGTTATTTATTTACTTAGTCTGCTACTTGGGGAGGTCAACCCATATTATAAGTAAGATGAAGTGGTAACTGGTAACAGTTATGAAGAATTTCAGACTTTTTTCAAGCACAGCTTTTATTAATTAAGCATATTAGCTTTTTTAATTGATGAACATCTAAAATGAGCACATCTGCCCCTACTATACTGATCCTGGTTGCCATTAGTTTATTTATGTATCCTTTGTTTAGGCTAGTGTCTTCTTTTCAGGGGAGACCTGAGGTGGTGTTTATACTACTAGGTGAAATTAGGCCAGGGCATCAGAGAAATTCTCTACTTTTTCAATAGATTCTATGGGAGTTTTTACATCTACCTAAACTATCACCAGCTCAAGCAGATGGGGCCTTGGTTAACATCTTGTCTGAAGGACTGCACACTCAGGAATGCAGCACATACACCCCCCTCTGTGCTGCACTGTAGTGTCAGCAATTGATCTACCTGACGTGGGAATAGAGCCCATTGCAAGTGTGGTACCTGATGCTCCACTGACACTGCACATCAGGTAGCTCATTTCTACTTATAAGGGATAGCTTTGTATAAGGCAGCATGGATCTTGGTATGCATAGTTCAGGGATTGCAACATTTTGTGCATAGCTAACATGCTTTCTGATGACATGTGAGAGATGCAACCATATAGCCAAACTGGAGGCTAAGCTCTCTCAACTCAGTACTGGCGAAACCTGTCAGGAGAAGAAGGAAACCACACTCACTACAATTCCAGTCTCACATAGACCTACCACGACAGCAAACCAAACACATAAACACACAAAAACATACTCGGAGGCTCTAAATAAAAATCTGCCTAAGCAGCAGAGACCTCCAAAGCAGACACCCAAGCAACTACTACCCCAAAACAAAACACGTGCAACACATAGCTCACAAAGCCAATGTGCCGAACAGTCACAGCCCTTAAGACTAAACAACACACCTGATACACTTGTAATAGGTGAATCTATCATCAGGCACACTGACGTCCCGCTCACCAGGCTGAACAAGGAGACGGTCACGGTGAGCTGCCTGTCGGGCGCTAGGATCCGCCACATAACACAAGCACTCAGGTCACTCCAAGGCAAGTACAAATATGACTCAGCCATTGTTCATGCTGGTGTGAATGACCTGAGACGTACCTCCCTGGACTACATGAAAAGAGACATAGAGGAGCTCTCTGAGCATGTGGCCCAGGCCGGTATGACCTTGACCTTGAGTAGCATCTTACCCTCACCAAGAATGATGCCACAATATGAAGACAAGATGATCAATTTCAACAATTGGCTTAAGTATTGGTGTCATTCAAAGGGGATACAATGCCTGTCAGCCTGGGATGACATGCTCGACAAGCCACGATGCTTTGCTAGGGACGGCTTGCACCTGTCACCCCTGGGCTTTCGGATATTGGCAAAGGTTCTTGCTACCCCCATAGTGCCTTTTTTAGGCAAGGCTCAAAAGACAAACCCACCTCCATAGGTATCACAAGGGATAAGAAACTAAGAGTAATTCTACTCAACGCCAGAAGTCTAAACCTCAAGATGCATGCACTCGAAACTCTCCTTAGCATGGAGAACATCAACATCTGTGCAGTAACAGAAACCTGGTTCAAGGCTCCCGAGAGCACCCCAGCACTACCAGGTTATACCTCATACCATGCTTTTCGGCCCCAAAACTTGGACCGAACCAGAAAAGGAAGGGGGGTATCAATATTTGTCAAAGATACCCACACCTCCAGGTTGGTGGCACAGCACGAAGCATCAGAGACTATCCATGTGCAACTAACAGTGGGTAAAACTGCCTTCCAGTTTATAGCCTGCTACAGACCACCCTCCCAAACCCAGGAACCCCACTCGGCCTTCCTGAGAACACTGGAAAATATGAAGGTCTCTCCAAACACCATTATATTGGGCGACTTCAACTACCCAAACATAGACTGGGAGCATTACTCTAGCTCCAACACCCTAGCTCAAAGGTTCCTAGAATTTATAAACTCAAATGCTATGGAACAACTTGTTACCACTCCCACAAGAGGGGAAAACATACTGGACCTGATCATCACCAACATGGGGGCTCTATTCTCCAGACCAGAAGTGTATCCCTCACTGGTAAGATCAGACCATAAACTACTCTCACTGGATATTCACATCCCGATCCCCACCCCCTGCCCAGAAAACCACAGTGAAAAACTTCTCTAAAGCAAATTTCACACTCCTCAAAACCGAGGTGGAATCCTTCAAAGCCCCCGGGCCTGTGGAAAATACGGCCCAGACCGCAGAATCCTTTATAAACACATTCTATGAACACCTTCAGGAATGCATGGATCATGCAATCCCAAATAAAACCAAGACCCAATCCTCCAAAGGCAGACATCCTGTCTGGTGGACCCCAGCCATAAACAAACTATACAATAGAAGGAGGAAGCTACTACATGATAGAGCAAAATCCCAAAAGGGAAGGCATCTCTGATCAGTGTTAGCAAAAACTACGGGCACTCATAAAATCGTCTAAGGCCAGCTTCGAGAGAAAAATTGCACAGGACACTAAGGATAATCACAAGGCTTTCTTTAGTTATGTTAGGAACCTGGGTGGGAATTCCCAGATATGCTCAGAATTAGTCCAAAATGACAAAAATACACCGAACCCCCAGACGGTGCCAACAGCCTAGCTGACAGGTGCAGCTCAAACTCCCCAGCAAAAGGGCAAATATCTATCCCAGCAGAGTGCTGCCCCCCTGACATCTCAGATGCTCAGGTAAGAGCCGCCCTCTCCAAAGCAAAAAACACAGCATCAATGGGACCAGACGGTGTCCCGGGCTGCGTCCTACATGAACTCCAAGAAGAGCTAAACCCAAACATAAAACTACTGTTCAATCTCAGCCTTACCACAGGATATGTACCCAAAGAGTGGCATACAGCAACAGTGGTCCCTCTTCTCAAAGGTGGTGCCTCAATGGATCCTGGAAACTATCGCCTCATAAGCCTGACTAGCTTGGTCTGCAAAGCTATGGAAAGGATCATCATGGACCTCATAAAAAAAGATATTGGGGACCTACAGACACTGGATCCTACCCAGTTTGGCTTTGTTAAGGGCAGATCCTGCCTCTTAAACCTGGTTGATATCTTTGAAACAGTCACCAAGGCCATTGACGAGGGGAAGGTGGTCCACACAGCCTACCTGGACCTCGCAAAAGCCTTTGATACAATACCCCACTCGGGCATTATAGATAAGCTCACCAGCTTAAATATAAACCCCTATGTCACTAGATGGGTTGCAAACTGGCTCAAGGACAGAACCCACATGGTTAGAATTGCTGGAGCCATGTCAGACTCCAAACCAGTTACAAGTGGTGTCCCACAAGGCTCAGTCCTGGGACCTCTCCTGTTCGGTATATATTTCCCGAGGTACAGGCCAACACAGAAGGACTGCGGTTGACCAAGTTTGCAGATGACTGCAAACTGGGTGCTATAATCGACTCTCCAGCTGACACAAGCATCCTCCAAAAGGGCCTCATAGAAACAGAGAACTGGTACCAGAGCCATGGCCTCAAGCTAAGCGCCAAAAAGTGTATAGTCATCCCCTTTGGCAAAAACAAAGTGCCCACAAATTACCACATAGGTGGTAATCCATTAAATACAGAAGAAGTAATTAGGGACCTGGGGACCCAAGTTGATAGCAATCTCTCATTTGACAACCATGTGGCCAAAGTGGTTAGAAAAACATTTTATATAGCCCACCTAATCATGAAGGGATTCACATCTAGATCAGGGGAGGTCATCGTGCCTCTTTACTCATCCCTCATCAGGCCCATAATTGAGTACAATGCCCCTTTTGGGATGTACCTTACCAGACACCTGCAGCAACTGGAAAGACCCCAAAAGTACCTCACCAAGAGGATCAAAGGGCTCAAACAGATGCCATATGCTGCCGGTTAAAGAAACTCCAGCTCTACTCAGTGGCATACCGCCTGCTCAGAGGCGATCTGTGCCTGACGTATAAAGCCATGTCCAACCCGGAATTAATGGACATGCTGCACCTCAGAAAATCCAAATCCCATCGAGCTACGCGCTCAAGAGACTTGAACCTCAGCACTGAAATAAATAGGACATGCTGGAGGGACAGATTCATAACCCAGAGGCTCCCTTCACTCTGGAATAAAATCCCAGTCTAGGTTAGGCAGAGTCCCTCATTGACTCTCTTCAAGAGGAATCTTGATGAGTGGATGGGAGATCGTAGATTTACCCCAGGTATCACTTCTATACTAACCTCGAAAAAGGGCATAGCAAAATTAATTTAAAATGGGTGGCGAAAGCCAAACATACTCTGGCTAGGCTTATAAATGCCCTAGGGCAGATAGCCTAGTATGAACCTATGAACCTATGAAACATAAGTTGCTTTACTTATCGATATAGGGGCACAAAACTCATTGGCAATGAATATTACTAGCCATGGTAACCATGGTAAATTAGTTCTAGGTCATATTGTTAGATATTCTCAGTCTATATTACTTATCATATTTTTGTTTTCTCTATTGGATGAAATAGTGTGAAACACTATTTGGCAAATATATTTCTCTGAATGTGGACAGGAACCTATGCTCAAGGAGAAGGTCATCCAGCCTGCTTTTCCTCAAATAAAAACTTAGGCTTCACCTAAGAAGAATGTAAATAT
Source organism: Protopterus annectens (assembly GCF_019279795.1). NCBI lineage: Eukaryota > Metazoa > Chordata > Ceratodontiformes > Protopteridae > Protopterus > Protopterus annectens. The sequence goes on along the minus strand of NC_056741.1, from coordinate 485,684,082 downwards.
TCCAATATGTAAATGGGCCAATCACAATTAAAATGTGTAGTAACTTTTCATTTCCTAGGATAAGGGTCTTAACCTTTCAGCTAAGATGACTTTTAAAGCCCTGGACATGACTCCTGTGACCTTTACAGTCTCACCAGTAATTTCATATACCCAGTATCCATGAAATTACTTACAGTTTCACTGCTTCTTTTACTTTGATGTGTCATTTATTTCTGATGTGTCAAGGCCAATGCCCTTGGCCTGTACCAGCAGCACAATGAGTGAGTTGGTTCTGTATTGCTTTAGTACGTGTATGACTAGCTGTATGAAACACATTCTAGATACTACACAGGGACCTTTACACCGATCTATACACTGATCAAACCCAAAAAGATGAACCTGAGAAATGATTCCATTAATAACAAATACCCTGTTTCAGAACTGGATCACAGAGAAAACTCAAGACTTCAAAGCCTTGTCTGCAAGATCAGAAGGAAAATGTCACAAGAGGGGAAACACATTCAGAAATGCAAGTGCCATGTGTGCAGACTTTTGGAAATTAAAACATTTTTTATTTCAATAATGATTTCAAAATTGTACTTAAACCATGTTCTTTTGAAGGTTTTAAAACAGTGTGGCAACATTACTGCTCTGATGCATGCAGTGGAGAACATGTCTGTTGGATTAATACTGATGAAATGAAGGTTAAAGGAGCAGCAGGCCTGGATAAGATCAACCTAAGTACTTTTTTAAATTTAATCTATACAATATACTAATGTATATGATTTTTTTTTATTTCAGGAAAAGAAAAGAACTCAAAAGCAGTTTAAATTTTTCTGTGCAAACAGTCATGTTAATCAAGAAAATAAACATGCCATCTGTCTAAAAACATATGCTGGCAACAGTTTGACTTGGGCATTGCAAATACAGTGACTGTCAGTAGAGTTAGTTTGTTGGTACTCTCTGTAGGTTTCTTAAGGTTACCAGTAGTAACCTTGACTTCTGCACTGACTAAATTTAAAATAGGTAGAGAGGACTGAATTAATATGAGTGAAGTACAAGTTCATTACTGCTAAAAAGGCAGGATTTTTAAGGATAAGTAGTGCTTAAGATTAAAAATCTTATCTTCTTAGTACTGCTTACTTGAATAAATCAGAATCAGCATAAAGGGCAAACTGACCATGCCATTTATTAAGTGCAATCTTGCATACCTCTCAACTGCTATAATATACGCATAGTACTGCAATTATTCCCCAAAATTTATTATTGTTCCTCCTATATTTACTGATTTCTTCATAACCATTAATTTGTTTAAGGGAACACACAAATTACATAACTGAATTAAACTTGGGCAAAGATTTTTTATTAGTTACTGTCTGGGATCTTACACAAGAACACATCCTGGTTTGAAAAATAAAAAGGTGTTCCTCTTGCTATGATTTTTTTACATTTCAATGTCGCCATTTTTAATGTTCAGAAGATGAGAGGTAGTGTAATCCTTTACTGCTGAGTGGCCCAGGATTTAAACCAATGTCGTCAGCACTGCCAAGATTCATACTATGACACCTTACACACCAAGAACTACAAAGAGACAGACAGAGCCATATACATACACACACACACACACACACACACACACACACACACACACACACACACACACACACACCCTCGCACGCACACGCGCGCACACACACACACACACACACACACACACACACACACACACACACACACACACACACACACACACACACCATGAAACACAGACAGACAGACTCATGCATGCATTTACATAGACAGCAACACACAAACACACAGACATATTATACACAACGTTTACTTTATTAAGTTAATCAATAAACGATGTTATCTTGTGAGTAAATAAATAAACCAAAAATGCAACCCTCCCTTACTGTCCTGGTTTTCCTGTATTGTAGTGCTCATTCATTTACTATTCTGGAAAAATTATGTGTGTAAAAGTCAGACAACCCTTCCCATTGTTTTTTTAATGATCTGTGCTAATACACACCTTTTCCAGTCAACAATGTATGTTTCTCTTTCACATAAGCACACACTCACGCATACAAACTCTAACATAAAACACACACTTCTTTTATATTACTATATAATTCAACTTTAATGATTGCTGTCTGAGCATCATGGCGGTTTAATATGCTGCTATGAAGTGGCAGGCTTGTTTTTCAGTTGGTTTTACCTGTACATTAACACCTTGTTGGAGAAAGTTCATTCTATACTCAGGGTGATGATGTATAGGTACCCATTCTCTAAAGATCATTAAACAACTGCTACAGATATTCCAGAAGCCTGACTTGTTAATAATGTCAAAAGCCAAAACTGTCACTTCAAAATGATAGTATTGCAGAAAGCGATCCTAGCAATTTCTTTTTCAGCTAATCAGTCCTAACTCAAGATTTCAAAATGCAAATACAAATCATGTGGTCACATTTCAGGAAATTTTTTCACAATGCCCTAAATAAAATAACTAAATGTAAAAAAATAAATAAATAAATAAAATATATATATATGGGTATACTATATTTGATTGTAAGCTCATTTTGTTGAAAATGAAATCACCAGGACCACTTCATTGAAAGTGGTGCTCATTTCGTTGAAAGCTATATATGGCCTTTTCCCCACTGTAGTATGATCCTGGAATTAGTATATATAGTAAAGGGGGGTGGGGGGGGTCTATATTAGATAAACAAAAGCTTAAATGTTCGAATCTCGAAAGGTCGACCTTTAGAGAGAGAACAGTTAAGTGTTTGAATATCTTCAAAAATTAAAAAAAATAAATAAAAGTAAAGAAAAAAAAACTAAACGGTCAAAGCAGGGTGGCAAGCCCTCCTGTATCCCCCACACCCCCCGCTACTTAAATATACCAACTCCAAGATAGGGCTACAGTGTAGGGAATGGGAAATTTCCTGTTTCCGCACTGTAGTGCACTGAAGTGTGGTCTCAGACAAAGTTGGTACATTTAAGTAGCGGGGGTGTGGGGTTCAGGGGGGCTTGCCCCCCTGCTAAAACCCTTTAATTTTACTTTTTTGTTTTGTTTTGTTTTATTACATTTTCGAACACTTAACTGTTTGATCTCTAAAGGTTGACCTTTGGAGATTCGAACATTTAAGTGTTCATCAATGTAATATAGATCCCGTTGGGGGTATGGGGGGCAAAGCCCCCCCACATGCTTTGGTTATATATTGTCTTCTGCAAACAGTTATTCATTACACTTGTAAGTTTCCATGTATATAGTTTACTATGTTTATAATATGTGGGGGGCTACACCCCCACACTCCCTTACTATATATACTAACTCTAGGATCACCCTACATGAAATGAGTTTCAGTCAAATGAGTTTTCAGTAAAATTAAGTTTCAGTGAAGTGGCCCTAGTGATTTTATTTTCAATGAAATGAACTTTCAATTATATATAGTAGACATATATATATATATATATATATATATATATATTTTTTTTTTTGCAGTATTGCTCTTGTCATTAAATTTCAGAATTTCTTATATAATCCAAGGCAGAAGCATTACATCATCACTGTAAAATATATACTCAAGAATTTATTAAAGGCCCTAGTACGAGCCATACAATTTGTGCTAAAAAGACATATTAGCCTTGATGAGGAAAGACATAATTATTGGCTAATTTGCATATCTCTGCATACCTGATATCTAGAGATTCCCCCAATCCTTGTAAAGATGTCTGTGCCATTATGGCACTTAAGTGTTATTGTATTCCTTGTGTCTAGTGATTCCCCCCTCACCCAATCTCCATACTAGTGTTAGTGTCATTATTGCACTAAACTGTTGTTGTATCCCTCATGTTTAGTGAATCCCCCACATCCAATCTCCATGCTAGTGTTGGTGCCATTATGGAACTTAACTGCTGTTGCTATATCCCTTGTGTCTAGTGATTCCCCCAACCCTGATCTCTGCATAATGGTTGTCTTGGGTAATTGAACACAGTCACTACAGCACTATGGAATTGTGGATGCAAGTACTCAGCAATCTGATGACCCGGTTTGTTTAGAAGGAAACAAAAAAAGAAAGAAAGAAAGGAAGAAGTTCACAACAAATAACAAGGAAGAGAAAGAAACTGACTAATGACTGTAAAGGAAAGAGAATACGTAGTAAAAAGGACACTGCTTTGTTATGTAACACACTGGTGACAGGGAATGAAGATATCTGTCTATCAGAAAACCCTCAGTCTACAGAAAAAGGCATCACCTTTCCAGTGGAAAAAGAGGCAAGGGGCAGGTGAAAAGGAAGAAATCAAAACTGAACATGGAAGGATTGAAGAACGTTACTGTAAGAAAAAAGAAGAGAAAGACAGATGTTGACTGCTGTGGATTTACAATGTCAGCTGGATGAGAATTTAATACGGAATGAAAACAGTGGAATTAATAAGACTAATAGTGATGAAGATCTATCCTTTGTAACAATTGATAGAGCAGAAATGACTGTATTAGAAGCTGAAGATTCTTCAGAGATGGTCAGCAAATATATTCTTGTAATTGGAGATTCAGTTATTAGAGGAACTGATACTTATATTTGCAGAGATGATAATGAACATTGAGTAGTGTTATGCTTGCCAGGAGCAAAAATAGAAGATGTGAAACAAACCTTGGAACACCTTAATGTAAGGCAGCATGGATCTGTTTTTATTAATGTTGGTACAAATGATATCACCAACAAAGATTCTTTGACTGTTAGTCGGGAACTAACAGCCCTCCTAGACAGTATAGCTTGTACTGGTGTTGGGATATATTTTTCACAAATCACTTATAGAATGGATAGTCAGATCACTGTGAATGAAAAGATTTTTTGGATAAACACCTACATGGAAAAATGTCCTGTTTTAAAAAATGGAAATGCATAGAGCATCCAAGCCTTCTTTTGGGCACACGTGTTCAGACAGGATGGTGTGCATTTGTCTAGATCAGGGAAGAGAATTTTTGCAGCAGATATTTTACAATATTTGATAAACACTAGCCAGGATTTTTGCCAGGTTATAAACGTAACAGTTCACAGATAGCAACATTTGATGCATCTCTGATGGCTGTTAATGCTAGGAGCATTAATAATAAAGTTGTTTTAGAAAATTTGCTATGTTCCCACAAGATTGATGTTGTTATAGTTTGTAAAACATGGTTAAAGAACAATGACTGGAAACCAGTTCTGTCAGGGTATAATGTTTTTACTGTAACAGACATTCTAACAGAAAATCAGGTGGAGGTGTTATGATCGAGATTAAAGATATGAGACCTGTGATTATTACATGTTCAATGATAACATCAATACTATAGACTGTGTAACTGTGACAATAAAGACAACCCAGTAACATATAACAATTGTTGAAGTGTATAGACCACCAACGCCAAGTGCTGATGACCTAGAGGATTTCATACATTTCTTACATGAAACACAAGAGGGAAGAATAATATTAGCTGGGGACTTAAATTTACCAGAAACAGACTGGAATAATATTGATTCAACAACGTTAGTAAAGAAATTATTCATAAAGTATATTCAGAAACAACAAATGCTTCAGATTGTAAAAAAAACCTACCAGGGGATGGAATATACTAGATATTGTTTGTGTTCCCAAAGAAATGATTGCAACTTCAAGTCAAGTTTTACCACCATTGATGTGCAGTGATCATGGGGTTATAAAGGTTAATTTGTTGCTAGATAATTCTGCCAAACTGAAATCTAAGCCAATGCACAGAAGGTTAATTACAGATTACAGGAAAGCAAAACAGTTACTATATAAAACTAACTGGAGTGAGGCGTTCAGTTGAAAAACTTCAGATAGAATGTGGAAAGTTTTGAAAGAGAAATTGTTTGAGTGCAAAAAGTCAAAAAAAATGTTTAACATCAGGATCTAGGCATGCAACATCAGGGGGTATATTTCCATACAAACAAGATACCTGATTAAGGTGAGAGACAAAAAATATAAGAAATGGAAGAGAGATCGAACTACAACTTTGAAATCTGAAATAACTGAGTTGGACCAACAGATTAAGCACAGTGTTAGACAAGATCAAGAAAATTTTGAAAAAAATGTATATAAAGGTATTAAGCATAATAGGAAAACTTTTTATAGATACATAAGATGTGGAAGGAGTAAAGATACACAAATTGATAAACTGTGTGCAGAATCTAAAATGTATTCTCAGACATAACAGATTATAGATATATTTACAAAATTTTATGCAAAACAGTTTGGCTCCACAAAAGGGGTGGTAAGTTGTCCTAGTGACATCCAGGTAACCCCAGATACTGGAATAAAACTAGATTATATTGAAAAAGAACTGTGCAAACTGGATCCAAACAAAGTGCAGGGAGGAGACGGAATAAGTAACAATGACCTGAGAACACTTAAGCAAGAACTTACACTGCCATTACATCTATCTACTAGGTCATATAAATATGGGGAGATTCCTCAAGATTGAAGACATGCACTTATTAAACTTGTCTTTAAGGGAAAGGGGAGTAGGACAAACCCAGAATAATATAGAAAAAACTTATCAAAAGGAAGGTAATACTGGATAAGTTATTGTCAGAACTGGATAAGTTGGGACTTGAAACCATATATCAGCATGCATATGTTGAAAATAGATCTATCACCACCTGTAACCTGATGTTCTATAACAATATAGTAACAGATATGAATGAAAAATTGTACTGTGATGTGATTTATATAGCTGTTGATAAGATGGATACCTGCCAAACAAAGAGGACATGGCAAGTATCACACACCAACTGGACAGGTGAAATCCTTGTTTACAGTCAACGTGTCCCACAGGGCTCTGTACTAGGCCTTTACTTGTTTAGATTCTATCTTTCAGACCTTACTTTTTTCACCTGGAGGTGTTCTAAGTCTATATGCTGATGATCACAAAAATTGGGTAAATACAAGTGTTACACATAAAGCCACTTGTCAGTTGTTTAAATACATTTGAATATAATTGGATCAACACATCAGAATAATATGTTGATAAATACATCATAAATTAAGCATATGATAATTGGGAGACATAAACTAAAGGTGAATATTTAATACAGTGCCAAAGTGTAACTATAAAACCTATTTACTGGATGAACAAGCCATATACACTGTCAATTCTAGCAAATGCTTATCTGAATCATATCAACCAAAGTTAAAATTGAGAGTTAAAACCTCATTCATTAAAATTGTAAAGTCTAAAATTAAACATAATGAACCTTCCTTTAAGTTACATTAGCAAACTTAAGTATGGAATAACAATACTACACTCTACTGGTCAGAATTGTACAGTGTCTCTTACAGATATTTTGAGGGAGATCTTATTCAGGTATATAGGGCATATTGCAACTACCAATGTTTGGGATTATCAAAAGGAATAGAGAAATCAAATACATGTATAATGTGATTCTATAGGAATAACAAACTTTTTCTTAAAAGAGTAGCTGATACTTGGAACAGACTAAAATTAACATTAAAGCAAGTATTTCATAGTTTAGCTGCCCTTAATTTTAAAACATTTGCATGTATGTATGTATGGTGAAGCTGGCAATGCTGATCTGCATGGCTTAGTGATTTCTTGACTAATTTGGTAAGTTAATGCCTTCCTGGAGGACATGAGCACATGGCTAATTAGCACGTCTCTTTCATGGACTGCCTCATTAACTTTCAGTACAGCCACACAACTAGGTCTGTGAGGTGCTGCACGTCTTCAATTTAGTGCACTATGCAGCACCATATTAGGGACCTCCCTGAATACCAAAAGGGTACCACAACGTGTACACTGTGGTGCACACATCACAGTACCTTTGGGAATTCCTCCCCACAGTATTTATTTACTAAATGCAGAATATCTCCATACATTCCGTGGCAACTTATTAAGAATCCTGCTGCTTAAATCTGCATTAGAATGCAAACAAAAAAAAGATCATGTCCTATCATTGCACTCTTAGACAAGTACAGAATTTGTTTTGCCTGTAAAAGTAAGCAGAAATTTGATATTGTGCAGTCCAAAGCAATAAATAGTTGTTTCCTTGAACAAAGGAAGAGCAGAAAACAAAAAAGAAATATGGACAGCACAGTGCATAGAAAACCCACTGTAGTTAATTTGTAAATATAGGTGCTTCACTGCAAATTATTAAGTGCTTTTTAAAAATATATGCATTTAGTTTGCACAGTATCTGGATTACAACACATTAAATTAGTGACAAGATGCATTTTAATGAAGCAGGATGTTCATTTCTTAAAACAATTATGCACAGTTTAGTCTTGGTTGAGATGTTTGTCCTTCTTCTCAATTTCCAGGGTTAATCTGGTATTTTGTTAATGCAATCCAGGTTGTGCATTGATTGAAAAAGATCATATAAATATTTTTATTTTATGCTCATTTTGTTCTTCCATAAATTTGGCATCAGTCAATACACTGTGGAAGAAATGGATACACCAGCAAACCCAAAGATTTATTTGCTAAAAATATTAGTCAAGTTTGACTAACTGCTGATTTTGTCAACAAATGGGTAAAAAATAATGATCTGCCACTGGCCTTAAAATGGAAATAAATTGCTTGCACAAGAGTTAAGAGGTAGCACCTTATCACTGCAAGACATGGAGGGAACATGCAATGTCAATAAACTGTGCAGTCCTTAAAACCAATATGAAAAACTGTGAAGGCCTCAAAACTCACTTGTATTTTAATGTTGTTGTTTGTCTTTTTGTCTTCTCCCGGTTAGGGGTCACCACAGCGGAACTCCGGTCCACTAATAATTGGCAGTAGATTTTTTTTTATGGTGCCAAGTTGCCAGCCCGACGCCCAACCTTTAGCAAAGGCACGCCCATTCACGCATGTCTTTCGGAGGCCACTCGACCACAGGGAGGACATGCAGACTCCACACAGAAGGCACTCCAGCCGTGAATCAAACAGGAGAACCTCTTGCTGTGAGGCAACAACGCTACCGCTGTACCACTGCGGCTTCCACTTGTATTTTAATAAACATGTTAATTTATCTCAACTGCAGAAAATATCTTTAAATGCATAACACTTTTGTGAATCTTTTATCTACAGCCTTTTGTTACATACATTATATTATAACTGATACTTCAGTGAATCCTTTTTATTCTCGGCCTACGACTGCATACATTAAGTATATTGCTAGTGTATACTGCTGTGAATCTTTTTCTTTCCTGTTGATGTACTTTCTAACCATGTAACAGAAGATAAACTCAGTAGGTCTGCTCAGGTATAGAGCTGCTGGTTATTTGAGTCACTGGGTAAATCTTATCAGCTACGTGCAGTATTCACGTATTTTGATTGACTGGGTAACACCAAACTTATTACCTGAACAGTAACCATTTATGGAGACTGAATGGCTGAAAGATCGGACTAACAAATATTAAGTTCAAGGTGCCATTTCTCAGAATATTCCCTTATCTCTGCAGTAAGGTGATCTTAGAGATGGTGTACACATATGTATGTAGTGACACCCGCAGGTGTAGCTGAAGAGATATGGGTTCCTTTCTACCTGACTTTGGTGCCACCCCTATTAGGCCCAACACACCAAGGTGGCAAGAGGGATAGATTTTATTCTAGGTGACACATCTAGTTTAAAAAGGCAATAGCACAACCATAAACAAATTATTTCAACAGTGCCCCGGTTAGCAATAAGTCAAGGTGAGATATGCATGCAATGAAAACATACAGTCACCCTCTTCCCCAGAACTCAAAAAAAGAAGGTCTTGACATTCAAACATGTACAAAGAAGGCAATATCAATGAGCAGTAAAGTTATATATTTATATAAAGTTTTATATTGCAGCAATACAAACACGGGGAAAAAATGCAATGTCATTAAGCAATAAAAGAGTCATAATACAACAATACAGATATGAGAAAATGCAATGTCATTGAGCAGCAAAATTCTTGAAGGCAGCAGTACTAACACGAGCAAAATGCAATGTCATTGAACAATGAGGATTTATAATGCAACAATACAAATGTGAGAAAATGCAATGTCATTGAGTAGTACTAACACCCTCTACCCCTTGATTAATTCTAAACAGACCAACTATGAAACACTCTATTATACCCTGTTCACTGGCCAGTGACTACTTACAGTCTTGCTGCCAGCATGATGGGGCCCAAGTTGGAGCTCATATGGATCCTAGTTATTTGTAATCCACAAAGCATTTTGGGGGGGGGGGACTACAATCATAAAAATATAAAATGACAGCCAGAGCCTCTCACCACTCCATTAAGAATATCCTAGTGACCAGGCACCATGGTTCCTCTGATGAGAAAAGTTGAAAATCACCTACCAGAACTCTGGTAATCATCTATGGCTTCTTGGTACTAGGCCCAAGGGAAATCATTTTCTTGCTGAATTATAGCAGGTGTGGAACTACTGGTTTCAGACTTCTCTCCTGATTCCACAAAATACCATCATCCTGGATTTCAGCAAGGGACAGACACAATCTGCTGCTTCACTTCCCTGTCCCAAAGCACTAGAAAAGAAAATCCAGCCATGCTGCAAGGCTCTTTTTCCCTTCAGCTACGTGTTTCAGTCTTCCCTCCTTCAGCTATTGTTCCAGTCTCCTCTTTCACTTTCGAAATTGTCTTTTATATTCCTGAAAAGGTGCTCCACCTTGTGGTGTAATGGAAAACTACAGTATATTACTTCTACAATGAAATGCAGTGGGAGCTACATGTATATACAAGATTGGGGGTGGGGGCAGTTCCCCCCGAAAAAAAAGTTTTATGGAGAAGAGCGATTTTTCAAGATTCACTTTTCTCGTGTGTTTTTTATCTTTTTTTTTTTTTTTTTTGCCATTTTTAGTGCCGACATTTTAATAGGGAGCTAATCCAAACAGGTATTTATACTACCTGGGAAAAGTTGGCTAGGACACCAAACATCTAATAGGATATTACAGGAAGTTGATTTTGGCTGGTCTCAGTTGGAATTATGGAGATGAAGAAGAGGGTCACCTGAGAAAAATCATTATGGTCAAGTATTGTTTTCAGTTGTTATACATGGTAGTAATATGTGTGATATGGAGATGACGCAGACAGAAGCAGACAGAAGAATAAAATGTTACCTTTGAAACAGAATCCATTTTTGAGCCACATAACCATGTTGATGAAGATCTATGGTAAAGAATATTTTTGATTGTGCTGGAGCCGTTCAATGCCTGACTGATTTAGATGGTTTTCTGGAGGTGGAAAGCAAACAGAACTAATTTCAAAATGGGACTGTATAACAGCAGCATATGTGAACTCCAACTACCACCTTGAAGAATTCATTCTATTGGTAATGCGTAGCATCCTGGTCTATTATGGAAATTCCTAGTTCAAATTCAAAGTGGATCAAAATATACTGATAACCTGAACTCACTGGGAAGTGCTGTGCCTTGTACAATTTGAAAAAAAATGTACTTGCACAGCTTCAAAACTAAAAGAAACAAAAAGAGAAAAACTGAATGGGAAATACACACTTCATGTCCGACCAGAAATAATAATGGAAGTTAAAGTAACAAACCACACACATGCACTTAGGGGCAGAAAACAGTTCAAATAACACATCTAAGTAATTGTTCCCAAGTTCAGTTATTGCTGCAAACTCTCCATTTACTGAGTTGTGCCTAATTCCCTACTAATATAGTCTAACTCTGAGGCTGCCCATAAATCAAGTGTCTCTCCTGTCCCTGGGGCTGTGCAGCCTTGGAATTAGAATGCATTATAAGTAGGTGTGGTGGTAGCTTGATGAAATGTTGCAACCAGTTGGGGTTTATGAAAATACAAATTGTCTTCATAGATTCATAGACTCATAGATTGTCACTAGGCTAATGTCCCGGGGGCATTTCTAAGCCTAGCCAAATTTTCCTGAAAGAATAATGATGTCCTGTATCCAACAGAACATTGAGGGTCAGACAGTTATATGCTGCCTTGGTCCATAAGGGACATGGGTGTTTTTTTTTTTCTTTCGGCTTTCACTCAACGGTTATCCTAGGTAATCCAGGCTGGGCAACTGTACACCAGCTAGCCAGTAGCTTATTGACCCAAGGATTCTGTGGTTATGGCATGCACACACTAGCCAATATAGGCACATAAACCCCTCCTACTGTTAGCATGGGTCCCTGGTGTAGGTCAGGTCCTCAACCCACTTGTCATTCACAAATACCCATGCCTAGTTTGGTGACATGAGTCAACATGACCAAATCACCTAGAGCCATATTTTACAATGTGAAGTGTCTAGCCCAGCCATAGCATGCAGTCTGTGATATGTGTTCTCTTATCTCTGCGGATACTGTGCAGCACAGCAGATGCCCAAAGTGGTTGGTCTACATAACTCATCCACCTATATGATAACATGAGTTTGAAATGAAAACAGTCATCATGCTTTTTGGAGGTAGCTGGAATCCCCAGAGACAGAAGGAGAATATACAAACTCCAAACAGGCATTGTCCACAGGTCAGGATCAAACCTTGTACCTTGTACATGGGAGGCAAAGGCCTTAACCATTAAGCCAGCTGGTCTCCAAATAAGTGATATCTGGATTTAAACCTTTGATCACCTATGTTCTACCTCTAAAGTCAGTCTATTCACATCTTGTACCTCAGAGAGAGAGTCTTAGTGCAGCCTGAGCTATGTAACCTACATAGACCAAGACTGTGTCAGGCAGTATAAGATACAGTTTCAATCAGTAATTACTTATCCATGGTGCAGAGAGAAGTCTTTGCTACACATTATTGTGGCACCACTCAGTGGAATGCAAACTGAGGCACTTTAGGTATAATGACATACAACCAGTATGTGTAACCTCCATAAATTACAAATGAACCCTCATTCCTTCTCTCACCCAGTTGGCAGTACATCATACTCATTGTATGTGTGATTGACCACCTTCTGTTCATGTTCGTACACATAATACAGTACACTTTACTACCTCTCCTGCAAATCCTGATATTTTATGACTTTGTATCTTTCTATACGTAGGACACTATAGTCACTGGGTGTAGCAATTTCAATGATCAATGCTACTTTTGCCTTCTTTACAGACTACTATATCTGGTTTTCTCATATCTGTTTTTTGAACTGTTGGTAATAGGTTATCCCATGTGATATAAACTTCATCATTTTCTATAATGCTTTGTGGCTCATCTTTCCAATGTTTTTCAACTACTTCAATCCAAAGAAAACTCAGCTTATGATTATAACCAGTTCTAACAAAAACACTAACAGTCAATTCACTATCTACTCCACTAATGCTACTCCAATTGCTCCAGTGGCACAGGCTAAGCTATTGGGAATAACCATAGACTCCCACCTAAAATTTGATAGTCATCTCAACTTAACTATTAAAAAAGTACATGCCAAACTGGGGTCGCTCTACTGTATCAAACCATTTCTTACCAACAACACAAGATCAGCCATTGCTCGCTCCCAACTTCTATCCACCCTACTCTATGCTATGCATCTCCCATTCTGACTAATCTCAACAAAACTGAACTAAGCAAAATGGAAGCCTGCTATAACAGAATTGCCCGCTTTGCTGCAAATTGCTCATATAGATCTCATCATTGTACTGCTTTGAGACAGCTTCACTGGCTTGAACTGCCCAACTTCCTAACCTACAATCAGCTCTGCCTCTGTCATTCTATCTATTACCTCCCCAATAAGTGTCCTGCCCTCAAAAACCTAGTACAACATCACTCAGCCAAAAGGCCTCTTAGATCATCAAGCAAACTACTACTAGAAGTCACCAACAGCTACAATAGCTTTGGAGATGCACTATATAGTAGTTCAGTGGCTAAAAAATGGAACTCTGTCCCTACAAGCATTCAAAACACATCATCCAAAGCATCCTTTAAAGACCTCATCAGGCAACATCTCAAGGAAAGTTGGCAGTGCCATGATTGCTCCCCAGGCTAGTGAAAGCGGATAACACATACATACAAAATCTAGAGCACTTGATAATAGTTTTCAATCTTACTCACAAACACTGGCTAATCTACAATGTATGTACTGTACCTGTGTATTATGTATGTATTCTACCTATGTTCCAAATTTCAGCTGTACACCACAAATCTATTCATTACCTTTATTTTTAAAGTTAATATTTTTTTGTTTGTTCTCTCCACTGTAACTGTTTATGTGCTGCATACCACTGTAAAAACATGTCTCCTATAATTTGTGTGTACACTGATCATGTCTAAATAACTAAATGTGTCTGTAATTTTTCTCTGTGGAGCTTTTCTCCCCGGGCCTCTGCTGAAAAAGGACCTTTTCGGCTCAGTCAGACACCCCCGGTTAACAAATATAAAATAAAATAAAATAAATAAATACTTCAATAGTATAATGTTTGCACAATTTCCCAATGCAACAGTCTTACCACATTATTATGCCTTTCAGTATACAGTCTTTCTGTGATTAGTATATCACAACCAGCAAAAAATGTGCGACTGTTTCAATTCTGTTTTACAAAACCTACATCTGTCTTTTTCTCCCACATGTTCCATGGTCTTTGTAAACCAGCATCTACGTAGTCCACAATCTTGGGTGACCAATATCAACCTGTCATCTTTTGTTTTAAATTTACTTCTCCTTAACCACTCCTGCATTTGATCCAGATCAGATTGCGGTTGTTCTAAGAGTTTTCTATACTTGTAGCTATGCTTATGCATTTTCCACATTTCTTGTCTTCTCATCTGATCCTTCACCTTATATTCTTTCTTTTGTTTTTTGGCACATCCAATTGCTGCCTGCTCTTTATCTGCTAATGGTTTGATTTCCATTCTTGCTTGACATCAATATGCCTCTACTAAACTAAGCAGGGAAGTCATCTTAGACTTATTCCCATCATTTTTTAAAATTTTCACTATGTTTGGGTCTTTTGAAGTCATTAGATATGTATGCAGTCCTATGATTGCAGATCTATAATCAATTTTGAGGAGGCCCATACCTCCTACAGAATGGAGAATATATAGTCTTGGTATACACTGATTTTTATAAATCATTGATAAGCATGACGCATCCTTCTTGTTTTCCTGTCCAGCCAGTTCAACATGTTTTGGGGCCTGTCAATCACTCCAAAACAATACGTTAGGAAAGGAAGAGCAAATTGGTTTATAGCTTGACATTTGCTCCTAGATGTCAGCGCTGTTTTCAGTATTAGTTTTAGTCTTATATATTAAATTAATTAAATATTCCATCCTAAGTTTTATTCGCATTTGTTTGTGTTTTATTGTTGATCCTTCATCTATTCTCAAATATTTATACATTCCCTCTTGCGCAAGTTCTTTTATATCACATTCTTGTCCCACGCTGATGTTTTCTTGATGCTGCAGCTTTCCTGCTTTAAAGGTTGCATTTGCACATTTATCAAGACCAAATAACACTCTTATATCATCTGAAAAAGTTTTTACCGGTTGCAGTTGTGCTTTCAGTTTTTCATCTAATGAATTATATAGTTTTAAATCATCCAAAAAAGAAGATAAGTCTTTACACTTTGTTGTTTTCTGGGAGCCAAATTGTAGCCATGACCTAATCTGTTAACTAGACAATTTAATAGTTTAAGGGCAAGACCAAATAGCAGCGGTAACAAACAGTCACCCTTGAATATCGCCCTTTGAATTTTTATCCCTGGAATAATAATTTGTCCTTTATCATGGCTTAAGTGCAAAGTGATTTGCCACTGTTTCATGGTCACTGTAATGCAATCCATCAGTGTAGGGTATACCTTATACATTTTTAAGCACTCTTTTAACCATGAATGTGGGATACTATCAATTTTCTTTGTAGTCTATCCATGCCATACTTAGTTTCTTCGCCTTTTTACAGTTCTCCATTGTTACTTTATTTAAAAACAAATGATTCTTTATTCCACATGACTTTCTTTTGTTACTCTTTGGTTCTATTGCCATGATTGACCTTTCTTCTAAATGACTATAAACTTTGTTGGCATCAATTCCGTGTTTAGTTTATATGTTGTCTGAAGACAAGTTATTGGTCTATAGTTTTTAGGATAGCTTGCAGGTTCACTCTTAAGCGGGAGTATTGGTTTTCCTGATGTAAACCAAGCTGGTGTCTGTTCAACGTGTGCATATAAAAAAGTTCTTACTCATGGCTAAATCTTCATTTAAAGATGTTAATACGTTTAGCCAGAAGTTAGGCACTGCATCTGGGCCTGGGGTGTTCCAGTTTGGAGCTTTTCCTAACTTTGTTTCAGTCTTTCTGGCCATCATGTCATACCATTTAATATCCTGTACATTTGAACTTATTATTCTTTCTCTTACTTCTTCTGTCCAGTGCGGGTGTGGTGTGTGCAGATAAGTATGAGAATTATAGTGGCACTGAATACCGTTCTAAATGGAAAGCTGTTCAAAACTGCACTGAAACATTGTTGTAAGCATTGTATTCAAGCACGTGTGTGGGAGGTGTAGGTGGCAAAGCCCTCATACTGTCAATAGGGAGCTGATCGCAATGCACCTTCTACTTCACATAATTCAAACAGAGGTTACTGCAACTTCGGAGACGGAAGAGTCCCCATCTGAAGTGACATCCACCAGTGAATGGGACTTTTGTCTAAAGTGTGTGAAATCAACATTTACACTGTTTGCCCTCACTAAATCTAATGACTGCCAAACCTAGGACTGACCAAATCAAACCTATCATCAAAGCATATTTTCTCCCATAACTGAATACCTCCCACTGTCTCTCCAACTAAAGACTGCAGATCTCCTGTCTAAGACCCATCAGATCAAAAGATGAATTAATCAGATTAGCAAATGTCATACTGCACAAAGACTAACTTCAAATGATCTAATTTGTGGTCTCTTTTTGCTGTCTACTTTAGTGAGATATTTTAATTCACTCTTCATTCTGTTATTCTATTAAATGAACCTAAAAGATTTTTTCATTTTTTTTTTTGCTCCTTATCATCACATCTTCCATCCCAAATGTCCACTTGGTCTTCCTGTCCCCACCAGAGGTGAGAGCCTTATAGGTCATTCCTTTCTTCCTCCAAGGATGAGGGTCAAATGGGGAGACCATCTGCACATGCCCACCTTGTATCTCAAACGATTGGTATAAAATGAATGTCGATGAAGGCATGCCTCCTTTTTCTGTGACTATTTTTAACTTACTGTAGCAGCCTCCATTGAAGCAATCAGCTCCTTTATTTCCTCATCTCCAATCAGAACTGAGTTTGCACCCCAAGCCCCCCCTTTCAATGAAAGATGTACTCAGACACCACTTCATTGTTCATCTCCTCTTCTCCAACCTATTGCCAACTCCTCCAACATCAGGCCTGTGAAATAATCCTTGGTTGTTAAGCAGTGGTCAGGGATTCACGCATCCACATCTCAGAACTGACCAGGAAAGGATTCAGTGGAGTAAATGTCAGGAAGCTACACAATGCAGAACACACACACCAGAAATGACCAGAATCCAGACTGTGGAAGATGTGTAGTGTGATATAGTTCTGAATTATCTCTTTCCATGGAGGATGAAACCAGTAGAACCTAATGAAATGTGCTGGGCTGCAAAACTGGGAACTTGTACATAAATCCCATTAGTTGTCACTTGCATACTATGTAATCCTGAGCATTTTGTTTGACTCTCTTATATTTATAATAGCACGTGAAAAAGATGGACTCTTAAAACAATGGCCCACTTATGAACAAAAATGCTAAATAAACAAATAAAAAGAAAGATATCTACCACTTCCATGTCTCCCTGTGTAGTGACAAAAGAAGTAGGTCACATCCAGCTGTATCAGGCTAACAGTACAAAACTTCACCAATGCAACAAGTACTAACAGTATGAACCACAGGCTATGGAAGTGGCTTATTGAACTAGATTGCCTTAATCCTACAGCAGTGACATTAATATTTAAAGAATTAGCCTCCTGCCCAAAACTAATAACTAGAATTTAAAAGCAGCCAACTGTTTTATTTTATATTAGAGAAACTTTTGCCTTTCATTTCATTGATAAGAAATAAAAAAAGCTATTTCACATACTTAGCAGTTGTGATACACAGAAAAACACCATTCACTATGATTGACAGCCAAGTAGGTGTACATCTCAGCTACCAAGCCACACGTACACACACACACACACACACACACACACACACACACACACACACACACACACACACACACACACACACACACACACACACACATACCACTTTATAGCTAGCAATAACTGTAACCAGACTACCAGTTATAGTATAGCTGTTGAGTCAAAAATGCACAATAGCCTCTAGTCCACCAGTGATGTCACAGCAGTTTTGATCGCATTGTGCAGGACAGTAAGAGAATATACTATCTCAATTTTTGCTTTTAGAAGTTCTGTTTCTAATATGTTTCACAAGGCAAGGAAAATGAAATACAAAGATTACTTACAAATCAAAATATTATATGCCTTATTTCTTAAAATGTGTTATGTTTCTTACAATCAATTTTATTTTACTATATTTTTGAAGTACAATGCAAAAAGCTGAATGAGTGGTATATCAAAAAGATAGAATGTATCAACGAACCAAACAGTAATACCGATGCACAGCTGAGTACAGACAAAACTTTTATTAACCACTTCTTATTAATAAGTTTTATCTATACTCAGCTGTGTATCGGTACTACTAATTGGTTTGTTGATATATTTGTGAAGTGTTTATACGCGAAAATTTCAGAGTTCTAAGGGGGGGTATTCATAAAGGTTACCACCTCGAGTAATCTTTATGAATTCATAGATAGTCCTACCACAATGCTTTTGTTGTCTATACATTTAGAATCACTACTCAAGGTGTACACATCATGAGTACTTTGCGGTAACCTTTATGAATCCCTTACAAAGTGTTGAAAAAAATGAGAATACTTTTTTTAAGAATAGGAGAAAAAAATGACCTTTTTTATAAATCTTTGAATGCTGAGTACAAAACAATTGAGTATTCCACATTATTACAACATTCTGAAATTTCATTGAGGACAAGGATGCTTTAGTTCTTGGTAGATTCCCTATAATAATTATAATAATAATAATAATAATAATCACCATTGGCAGTAACAGTCTTGATCTTCATTAATCCAGTGCATCACAAGTGACATACTCTAGGATGACAGGTATATAATGATGTTCCCTCCCATTTCTATGCCCCCCCAGCTAACCATCAGCTATCTGGCTGCATCATTTATCCTTAAGTGTTCCAGATACCATCCCCTGTAGCTGAGACCATACCAGTGGTGACCAGGGCAGAGAAAGTGGAGTAGAGCTGCTTGTCATGTCACATACACAGGCCCTGCATGCCATGAAGGATATTTTGAACAGTCTAACTAAGACAGGCTTCTGATGTCTCACTCATCAGTGCACACAATGTCAGCTAGCCCTGTCTTCCCAGATGTCACAATTATAACAGCAATCTCTCCCGTGATTATGGCACATCCCCATCTCCAGGAATGTACCTTTTTATTACAGACAGAACCCCCTTCCTCCCAGAGTGGGTAAGCTGGCAAAAACGCTATTTATTAGCTCACCCTGGCTTTCCCAGTGTCCAAGCTACTATTTAATCTCAGGGTGTCTGTGTCATAGCAAGGGCTCCATCACTCTGAGCCTCAGAGCCATCTTAAGTATGCAATAAAGTTTTCTAAATGACAAGCAAAGGACATCTCAATGCAATAATGAAAGAGCCACAGAAGGCAGTGTATTTCAGTATTTCTATTTGGATGTGATTCACCAAAGATGAAGCATATTTATGAACTTCATATAAGAATGCAAATTAGCAGGAGTGTTACAATTATTGTATCTTCACATTTGGGTATCTGAGACTGTCGGTCCCAGTACAGTATCTAGAAATAGTGCCATTGATAATGGTATGATCAGACTAAGGTGACAAAGTTACAAAATGGTCACTGTGAATGCCACTGCTTGAGTTTCATGGGCACATGACTGTTGATTAGTAACAGTAAGTATCTGACAATGGCAGTGTAAGATATCTGTAAATAGCTCTTATGCTAAGACATCTGTAGATACCAGTAATAGTGTAGGTCTGTCGCAGAAGGCAAACATGTCACAATAATACATCTGTGACAGGCAGTAATAGTGTATGCTTTCACAGTTCTGTACCTTTGTCATAAAACAATATCTGTGAGTGTTTGTGTTGGCATGATGCTGTCACAGTACAATGACATTATCAAAGTAGGGCGTCTTGTGAATTAGAGGGAACATATATCACTGTCACAGTGTTGTGATATAATAAGAACCAGTGCTGGTTTAGCCTTGTCACATTACAGTGTCTGGACATAATAGCAATGATGTCCATGGTATATAAAAAAGCAGTGGTAGATTTGCATAATAAAACAAACCAAAATGTAACATCTGACCAACCTTGGGAAACCAAACCTCCTGTGTAGACGACCATAGCTTTCAAAATGTCTGTACTGTATTATATGTTTTTTAATGAATTTCCATAACTTATGTGACAAACCTCCAAGTATCTTCTTCAAATCTTGTAATCATTTACTTAAGAAATCCCTACTGGACAATTAATGATCAGACTATGAAATTTATATATCAGCCCCAAACATTGTTTTTGATTTATTAACATGGTAAGTGAAATGATCTTTAAAAATATATAGATAGATAGATAGATACAAATGTATAGGACCATCCATAAATTCATGTCCTCTTTTGAATTCTTCTGTATACATTTTGAATGCATACTTATCCACCAGATTATATTGATTATATTTATTGTTTAATAATGCAAATTTTCTTTTTTTTTTGTTTTAAATTTGAGCAGTATGGAACAATTTCCAGCAAGAAATGAAAGCAAATTGCTAAAACTATTAAAAACAAAGCTACCCATTTCAATACATTTCAACCAGAAAAGATGACTCAACTATTACCATCATAGTCAGCCAATGTCCATATGATCAATGTCCATACATTTTATTGACTGTGTACATTTCATGTCTGATTTTTATAAAAATATATCCGCAGTGATTTATTCCACCTTGCTTTAAATAAATGCATTCTAATTCTGCAAAAGCAGATTAATGACTATTTAACTTGACTATGATAACACGGTATGTCATTTTCATCCACAGATAGCCAGCATACCCAGAAATTAGAGTCACATTATTGGCTGTGTATAGCTTAGATGCCTGATTGTGGTAAATGTAATACTAATAATACTTGTTATAGAATGTATTTTGAGTTTATTTTAGACAAACACACAGTTGCTGCAGCAAAGTATTCCACCTTACTTCACACTAGTCCTGCAAAGCCAGATAATGACAGTTTAAAATGAGTAAATGATAAGGGAAAATTTGTTTTCATTCATAGACATACATTCATCCAGCAGCTATAGAATTTTGTTGGGTGTGTACATCACAAACATTTAAGAGTGACAAAAGAATTAACCATGATAATGTGATTTAAGTTTGTTTCACACAAATACAAAATAGCCACAGGAAAGTACACACTAGTCCTGAAAAGTCAAGCTAATGCTAGACTGGTTAAAATGTGCAAATGACAAGAGAGTAATTTACTTTAAATTACAGACAGAGCCCACCCTTCCAACAGTTACAGCTACTTTGTTAACCTATTACACCTATGATATGATACAATAATAGCTGAAGTAACATATTTAAGTTAGATTTACACAATCACACAAGAGCCACAGTAAAGTATTTCACCTTAATTCACACAAAAGCACATTAGTCCTGCAGGGACAGATTAATGACTTTTTAAATGAGCAGATGACAAGAGTGTAAGTTAAAAGGCAAAACCACAAAACACTCCTTAGGGTAAATGTCTCACTGCAAGTAAAAATGATGATAAAAATTTCAAAAGTGATCCAAGCAGTAGAGACAACTATGCAGAGCCAATAAATCACCAGAAAACGATAAGTAAAACAGAATAACATCTTTAATGTGCACATTTCTGAAAAAGAAAGTGATGCTGCGAGTGTTCTATCATATCTCTCACTAATATCTAAAGAATCACTTCAGTGCTGGTTATAGAATGATATCACATATGGTCACCTGACTCTGGAACAATACACATCCAGAGCTTTGCTAAGACCTTTTGCAGCATCTGAAAGCTATAAAACAATTTCAAAAACTTCCACCTTTCCAGGGTAGCAATTAGTTTTCCCTGTAAGAACAACACAGTAAGATTCCTAGTCCTGGTTTTCCCAGACATTTTTGTCTCTGGCTATAACCAGACCTGTAAGATAAAATTGTTATGGCCTAAACCAACTCATTTAATTTTCAACCTATTTCTCAAAATTAGCTGGACTGAATTTAACCTCTTCCCTTCCCCTTCCAGAATTCTCCTTTAAAACATATATATTTAATCAGTTATAATAATACTGTCTAATACATATGTATATCTCTTTTCTGTCCAGCAGGATTCGCTGTTGATGTATTTTTATCACAAGCAAATTTACATGTACATTTTTGGCACAAGCATCTGTACAAATTAGTGTGATAGTCAAATGACATAAAATTCTTTTAAAAACTCCATCTAGCTATGCTGGCAATGTTACACATGCACTGCCCTACTCTCCCTGGCACAGATGGCACTACAACGTATCCTCACATCTCTCCCCTATTGAAAACCCAAGCTATTTTTTCTATTGACCCTTGGAAAATATTGCTTGAGAGAAACTGGCCTGTCTGGGAAGACATTAACCTGTACTCTGTCTTGATAGCCCATCTGCATTGGCATTACTGACCCCACTATGACGTTTCACTGTCATGTCATATGCCTGCAAACCTAGGCTCCACCATAATAACTTGGCATTTTGCTGGCTGGCATGATGTAGCCATGTTAAGAGATTGTGGTCTGTAACCACAGCACATTTCTCTCCATACAGATAGGCCTGAAGTTTCTGTAGTGCCCACACCATATCTAGACATTTTTTTCTACAGCTGCCTAACATTACTCCATGGGTTGAAGTCTATGGCTGAGATATACAACTGGGTGCTCTTCTCCCTCTCAGGAAATGTGGCTGAGTACAGCCCCCACCCCATGGTTTGAAGCACCCACTTGCACAACAAATTATTTTCTGTAATCTGGACTGGCTAACACAGGGGGCCCTCCCAAAACCCTTTCATCTTTTGGAAAGTCTGGGATCCACATTACATTATCTGGCCTGTTTTTCCTCACCAAGTCTGTGAAAGGAGCAGCTATTGTACTATAATTGGGAATGAACTTTCTATAGTACACTGCTGTCCCCAAGAATGCCCTCAGCTGCAACTTTGCTCAGATTTCTCAAACCTGGATAGGGGATAACCACTGAGACATTGCTACCCCTTTCACTAAGGTGTCAGTCCAAGCCTCACTGAGAAGATCAATCACTAGATCTTGCTTCGTCTCCTCTTGCCATCCACTGCATATACTCAGTACCAGGGCTTCCCCATCATGATAAGGCTTCATCATGTTAACATGGTACAATTTCTGCCCCTGACTCCTGACTAGCAGGTTTACCATGTAATTAATATCACTGACCTTCCTTACCACTTTGAAGGGTCCCTTCCAAGCTACCTGCAATTTATTGCGTCTGATAGGAATGAGCACCATAACCTGCTGCCCCACAGCATACTCGAGCATTCCTGCCATACTAGACCTTTTTCTGCTGTTGGGCTCCTGCCAAGTTCTCCTGGGCCAAGCCCATGAGCTCCTAAGCCTGGTCCTGAATTTTAGGACATATGCTACAACAGAATCCTTCTTGGATTCACACTCACCCTCCCACTCATCACAAATCAAATCCAAAGGTTCCCTCACCCTATGCCCATACATAAACTCAAAGGCTGAAAATCCTATGGATTCCTGGGGTACCTCTCTGTATGCAAACAGCCGATGGGGTAAATATTTGCTCACTCTCTCATAAACTGGTCTGCAAATGCCTGTAGCATGATCTTTACTGTAGAGTTTAACCTCTCCATAAGACCATTAGTCTGTGGGTGGTAGGGGATGGTCTTTAGGTGCTTCATCCCACAGCACTTTAACAGACAAGCCAGCAGGGAGACATGAAATCAGTACCTCTATCAGTCAGTATTTCTCTTGCGAAACCTCTCCTTCTGAAAATCTCTAACAAAGCACTTGCCACCTTCTCTGCTTCAATAGAGGACAGAGCCACCACCTCATGGTATCTAGTAGCATAGTCTACTACCACCAGGATATACTTATTTCCTGTGGAATTTGGTGTACTAACAGGCCCCACAATATCCATAGCTACCCTCTGAAATGGCTCTTCAATTACAGGCAAAGACATCAACGGAGCTTTGACCATGCCTCCTGCCTTGCCTACCTTTTATAACTGCTCACAGGCCTGCAGTACCCTGTTACATCCCTTGCAATCCCAGGCTAATAAAAGTTCTGCATAATACATATTTTGGTACACTTTATGCCCATATGACCCACAAAAGTAATGTCATAGGCTATGGCTAGATGTGCCAGATGGTAGGTTCTGGGCACTACCAAGTGCTGTATTACCTCACTCTCTAGCCCTTCCTGTGAGGTCCACTATCTATACATTAACCCTTTGTTCCAGTATACACACTCCCCTTTTCCTTGAGACTCAGGTACCTCCTTAGCTACCTCCCTTAAGCCTCATAAGGCAGGGTCCAAAAGGTGAGCCTATCTTAACTCTACCTTTGTGACCCTTCTCAACTTCCTTTACACAGGAAGCCAGGTATCCTCTGTCAGTGGTGTCTCATTGTCAGCCTGGATACTACCACTCACCTCTGTCCTTGCAGTCACCCTGTCCACTGGAACATCAGTATCAGATTCCCAATAAGCAGAATTGTTTAATAATGAAGCCATCCTTCCTACGTAATCAGCATTGTCAAACACAACCAAACCTCCCCCTTTATCTGGTTTACAAATTAGAATGTCCTGGGATTTAATGTACACATGTATACCTCAGGATGTGGGCATTGAATGGGTGAATCTGTTATTATGGAAACATGGTGCCCCGTATAGTGAGGTGGCGCTAGTTACTGAACTATTGGAAATTATTTTATACAACAACTTTTTCATGTTTGGTGATAACTTTTACCTTCAAAAAGTTGGTGTATCTACGGGCTCCCCATGCGGGGTGAGCATAGCAAACTCTGTGATGGCTTATTGGGAATCTTAATACGTATTCAAGGATGCAAGTATTAATGACTTGATTATTTATTACACACGATATTTGGACGACATATTTATCTTGTTGAATGGTGATGTCAACATTAGTAACCACGTTGTCCAAAAGTTTAATGAATCAACTCAATTTTTACAATTTACCGTTACCTTTAACGAAGAGACTATAGCGTATTTAGATACCTTGATATCTAAGAACAGGGTTTTAGGTGGATATGTTGCCAATATTTAAAGGAAGAGCACTTATTCCAACTCATTTTTGCACTTCTCAAGTTGCCACCCCCACCATCAAAAGTGTTCTGTGGTTAAAGGGCAACTAGTGAGATCCGCATGGATAGTAAGTAAGGATCAGGACTTTGTAGAAGAATGTGACTTACTTAAGTCCATGTTTCTACACAGAGGGCACCCAGTAGGACTACTTGACAATTTAATAAAGGAAGTCCAAAATAAGAGGTTTAATGGGACATATAAACCCTTATTACAAGTTAAACCATGCAATGATGTAACTTCAAGCCTTGTTTCAGACTCTAATGACATCATGGCACATATTTCGGTACACAATACACAAACTGAAGTGAATTTTGTTACCACATTCAATTTGCATAGCTACGCTTGTTTGGATATTATTAAGAAAAATGGGGGTATTTTTAGAACAAATTCTTCCATCTTTGTTAAGATGGGCGATATACCACGAGTAATATTTAGAAGAGGAAGGAATTTGAAGGACCTACTAGAATAACAGTGACGGACTATACCAAGGGTCCCAGGAATGTTTAAATGTCAAAGCTGTAATTACTGTAAATTTGTGGAAAACATACACTCGGTAACAGTGGGTGGGTTCCACATTAGATTAAAATCTAGGTTCAATTGCAACCCAAAGATGGTTGTTTATTTAGCAACTTGCCAACATTGTCCTGCATTTTACGTAGGTAAAACGGAGCATAGGCTCCATGAAAGGATCTACGAACATCAGTACGCTATTAATAAAAATAAACAGGACAATGCTTTGGCTAAACATATTCAGTTTTATATGAACCATAGATTTAAATTTTCTGTTATTGATCAGGTAAATACAGATGTAAGAGGGGGTCCGGCACCCTTACGGTTGGAAGAGTTAGAATTAGCCTGGCAGATTAAACTAAATGTTTCCAATCACCTTGGGCTGAATGAAATATGCTCAATAAGTAGCATTCTTAAATTAAAGAGCCTTAGGCGTTGACCCTATGGTAGAAAAATGATGTGTTTTATCTTATTTTATTTTATTTTGTATTGTATATTATGTAACAGATTTCATGATGCTGCCATTATTTATGTAGCATTGTATTTTTGTATTTTAGTATTTCATTTCAGCATTCTATTATGCTACTAGTGGTTAGGTAGGGCTGGTGTCTTTAAGAGAATAGTTAATTAATTAACACATTAATTATATCTTTGTATGAGCTGTGATTGGCTTAACAGTGATTGACTGTCTGTATTTATATGCTTGTAAACAATTAATATGGTTTCTGAAGAAGTTTGCGTATTTCAGCAAACAAAAAGCGCTTCAATAAATGTTTTTTTAACCTGGGTTATTTTCTGCTTAATCTTGCTACAGTGCCTATTTTCCTGGTTGGTGTCTCAGGTATAACAGTTTATTTTTCAAAATTAGCTGGACTGAGATTATCCTCTTCCCTTCTAGAATTATTTGTTACAACACATACATTTAATCAGTTATAATAGTACTGTCTGACATACATATATTTCTTTTCTGTCAAGCAGGACCCACTGTTAATGCATTTTTAATATGCAACTTTGCAAATACATTTTTAACACAAGAATCTGTACAAATCAGTGTGATCGTCAAATGTCATAAAATTCTTTACAAAACTCCAGCTAGCTATACTGGCATATGTTACACATGCACTGCTGTACTTTCATTGGCACAGATGGCACTACCACATATCATCACAAATATATTGAAATACAAAGCCAAAAACACATACAATATAGTGTAAATGGTCAACTTAAATGGAAACTACATTTATAATGGCAAACACACTGATAACACAGATGAGATAAATAATCTATTTCCAATAAGAAGAATGCTTGGAAGCTAGAAAGTACACTTACGCTTACATGCTAGAAACAATGTTCTGCATTGTTTGGTGCAACATGTTACCATTGAAATTGGACATCATGTATCTGGAATTACAGACAGCAGAGTAACTGAACAAATGCTCTTTTATATGGAAGACAATATATTCTTGTAGTATGTCATGACTACAGTAGTAGGTAGCAGAGAATGGATCCTGAGTATTAGTAATGAGAAGTTGTAAAAGCTGCAGGAGAATGTAATATGAAATAAGTGTAGGGAAATCAGAGGTGGAGGACAGGAACAGGGATATGGGAAAGGAGAGCAAAAATTGTTAGGGTAGTTCTATAGAGGACTTTACATATTTACATAGCTGGTGTCATCACTTTATGGGAAGAAAGATTACTAGATGCTGCTATGTGGAGTATATTTTATAAGATTGTCCTCAGTCTAGACTACAAGTGAAAGTGTAACATTTTTAAATAGTCATATTTTGCATCTAAAAATCATGTAATCAGTAGATTGTCCTATTTCTTATGGAAGGCTTCTTCATTTGGCAGCAACCGTTTTACTAAAATATCTTTCTCAAAGTGTGAAATTGAATGGTTTCTTCACTACTTCTAAATGATGTTACTGTCCTGGTTTCATGAAGATTGTTATCAATGTTTTACTTTAGAGTTTAGTGTCCAGGGAGGGACCATAGTGTTCGTGGAGGATTTTGAATGAAAGTGATAATGAATAAAAAGATGGTGGATCTCACTGCAGTGGGCAAACAGATGATTTTTGGATTGAGATGTAGAATCTATTATCAAAAGAACTGTCAGCACTTACGATAAACTGTCTCTAGTCCACTTATGTATTATGATATTCCATCACATGAAAGCAATATGGTCATGGTTTTTCACTTGCAAATGAATTAAAATTTTGTATTGATTAAAAAAGGAAATAGGAGGTTTCAAAGTGTTGTGTAAAACAAATGAGATATCTCATTGATGTTTTCAGAAGTAAACAGAGTTCTGTTTTTATATAAGAAATTCAGAAGTTTAAAAGACCGTGTAGGCAGGGAAATATGACAAGAACATTTTTCTCATTGCCCACATTGTAAATAAGAACATATACATGTTTTGCCAATCTGTCACTAGAAAATGCAGTTGATATTTGTAATGAAAATGAATATCATAAACCTTGTTTATCTAGCTATTTATGTAGCTTGCACAATGTTCTAAGCTGACTACTGTAGCAGAAAATTAAAATTAAAATCAAGAAAAGGAGATAGTTTATCTGACATACATAGAAAGCAATGTATTCTACAAATGTGTAAGACAGTGGTCAGTAACATGAGAGTCACAGAACTGGTCAGAATAGCTGAAAAAAGGAAGACATAGAAAGAAAGCTTAAATCTACACAATTTAATTGAATAACTGGTTAAGTTCATAAGTAGTTACTAGACTTGCACTCTAAGAGAACCAAGTGGAACCTAGTCTGAATTTTCAGTTGCCCGCAAGCTTTGCCTGGTTTAGTAACTTGCTCAAGGTCAAACTGCAGGCAAATGAGGGGTAGGGGAATCAAACCCTAGACCACAAGAACTACAGCTCACAGCCCTAATCCCCTGCACCAAACTGCCAGACTGTTAAGTAATGTGTGGCATAATGTTGGCCTCGAACCCCTGACAGCCCACCTAAACATTCTCTAGATCAGAGAATTATCTGATCACACCACAAAGCAAAGTGTTGATAAAGAGCCTGGTATTAATGAATCAGTATTCCTGGAGCCCATTTTGCAGAGCAAGGCTTTAAGGAGGTAATTATATTTCTTAACGATGACAACTGTTTAGGTATATAAACACTGTGGACATGAATTTGGCTTTACACATTTAAAAATACTAATTTTAGTGGAAGCTTCTGTACTTTATGCATTATTTATGTAATTCTAAGAAATTACTGGATGTTTTATACATCTGCGGCTTATGACCTCAAGCCTGTTGTTTGTTAGATGTTTGCAGAAACTCCCCGAAGACCCAATGGTAAAACACCATCAGCTTGTAGAGTGTACTGTCAACAATTATGAAATGCTTCCAAACAATGAGATACTGGAATAAAATAATGGCTCTTGTCTTGCCTGTCTGTTTTGAACCAATCTAAGTGCTGCTGACTCCCCAAAGGAAGGCCTCTTGGATACTGGCAGATTCTAAAGAAACAGTACAGATTACATACATTTTACATCAGATTTAAGGTAAGGTAAATTGGGGTTCAAAAATATATTTTGTGTCAGTTTGTAAATCTCACATTTTAAATTTGTAATTTTGAATGGTGGTATCCCACAATCCTACTGGTAACTGGAGGGACTGTGCTATTAAGTATATCTATACTTATAAATTGTTCAGATTTTGGCCAGGCATAACTTTTAAAGAAACATTGTTCAGATTTCCGATTTCTGTAGGTTGGAGGTATGGCCACCCCTTTACCATTTAACATTCAAAGGCTTTCTTTTCCTTGCCATCTCATGAATCAGGTAGGTCACTGGATGGCAGGGAGAAGAATAACTGCAAACCAATTATTTAGTTGAACTTTAGCCTTCCCCGGAGGGCATCTCTGCTATGGCTGCTTTGAATATGGATGCCATAGGACATTTTTTTTATTTATTTTAAAGTAAAGAAATGATGTATTTCATTAGTTTTAAAAAAAGTAAACATTTCATCCATGATACCCCTACTGAAAGCAGCTGCAGCTGTGGTGCCCCATAATCTTCATGCCAGGAGGTGTAGGCTTTGGTTGCTCATCCAAATTACTTCTGTTATAATCCACCAGTGGATGCATTGCACAACATTCTCTAAGACTATGGAATAGGCTTACCCTTGCTATCAGGTGAAGCCAAACAATTTCTTTTAACAATAATCTTATAATGATGTACATAATGTCAGCATGGGGTTACTGCAGTCAAGCTTCTTGAACATCAGTTGGTCATAAGTTTGACAATGAAACCTATGAACATGTGACCCTATCAGACCCTGTCATGTCAGGATCCATGCAAGAAAAATATGGGTAGCTGCAATAAACCATCATGTTTCCGGGATGTGGATGTAAAACAGAATGCTTAGAAAAAAAGTATGCAGGCATTTGGGCACATTCTGTATTTTATATAAACTATAATTACATCAGAACCAAGAAATGACATGCACAGACCCTAATCACAGAATCACCCTGCTGCTTCATCAGCTCTTGTTTTCCTTTAAAACATTATTACACCACCGAAACAGAACTATTGTATTCTCTGTAATTGTATGGCTTTTTTTTTGCATTTTGACATTTTTTGTATCTTTTGTATCTTTTATCTTTTCTGTAATACATTGACTTACTGTTGTCGGGAATCCGTCCTGTCAGCGAAGTTATCTCATTGATGTGGTCTTTGTTTACCTGAGCTTTCGTCCATCTGACATCTGACATGGACCCGTATTTCACATCATATATAAATATATATTTTATATATTTTATATATATATATATATATACAGAGAGAGAGAGGGAGAGAAAAAATGATGCATTCTAACATGAGAACAGGTTAGCAGCTACAAAACACAATTCACTTATGGTTCTAAAGAGCTGTTAGGCACAGACAGAAAGAATACTAACAGAGTCTTGCCTCTACAAAATATTATTTCTAGTGGTAAAGAACTTCTTGATACTGGACTGCTAATTCTAAGCACACTGTTTAATTATATATGAATGCCATGATTCACCCGGAAGCATGGAGAATACATGGCAGCCGCACCCCTATCTGTAATCAGTAAGAAGAGGATCGGTAACACATAACAGGGCAACACCTCTAAAATAAGTATGACTGACCTGCCTGGCAACTAGCAGCCACAGCTGCAAAAGCCTTTTGATGATAGTTAGCCAGGAAAAGCAGTCAACATGGGTGCCTATCATTTGATTGACAGCACTATTATCGAGTGCTGAAATGAGCAAAACAACGGCGTAGTTTTATTTTTTCTCCACTGTTTTGTGACCTTGGAGTAAGTATATTTAAGTTTGGGGGGTATGGAGAGGGCAAGAGTGTTTGTCCCCTGAAAAAAAAAAAGTTACCTCTCATGTTCAAAAAAAGTTCTTTGTTTTGTTCTTCTATTGTCCAGCACTTGGTAACAGTGTTATTGATCAATCAGCATGTATCCGTCAACATACATACCAAACTAGCCCCATCAGATAGACATACTTTCAACATAGAGGGCATAACCAATGGAGGTGCTGTTTCAGCCCTTTTAAGGTGAGTATTCATACACTTTGGAGGGTTAGAATCAGCCAAATAGACTTTTCTGCACCCAGTCCTGACTCTAAACACTTCCAGTAGGTACAAATGACACAGCATCACAAGATCAACGTGTTTCGCTAGTTTATGTGGTCTGTTAGAAATGTTCTCAATATTTTATAAATAGTTCAATGAAGGGAAGATTTGAAAGTTTGTTCTACATGGCATGAAGGAGAAGATTTGGCAACTATAAATAGTGTGCATTTGAAAATGTTAATTGGAACTTGTGTTAGGGGCAACAGACAAATTACTTAACATACTGTGTAATGTCACCTTGCTATTCAGAATTCAGAAGTTCCACAAAACTTTATCATTATGTAAAGATCCATGTGCCAGTCCCACCCTAACTCAGCTTTACTGTAGTATACAATATTAAGGCCTTCGTAAACTGGCTGAGAAACACAGTATAACTGCAGCTCAGCCACTTAATAAAATACTAAACAATGGCTGAATGCTCCACTGTTGGACTAAGAACTATTAAGGCAAACTCAATGTTTTTTAAGGAAGCAAGCTTTCTTCAGGTTCTCCCAAATGTAATAAGCTTTGTCTCCAAACTTCCAAACTTATTTATTAAAACCCTGAATGGAAAGATGGAATTATAGGTGTTCCCCATTCTATAATGCTGTGTGATCTCTGAGTAGTTATTTACAATACGTCCAGGACAAATGGGTATTTCAGGGGGTGCAGAGGGCAAAAATACTAAGTGACTAAATTTCTGACTTTTGGTATCTGCAATTGTTTTGTAAATTCATTATCATACCTCTCAACTGTCTAGATTTTCGCAGAATGTCTAGATCTTTGCCTCATGTTTTTGGTCCGTTCCTCATTAAATTTCTGGATTTCTGGAAAATCACTGAGGATTGAAGACACTAAATTATGACATGCATTTGAGTTTCAGACTTCATATACTTCAGAAAATGCATGCTAATACAAGTCCTATTATTTGAGTGACTTTTGAAGTTTATAAATGCAGTTTATAAAATCTGTTCCTATTCTTATGCCTTTGTTTCTCTTTCTTTTAGTCTTTGTTCAGATTGTTTGCTTTAAGAAGTTGAGTGGTTTGATTATACTGGTTAATGCAATGCAAAGATTAGTGCAGATTTAACTGCACGTTGGCTTCATTTAGATGTGGATGTGAAGTGTGGTATAGGAAAGTTCACTTAGAGCCAGGGCTATGCCATCTGGTACCCTGGGCATTCCCCAGATTTCTGCTCCTCTTCCCCCTAAAGTAGAGGACTGGATACAAAGAAGAAAAGAGTTCTTATTCAAAGTTTAAAAAACCTCCAAGAACTGTTGCAAAGATCTTATGCAAGTACCTTACTGCAGTTACTAATGCACTGTGCTACTGAATGCATTCATTAAAAAAAATTTGATATCTCCCAGGACTTTTTAATTGAATGTCAGCACTTCACTTGTACCCCATCAGCAATTGTTGATTGAGTCCTCTAACAGCTTGTGCATAAGGAAGCAATCCATTTCACTCCACCCTAGTTACAGCTCTAATGCAGTCATGTAACCCTAATGCAATGTGGTTGCACATGGTCACACAACAGTTTCACAGCAGATATACATACCACAGATCTAGACATATGCAGATTGACTGAACATGCAATTTCCTTCATTAAAGAAATGACACACATTGAGTAATACAGCAGTATGTCATAGGGAGATGCAGATTGTTGGTCTAGCATAACAATAGCTTGTCCATTATAACAACTGCAAGAATAAGCTAGGCAAGTCAGTAAATAATTGAATGGTGTCTGTGTCAGGGTTAAGACTATGAATTGTACTATGGTTATATACACAGGCATTATGTCAAAGTTAGAATTACATTTAACTTGGGTGGCAGTGGTCCTTGAATGGGCTGCCATGGGACAGCATTCACGTGTGTTGACAGACAGTTCAGTGATAGTTCAGTGACATTTAGATATGCTTCTAGGATATCTCTGTTGCCCTGTTTTTAAACTAAGAAAGCTCAGTTACTCAGCAGTTCCAGTCCTTCTAGCAGAGCATTACCTTGTCCCAAGGCAGCCTGTATATCAACCATAGCCAATATCCACAGAAGATCTATTTTAGAATTTGTGCTTGAGAAAGCAGGGACATTTTGATAACTCTAAATCATTATGAGTATAGGACTTCAATGGCGTAGCTTGAGTAATTTACCCAATGAGCTATTCAGGTATGAATGACAGATCCTGACTAATGCTGGCAGTCCAAGGGGCAATCACCATGGGAATCCTGTTCTCTGTATGCAGCACTAAACTACAGACATGCAACAAAATTGTATGAAAAGAAAA
This sequence comes from Protopterus annectens, assembly GCF_019279795.1. Taxonomy (NCBI): domain Eukaryota; kingdom Metazoa; phylum Chordata; order Ceratodontiformes; family Protopteridae; genus Protopterus; species Protopterus annectens. The sequence continues at coordinate 485,650,247 of NC_056741.1, read as the reverse complement.
GGTCTGTAAACTTGTCTAGCAGTTAGCACAAAAGATTAAGGCTATCAGCTGTTAACAGGCTGTTTCCTATTACCTAGATTTGGCTTCCCCAGGCCTCCATTTGTCTGCTGTGACTTTAAGCAAGCCACTTAACCACTGCTCCCGAGCTGAGTATAAGAAATGTCCATGCGAATCAGTGCTCTACCTCATTTAACTAATACAAATAAATAAATAAAAACAAAACACTGGGAAATGGCTGTGGTGTTTCTATGAATAAAAGTTATCTCTAATTGTCAAACACATTTCAGTAAATTGTGTGTAACACTGAATCTCTTAGTATAAATAAGCAGTTGATGAGGATAACTGGTCAGGTGAAGGTCTGCCAGACTCTCTCCAGAATCACTAGCCACAATAGTGGCATTTTAAGTGGTTTAGACTCTATGGCTAACTTACTACTGGCTATGAAATTTCTGCTATACTCACCTACATTGATTTGCAATGTAGCTTGTGAGTAGGTTCTTTATTGTTTGTGTGGGACTGGAGTGATATACTATTTACATTCATACTTAAATCCCAGCCCACTCACTATACAATAGGTATCTAAAACAATTTTATCACTTTATGGGTCATTTGTTGACTCAGAGTATAGCTGGAAGTAAAAGGTTCTGAAGGATTTGTTATCTTTCTTGGAGAGACCAACCTGTGTTTACCTTTCAAAATAAGGCAATTTCTTCAGGCTAACTTCCATTTTATAGATTCATAGGGTCATAGGTGTATACTAGGCTAACAACCTCTAGGGCCCTTATAAACCTAGCCATGCAACAGAAATTGTACCCACAAATTTGATTTATATATGGGGTGATTTACTAACTGCCTCTGTCTATCAGAGACATAGGGGTCAGACCAGGGGTGAATTACTGATTACCTAACCATTGGTTCCAGTTGTGCTTAAATAGGGATAGGAAGGAACTCTGCTTCACATGGATGGGGAGCCTGCTCCAGAGAATAGGAATTCTCTAATAAATATATGTGCATCTCCAACATATCTTATTTATGTCATAGGCAAAATGTAGGTATCTTAATCTAGTAGTTTTGATGCTGTTTGTTTTGTGGATGTGCAACAGGTTCATCAAAAAGAGTCCAGTGATGCCTTGTAGGCAAGGCAAAGATCACCTCTCAAAAGTCTGTATGACACTGAGTAAAGAGAAAAGGCTTTGAAGTGATCAGCATAGGACACTGTGTTTACTCCTTGTATTCTTTTTAGTAAGAAACCTCTGTGGACATTCCATTTGCTGCATGTGTCTGGTCAGGTACATACTGAAGGGGACATTATACACTATTATTGGTATGATGAGGGCAGAGTGTGGTGATATGATGATCTCTTTGAACCTAGGTGCCACGCCCTTGCTTATAAGTTGAGTAACATAGAAGGATTTTCTTACTACCTTGGATACATGTTGGTCGAAGGCTAGGTTACTATCTACATGAGTTCTCAGATCCCTGACTAGTGAATCAACATTTAAGGGTGTTTTAATGATGATGTATTTACCTGGGGTGGCAGACCTTCCAAAAGGTGCTATAATGTATTTCTTAGTACTGTGTTTAAGCCATGGCTTTGGTACCAAGTATCTGTATTAGACCTTCCTGAAGACTGATCTCATCTTGGGCATGATTCAATGGATGATCCCAGTTTTCAGTCACCTGCAAACTTGGTTAACCAGAAGTCCTTGACATTGGCTTTGGCATCCAAGAAGTAGATGTCAAGGAGGAGTGGGTCTAGCACAGAGCACTTGGGGACTCCTCTGCTGACTGTCCTCTTTGTGGAGGTGATCTCAATAATTCTAACCTCCTGGGTCCTATCAGTGAGCCAGCTAGCTGTCTAGCATGTAATAAAGGGGTTTATACCTATTTTCATAGGTTTGTTGACAATGCCTAAGTGTGGTATTGTACCACATGCCTTAGCCAGATCTAGGTAGAGAGGATGTATCATTTCCCTCATCTATTGCATTTGTGACCTTTAAAAAGAAGTCCACTAAATTCAGTAGAATGATCTTCCTTTGAAAAAAGCCAAACTGGGATGGATCCAGTGTCTGGAGGTCTCCTGTGTGCTTGTTGATAATTTCCATGATAATGTTTCCATTCTTTTGCAAATAAGATTAGTCAGACCAATGGGTCTGTAGTTTCCAGGATCTGGTAAAGGTCCTCCCTTATGAAGGGAGATGATCATTACAATCCTCTATTCATGTGGCACAAAGCCTGTTTTAAGACTATAGTTAAATAATGACTCCAAGTGTCCTGATAAGTTGTATTTTAGACTATTCAGGAGGCATCATGGAATGCTATCAGGGCCCACTGAGGTCATGCTCTAGGCTTTAGCAAGTGTAGCCAGTATTTTCTCCCTAGTTATAGTTGGAGGGATTATGTTTGAGGGTATTTTTAGGGGGGGTGGTTGGGTGTGAGTGGGGGGGGGATAACTGAATTTGCCCTCTAATAGTTTTGCTATATCACCAGGTTTGGTGAATGTGGCACCATTAACCACCACTTCAGCACATTGCTGTGTGCTGTCCATGACATTTCTGACATTGCTGTAGAAGACTTTATGGTTATCTTTTACCAGGGAGGCTATCTTAACCTCAAAGTTGACTTTGCTTGACCTAATTATGCCTCTTACCTGCTTATTTGCTGCTAAATGCTAGGAGCTTAAACCAAAAACTGTGCACCCTGGAAGCACTTCTGTCACTGGAAGATGTAGATGGTTCAAGGCCTCAGATAGTACCCCAGCCTTGCAAGGCTATAACATCTTCCACACCTTGAGACTACAAAACCAATGTGAGAGAACCAAAGGAGGCAGTGTTTCTATCTATATTAGAGAAAAATTCACCTCCCGTCTAGTTAGACTGGACAATTCCATGGAGTTACTCCAAGTTCAGGTTACTGTGGGTAAGACCTCTATTCAGGTAATAGCCAGTTATAAATCCTCCTCCATGGGTGGTGATGTAAATGCAGCATACTTGACCAAACTGGTGACAATCCAAATATTACAGAGCATTAAGGTTATGGGGGATTTCAATTATCTCACCATCAACTGGAAAACCTACTCTAGCCCTAACTTGCAAATGCCCTGGAACAAATTGTTCATACCCCAACAAGAGGAACAAACACACTAGATCTGGTCCTCACTAACATGTCAAACAGATGCACTGCTGCAACTGTCGGACCCTTATAAGTTAAATCTGACCAAAAGTCAGTCACCTTCTAGCTGGCACTAACACCAGTATTTACAAAGGGTGAAATCAGAATAAAAACCTTCACCAAGGCAAACTATACCCTCCTAGGTGAAGGTATAAATGCATTCCAAGCCCCACACCCAGCCAGAAGTGGTAACTACACTGAAGCTTACACCAAAGCCCTGTACAATCACTTGCATAAGGGTAGATTCTCTGCTGTATCAGAAAGCATCAAAGCCAGAGTCCCAAATAAAAACAAATTACCATGGTGGACATCCAACATCCACAAACTTTGCAATAAATGCAAAAAGTTGCTGTCAAAGCAAACAAAGGTGAGGCCCCAACAATGGAAAAGCACCCTCCTCAGCCTCAACAGGCAAATAAGACAAGTTTTCAAATCCTCCAAGGGCTTCATTGAGAAAAACTTAGCAAACACAGCAAAGGATTACCATAAGGCCTTTTACAGCTACGTACGTAGCCTAAATGGTAGGAATCAAGCATGTGACCAATGGTATTACACACACTGACCCCACAGAGATAGCAAACCTGCTAGTGGATAGATTTGGTGAAAATTTTACTTCCTTATCCCCTCCAAAGTTATCACAATCCTTCACCCAAACCCTCCCACCTACCCTACATATCTGAAGAACAGGTCATCAAAGCTTTCTCTGAGGCAAAACCACACCCTCTATGAGACCAAATGGCATCCCAGGCAGTCTTCTAAACAGGTTAAAACATGAACTAACATCACAATTAAGTAGTCTTTTCAAACCTAGCCTAACCACTGGCTTTGTTCCTGCGGAATGGAGAACAGCAACAGTTATTCCACTCCATTAAGGTGGCCTAGCAACAAACCTAGAGAATTATAGACCCATAAGCATGACCAGCTGCATCTGTAAGGCCACACAACTTATCATTATGGACCTCATAAATAAAGACATAGGTGACCTCCAAGCCCTGGTGCCAACCCAGTTTGGATTTATCAAAGGCAGATCCTGCCTGTTAAATCTGGTGGATTTCTTCAAAAATGTGACCAGAGACATTGTCGAGGGCAAATCTGTGCACACAGAATACCTCGACTTGGCAAAGGCTTTTGACACAATCCCACACTCAAGCATTACCAATAAACTTAGCAAACTGAATGTAAACCCATTTGTTGTAAGATCGGTTGTCAACTGGCTCACAAACCAGAAGCACACTATCAAAGTGGCTGACTCCACATCAACCAGCAGACTTGTCACCAGCAGGGTGCCAAAGGGGTCAGTGCTAGGCTTCCTACTGTTTGGTATATACTTCTCAGATGTTCAGGTCAAAACTAAAGGGTTGCGGCTAACCACGTTTGTGGACTACTGCAAACTGGGTGGAATTATTGAATCTCCAAATGATGTCAGTATATTTTAAGTGTGTCTTAAGCAAACCAATGATTGCTGTCTTAACCACAGTCTCAAAATGAATGCAAAGAAATGCATTATCATTCTCTTCAGCACAAGCAATATAATATCTATCACACTATCAAATCAGCAACAATACCCTAAGAACCTACGATGTGGTAAGATACCTGAATTTACAAGTTGACTGCAACCTTAACTTCGACCATCATGTATCTACTGTAGTTCATAGCTTCACAGGTTCATAGGTCTGTACTAGGCCAATGACCCTGGAGCCTTTACAAGCCTAGCCCACAGAAGTGCCCTGGCATCATGCTGCCATTAGTTCCCGGTGCCTCTATCAAGTAGAGCCACTGGAGTGATCCCTGGGGTGAACTTTCTATTTCCCATCCACTTATCAAGATTTCTCTTGAACGGGCGGAGCCTTGATGACAAACAGATTGCAGCATCTTTTAGAGCTCCATAAAACAGTATTAGAAAACAGGAAAAAATGAATTTCATTAAATAGAAACAGCAAAACATTATCAAGGAACTTAAGAACTACAACTCTATCAAATGTCAAGAAATTTTATTGAGTTTTTCCTGTCAAAATATATTGGAGAACATCATAACTGTATGGTAATAGCCAGCTTAAAGAATTCTCACACAAAAACGACTCTGAAGAAAGAGATTCAACTGATATCTTCCACATTACATGAACTGTCTTTGAAAATGGATAATTTGGAAAGTCTCAAGGAAAACTGCCAAAAGCAAACAGATGTACTAAAGGAAATACTACAGCAACAACAAAATAAACTACTTGATATGGAGACTTCACTAAATGACATAGATGGGAGGCTTAAGGAAGAAAAAAATCAGACAGAATTCTTGCTACATCAAAATAACTGGCTAATCAATAAAGTGGATGACTTGGAGAATAGGGAGAGGAGAACAAATATAAGAATATTTGGTCTTCTAGAAAAAAAACTGAAGGAGAAGACATCATCACCTTTCTGAACTCCTGGCTTCCTGAAGTGCTTGATTTAAAAGAGGGATTATCAAATGGAATAGAGAGAGCTCACAGAGCCATAGGAAAACCTATCTCCTCTTCATCTAATACACCACCAAGATCAATTGTGGTAAAGTTTCTGTCTTTTTTGGATAAAGAACTTATACTAAAATCAGCCTGGAGGAAAAGCCCCATAATATATAAATGGAGGCAGATTAGATTTGACAATGATTATTCTGCAAAAGTGTTAGAATTAAGGAAAAAAAACATGGCCATTGGTGAAACTCCTCAAGCAAAATAAAATAAAAGTGCAAATGGTCTACCCTGTTAAAATCAGAATTTTCTATTCAAATGACTTGAGAACCTTTAATAACATTGAAGAAGCATCTACTTTTATCAAAAACAATAATATCATCACAATTCCCGAAGAAAAGGACTGGTCTGTATCAACCAATTTGAAAAGATCCCCAGAGAAAACAATTGGACTGATGTAAGGAAAAAGAAACAAAGAACTGATTCTAAAACTATGCAATATTTCAAACCTCTCAAAGATTCAACAAAGACATAGGCTTCTGGATTCTACTTCAAAAAGTATGGATTTTATCTTATTACATTGACTATAATATACTGTGACATTTCTGCTTTTTTTAAGCTTTATATGACATTGCTCATCACAAGTCTGGTGGCTATATCCGACAATAAAAAGTGTTGCTGCAATTACAGTGGTATTTGGAAATAGTTAAATTCTTTCCATAATAAATGAGGAAAAGAAGGTTTAAATGACATCTATCATATCATTTTATCTAGTTATATTTAAATGGTGAACAGGGAGAACAACATCTTCACAAATGTCTTTTTCCTCTTTTTTACTAGTAAAACAACAAAAATACTAGATTGCAGTCTGACAGTAACTGAAAGTTTTAAACATAGCTTCTGTGGGTCAGTGACATCATTACAATTTAATTTTACATTGTATAGAAACATTAGTATCTATACTTTAAAATGTGAAAGAAACAGTTAAGAGTCATTTTAAATGGAACTCCGTTGCCGAGCTTTGACAATTTTTCATTTGAAACAACCTCGTACATCAGTTAGCGTTTCCTTTAAAAAAAAAACTTTAACAAGATCATCTTGCACATTCTTGATTCAAACTACATTAATCAGAACATGTCACTTTGTAGTTACTGCGAGGTCTACATAGACTACTGGAGAGGGGAAAGGAAGAGAGAAGTCAAAATATAGTATTTTTACCTATCAGCATACTGTTGCAATGAAACTTCATCAGTTAGCCCTTTGAGTTACGAACATCAAGAGCCATGAGTTATAGTGCGGTTCTTCTTGTTTACTTGATTACTTAAAAATTTTTTTTATAGGAATTCAAAGCAGACTAGTTTATTTATATTGTAGACAGATGACGAACTACCAGAAGGCTTGTGAAAGCATACAATCGCTTTTACACACTACCTTCTTCTTAACAGTACTTCCCTTGTTTGACATAAAGGATTTAAGATGGTAACTGATCGCAAGGGAAGCTCACAGTAAAATAGACACAAATTAGCACAATAAAGAAGTATAAAACCAAATTTGAGAGATAGTATCCTCACAAGTATATTTTATTTTTATTGGGCATTCATTCATATGGGAATTGTGTTTGGATAAGTCAACTTATATAATACACCCTAAACTCTGTACTAAACACCTTAATCATTTCAAATACATTTTATCTATAGAGAAAGGGGGAAAAAGTGATAACTTAAAAGAATTTACAGAACTGTGGTTGATATAACTTGATTTAATTCCTTTTTGTACTACTGTTTATGTGTTATTACACTTATAAAGACAACATAATATAATGATAGTGTAAAATATTAGTGTATTTGTCATATCGTAATAGTGGAGATTAATAAATATGTATATACAGTGTTCACAGATAAGAGAGAACTGAAGTTAAGCAACATATATTATACTGCTTATGTCCCTTAAGGAAATGGAGCCTAATAAATATATCTTTGACATTAATAATAATTCAAAGGTTTAGTTATTAAAAGAAAGGGGGAAAAATGAGAAAAATGAGAATAGGGTGAGAGATTACACAACATAATATTGTACCTTCAGTATCTTTTTTGAACAGTCTTATTTGACATATGTGAAATAATTTCATATAAAAATCAAATAATTAAAATAATTAAATATAATTATACATAGTTAGATAAAATATAGTTATGATGAACTCTATTATTTAAGGTTTATGCAGTTTGTGTGGATAAATTATGTATATAAATAGAATAATAGTTCAAGAAATAGCTTAAATCACATTAAGAAGAAGTGAATATACATATAAGTAACCCATTTTTTGTTTATGCTTTATCTATTTAAAACTTTCCATGGAAAATACATGGAGAGTTACGCTATTGATTAATTGTACTCATTCTAAGATTGTTAAAGAGTTAAGATGGAAATAAAATTATATTTAATATTTACAAACAAACAAACTTACGCATAGCATAATATAGTATTGCATAGCATGTCAAATTATTCAGAAGAAACTGCCTGAAAAATGTAAAACTGAAATGCATATTTAAAATTCTAAGATACATAGTCAAAATTATATTAGTTACAATGAAGACGATAAATAATCTTGTGGAATTTGAGATGTTCATAACATGAAGGTTTCCAAGAATATATATGCATACATATAAATTTATGTCTTTGTTGTAATTAATCTATAACTATAGTTACACTTTGATTTATGGTCTTGCTATGCATAATTCAATAGAAAAATGAAATAGAAAACAAGATTAACAAAAAGAAGAAAATAACAAAATGCTTGTTCATATTTTGTCTGACTCACTTTATGTCAATTAATATTCCAAACCATTGCGTTATTACATTTTTAATAGTAACAAATGAATAGCTATACTTTGCTTTTGCTTGTTAGGTATTATTTTATATTAAAACTAACAAGTGTTCACACACAATTTGCAAAATATCTGACTTTCAGATAATTTACTAGAACTTGCTATATGTATACATAACATAGCATTTGGTATAATATGAATGGGGTTTCCTTTTATAAATGTTTAGTAGGGCATGAAAAGATTGTTATATACTGGAAAGAAAGTCTAATCTAAATTTAAATTATATTGCTAAAGTAATAGTCATTTCCATACACTGTCTATTTAATTTTAACTGTTTTGTTGTGAAAATTATAACTACTAGTTTTTTTTCTACATTTTCTTTATCTGGTTTTGTCAAATCTCCAACAAAGAAAAAAAAAATGTAAAATGGAGCTCAAAAGGGGATAGTTTTTCTTCTTCTTGCTTGTTAGAAGTTATGGAAGTCAATCTGCTAGATTTCTTTTCATCTAACAGAGTGGACGTGTATTTCACTTCATGTACATTAGAAGGTTTACAAAAATATTTGTTTACTTGTTATTATGCATTTAATTTTGACATTTTTATTTTTTCTCTTTTTTATTGGCCTGAACCAAATTATAATTTGAGTTTTTTGATTAAAATTGATAAATTGACTACAGTGAGCATTATTAACAGAGTAGTTACACATTATATATATTGTATGGCATTGCAAATATATTCTACAAAGCAAACACGATATAAAGTTAATTATTGGGAATGGACTTAACTATTCTATCCTTAAACACTAATGGTTTAAATAATCCAATGAAAAGATCTAATTTATTAAGATACATGAAATTAAATAAAGTACAAGTGGCATTTCTTGAAGAAACTCACTTTAAAACAAATGATACCTATATATGGAATCCTGATGAATACATGATCTTATCTCATTCTTCATATAAGAAAAAGATCAGGGGAACTTTAATTTCATGGAAAAAAATGTCACCATGCCCCAAATCATTTATAAATATGAAGATAAGGAAGGACTTCTGGCTATAGTAATAGTAAAATACAATAACATACTCTGGACATTAGTAACTGTATACTGGTTTCCAGGTATTGGGGTTGGGACAGTTAGAAAACAGATGGATCTAATTACCAGAGTCTATAAAGGAAACTTGATATTGGGAGTTGACTTCAACTGCATATTAGATAAATCAGAGACCACTAGCAAAAGAAACATACGTACAAGTTCTATAGGGAAGATCATTAAAAAATGGGAAGAAAGCTTAAATCTAATCTATACATACAGTTACAAAGAGAACAATTCATTATTATTTTCACACCAAGATCATATATTTGTGACACAAACAAGAATTGATAAAATCTTCATATCTCAAGAACTAAATTCAAAAATAACAAAATTCTCCATAATTCCATGCCTCTTTTCAGATAACAACTCATTAATTCTTAAAATACATACAGATTATAACAAGCTAATCTTTATGTCAAGAATTCCAGCTTACATTACAAAATTAAAACAATTTAAACCTTGGTTAGATTCAGAGTTACAACTCTTTCTAGACATAAATTACACTACTGAGACAAATATAAATAACCTTTGGGACACTTTGAAAGCTTATTTAAATTGAAAAATCATTTTATGGTACAAAAACAAAGTAAAAGAGTGGGAATCAGAATTATACTGCATTCAAAAACAAATCACAGAACTCACTATTAACCCATCTATTTATACACAAAATAATTACAAAAAAGCAATAGAAGACTTAAACAAAAGATATAATGAAATTCTAACTCACAAAACTAATATAGCAATAGAAAAATTAAAACTTAGCTCCTATGTAGTCTCACCCAAACACATGCACTGTTTAGCAGTAAGATTAAGAAAACATTCGCTTGAAAATAATATTACAAATATCATACATGAAGGGAAAACAAAAAACAAAAAAGTTTCAGATATAAATGATATGACAGATGCATTTAAGTATTACTTCACTGATCATTATAATGATATCTCACATCTATCTAATCCATCAAACTTAGACCTGAATTTAGTAAAAGTAAAAGTGATACCAGAAAAGTTAAAATCAGATATTCAAAAACAAATATCCTTAAAAGAAATTACCCAAAAAATTAATGAAAGTAAAAGTAATAAAGCACTGGGAATTGACGGAATAATTAATGAGCTGTACAAGATATTTCCATCCTCAGTAATATCATTATTTCATAGAGCTTTAAATGAAATTCAAACACAAAACACAATATCATTTTCATGGAGGTACTCTCTAATTACACCCATTATAAAAGAAAATAAAAACCTTTTATGTTGTAAATCTTATAGGCCAGTTTCACTAAACAATAACTATAAAATCTTTATGTCAATACTAGTTATGAGTTCCTTCTGTTGTAGAGTTTGTTAATGCCAGGGGTCCACCAGATTGGCTTCATTTTTTGGAGGAAATTGTCTAGGTTCTGTTGGGTATGGCTAGTTCCATGCATTTATATACGTATTCATACAGTGCACTAGTGTATGATTCAGCAGTCAAGCATCTATTTTCCATTTGCATGGGTGCTGTGAAGTTAACCACTTCTGTTTTTAGAGGTCTATATTAGAACATCGACTTTTTAAAACATCGATTGTTCTAATATCGACCCCTATTCAGTGAACGCTGACAATATCGAACATGTAGAACAGCAAATTTTTTTCCAGGGAAAAATTTGCTGTTCTAACACACATACACACAACACAAACACAGTAAACAAACAGCAATCCACACACATACACCTAAAATCCTACATCTAAGCCTACACTAAACTGTACACACACCACTAGCTATTCACTTACCTTAACCCAAACCCTAAGCCTAAGGTCCATCACTATCGCACACTCACCTCACCCGCGCCTTAACCCTAACTCACCTACCCTGCCCTAACCCTCACATCCACACAATCGCACACTTACCTGACCTGCGCCCTAACCCTAACTCACCTACCCCTTGCCCTAATTCTCACGTCGACACAATCGCACACTTACCTGATCCCGACCCGTAACTTTCCACCACAGTGCTGAACATAGCGAAGCCACAGGAACGGCCAACCGAATTCCTTCCCTAGGAAGAAATTCAGTGTTCTGCAGCTTCGCTATTTTCAACGTTTTCTGAATAGGGGTCAATATTAGAACATTCGAAGTTGTGAAACTTCGATGTTCTAACATAGACCCATTTTTAGGACCCCAAAGTCAGCTTTGGAGAAGTTTTTCATGGTGGTTACCTTTGCTGGTGGTGTGGGTGAGATGTGGATTTCCATGGTAATTAGTTTGTGGTCAGATCTAACCAGGGAGGAATTGACTAATGGTGTTGAGCAATGGTTGCCCATGTTAGTAATAACCAGGTCAAGGATGTTGCTTCCTCTAGTGGGGGTTAGAATGAGCTGGTCCAGCCCATTGGAATTAATGAATTCCAGGAAGCGTTGGGCAAGAATATTGGTGCATGAGTATTTTTCCCAGTTGATGGAGGGGTGGTTGAAGTCATCCAGTATGAGAGTGTTGGGTTGGACCCTAATAGTTTCCAGGGTGCTTAGGAACTTGGAATGAGAGTTTTGCGACATGGTTGGGGACCTATAGCAGGCTACTACCTGAATCTCCATCTTACCCACTGTTAGTTGTACCTGAAGTATCTCCGATGCGTTATGCTGGGCTACTAAGCTTTCTACATAGCACACTTGATTAGTTAAGGCATCGCCTCAAGAGCCAAAGAGGTTATGACCCCTCTATACTCGGCACTAATCCAGCCCATAATTGAGTACAATGCCCTATTTGGCATGTAATGTACAAAGCACTGGCAGCAATTGGAGAGACCTCAGAGGTTTCTAACAAAGAAGATCAAGGGATTCCAGCACGTGCCTTCACAGACTGACTAAAGTCACTGTCACTATACTCTGTATGGTATAGACTTCTTAGGGGAGACTTATGCCTGGCTTACAGAGCAATGTCAGACCTAAGCCTATTGCTACATATCAGTAAATCAAATGGGACTACAGCTACCCACTCCAGGAACCTGAATATGGCCTGTGACTTATACAGAGCATGCTGGAGGGACAGATTTGTCTCCCAGCAACTGCCGCTTCTTTGGAATAAGCTACTAATTTCTGTCAAACACAGCACCTCTATGACACTGTTCAAGAGGAACCTGGATGACTAAATGTGGTAGCATAAATTCTTACCGGGGATAGCACCCACAACCCTCCTGAACACGGGCAATCATTACTAAATGCAGTCCTGGGTACTGACTAGCATTTCTATGGTATTATATTGGGATGAAAGGGCTAGGATTGCAATGATGCTCCAGGTTGATAGCCTAGTAATCTCCTATGATCCTATGGTCCAATTTGCTTTGATGAGAGAGTTTTAATCTTTATGGTAATTACTCTTCTTGATTTTTTCCATAGTGTTTTCCTTTTGTTGTATATCCTGTATAATTTGAGATGCCACCAGGGCAGTTTGCTTTTGAGGCTAGTCCTTGGCTTACTTTTGGTAGTTACAACAGCCTCTATGTAGCTATTGATACAGTTGTGCAGAGTTTCTGAGAGCAATTTAGCATAGGCTGCTGTGTTCTCGGGGTTTGGAGGGACATTGAATATTGACAAATCATCACTTAACATAACGTAATTTGCCTCAAAATAGTCCCTTACTGTTACTGGTTTTAATTGGATTATGGATTTGATTTTGATTTCAAATGAGACAGCTTTATGGTCAGAGCTCACCAATGAGGATGAGACATTGGATGGGGGGGGTGCAGTGTTCTCTTATATTTGTGAGTATGAGGTCCAGTATGTTGGAGCCTCTGGTGCCATTTTCACTATTTGGTAAAGGCTGTTCATATTTATGAAGTCCTGGAATCTCTATGCCTGTAGATTTGAGGCTTGTTATTGATGTCTAACAAGACACCTCCACCTTTAGCCCTTGTCTGTGCAGCTACTCGTCTAAAAGTGTGGAAGGTACTGAAACCTTGCACTGTCGGGGTATTCTCTGCCACTTTAAACCATGTCTTGGTAACTTCACAGATGTCTATATTCTCTAGTGTGATGAGGTCCTGGAGGGAACATTTTTTTTTTATGTAGGCTGTCATACAGCCACAATAAAAAATACCAAATCTCTAGTTTTCTTATTTTTTTCCTTTGCCTATATACAACATATATAAAACCTAAAGAATGTTTCTAACATTATTTGCAAAAATAACTATTTTTAACTTAAAATCAAAATCGTATGCACCTGCATTACTGCTTTCAGTATTGTTTTCCAAAAGGTGCTACTTAAAAAAGAAATAAAAAAATAACAAATAACAAATCAAAGCCCAATAAACAAACAGAAATATTTTGCCCATTGAAGATTCATCCATGATCAAACTTGACACTTTTGCAGTATTCAGAGACATAAAACGTAAAAGTTTTGGATCTATCTAAGAGGAGATTGTGTCAAATAAGAATTATTTTGTCTGCCTGCAATGATTAAAGGATTAAAGGATCAGTTTTTCGTATTTTGTGTGCTTCATGCCATGTTCATAACCACAGGGACCTGTAGCCTAACAGGTTCAAGGTCCATTTAAGGGCATGGGAATGTTCTGATTTCCTCTGTAAATCAAGCCATATCTTTACTAATTTAAAACCGAAAATCCAATGTATCATAATTCACAGTGGATAGCAATATAAATGTGTGCCCTAGTTCAGCAGGATAAAAAATCACACTAATGAATTTTGTTTCACATTCAAATTTAGAGTTCTAATACTGTGAGTTTAACACTTCAGAGAAGCAGAAACTGTAAGGTCGCTACAACACAATTCAAACTATAATCTGCAACAAACTTTAAAAGGGTATTTCTTACTAAGAAAGCTGGGGGAAAACAACCTACATGAAGAAATATAAATTAATATGGGTCAAACAGCTAGCATAGGTCAGGCTAGGAAATTACTCACATACCAAGAAAAATGTGTGATATTTCAATAAACAACTAAGTGACTAAGATGACAATTATCTGAGTCGGGGACATCATCATACGTTCATAGTACATTACATACTATGCATGCAGTCCAGGAGATGATAAAGGAGCTTAGCTCCAACTCCCAATTAGTCCAAAGCACTGTCTGTTTCAGTGAATTGCTCAAAATCACGTTAGGCAAATGAAGGCTGAGGGGAATCAAACTGTGTACCATTAACTGCCATGTTGAGTAATGTACTCAGAATGGTGTCTCATAAACTTAGGCAGAAATCCCTTCTTCCTTTAGAATGCTTGTCTATCTTCTTATGTTATTCTGAGGTGCCAGAAAAGAAGTTATAAGTTTTTTCTTTATGTCTAACCCCTGAGATAAAATTTGCTGATCCCAGCACAGTCAGGTTCATTTGTTTTCTCTGGTATTTGTACTGGCAATCAAAGGGAGGGTCACACTTGGGCCACAGTGGTACTGTAGCCGTCAGTGGGAAACAGCAATGAGAGCATAGTTCACAGCCATTCATTGCTGATTAGTGTGTGTGTGTGTGTGTGTGTGTGTGTGTGTGTGTGTGTGTGTGTGTGTGTGTGTGTGTGTGTGTGTGTGTGTGTGTGTTGTGTGGAAGGAGTCTTGTAAATATCCATAGGCAGCAACTGGCAATCTTATGAACATCCATAGGCAACAATGTGAGAAATATAAACTATTAATGAAATAACTTTTATATTTTGTTTTGTTTTTAACACAATAAGAGATATGTGATTGTATGACATTATTGGTGACATCTTTCTGTATGTCCTTGATTTTAAGGTAAGTCTTTGGGATATGGGAGAACAGAGATCCATGTGAAAACCCATGCAGATATATGCAAGAAATGTTGACCACACTTAAAGCACATGAATCAGGTAGCAACAAAGAGAACCAAGCTCCTGGAGGAAGTAATACGAATCTCTATACCACTATGGCATCTCACTGAAGCACATACCAAACTTAAATCAATATTAGCTCCATCAGATAAAATAAATCAAAAATATGGAAGGGCATACTGAGAAAGCATTCTTAAAACAAATTAAAATTGTCAGTTGAAGCACTGACGTCTATAAAGCTAATGAGACAAAGGGATGAAAAAAATGCTTGATTACTTAGAAACCACACCAACAAAAACAGTGTTTGGCATTATGCCTTTTGTATTTTTTTTTCCTAAGTGCTACTGATGCTCGAACAACTTCATCTGGAGCAACTGTAGTGAAGCCATTAAAAAGTGATTGGTATCAGTAGCCATTTACTCACTCTCACTTTTTTAATTAGTTAGATCTGATTTTACTTTTCCTTATTTTCTCAGCTATGATTTGATACAGCAAGGAGATGCAATTTCCTAGATAGTGATAAACTTATTAAACATTACTATCTCATTTTAGAATGTTAACAGGAATATTTGCTTCATACAGGAATTAAAACTTTTCTGTAGCACTTTTTCATCCAAAAGATAACACTAAAAAGCACTATTTGTCTGGTGAAAATGGGTGCCAGCTACAATGTTTCCTGTTGATAAAAATAACAAAAGTCTAAACGTAGTCAGACATACATAAATTCATGTAACCTAATAATTCAAGTACAGAAACAGATAACATGCATGCACCTGACTTACAGTGAATTTCGTAGAACTAACACCTCATAGAGAGGGACGAGTATTTTACAGGGATAATCCCACTGCATATCTTATGCAGGTGACTTCACAAACCCCATTTATATAATCCTACTCTGACTCTGAGGTCATTCACCAACTAAGAGAAAAAAAAGTGGTTATTCAAAATAAATAAATCGATAAATCTTTCTCCGGGTAGCTGTGATCTTGGAGTAAACAGAAAATACAAATCTTTAGCTCATATAGGTATCGGGTCAAAACACACACACACACACACACACACACACACACACACACACACACACACACACACACACACACACACACACAAAAAGTTGTACAGATTGTACAGCAATATAATGATTTTGTATGACGTCAAAAAAACACAGAAACTATTATAAATGTATCAAAAAAGCAGTGAGGCTTGATATGAGCAGTCCATGACCTATTCACAGAGGTTATATAGCGAATGAGCAAAAGTACATACATAAATATACGTAGTCTGGCAGTTAATGCAGAGAATTCAGGGTATGTGCTATTAACAACCTACTTCCTGTGATACAGGGTTTGATTCTGTCAGCCTTTATTTGTCTAGTGTGTAGACTCAGCAATTCACTTATCCAGGCTTGTGCTAAGAACCTCAATGCTTTGTAGCTACCTATAAACCCTAGTTAAAGGAATAGCAGATCTGGAAACATAAGTCTGCCCTGTTGGTTGGTACAGAGGGCAATTCTTTTTCCAGAACTAGCACATGCTGTGAATTTAAGTGTTTATAGAAATAATCATAGATCATATCATATTTTGACGTATGCCTACTGTGTATCACACTTAAGGCACATCAATCAGCCACCAAAAAAGAAAACCAAAACTGTGGACTGACTATACTAAGCTGCACCAAATGCAGACTTGGTTCAAGGGGTTGAAGATATTTAGCTCACAGACGCAAGGTACAGAGTTTGGTTCTCACATTTGAAGGAAAAGTGGCTAAGCTTAAAATGGCCTTCAAGAGAAGCTAGCCTAGTATTTACCTATGAATAAATACAGATGGTCAGAATTTATCATTATTACAATATAAGCATAACAAGACATGGTTTGTTGTGAGTCTGGTAAAGTTAGACATGATGCTTAATGACATGTCTGACATGCAAGAAAGGAAATGGTACTTAATGAGTTCTAAACAAAAGGCGTTGTGCAGTACGCATTATACATTTGCTGTAGGAGAAGCATGGTATGACACTACTAAAAAAAAAGCTAGAAGTACAAATAAAGGTCAAAATGTCAGGAAGAAGTAAAGAAAAAAACAATAGTGATAATACTTTAGGTACACTACCTTGGCTTGAAAGCAGAAGGTTGGCTATTCTTTCATTCTATCTAAGGAGGTATCAGTGTAGCTACATGCCTCAGAAACAGAACCAAGAAAATGTTTGGCACTTAAACAATGCTAAACTAAAATTTCTGATCAGGAAAATGCAAATAAAACAATAAGCTGCATTTAAATGTTATGTCTATTTACATCTAATAAACCAGCTAAAGGCCCTTGTGGCCATTAGCCTAGTAAACACCTATGAACCTATATATATATATATATATATATATATATATATATATATATATATATATATATACATATATATAGATATATAAACACACACACACACACACACACACACACACACACACACACACCATTGTAGATTACTTAAAATTATACAATGACCCCCCTCATTAATATTCCAAAACGTGCACGCTGATTGGTCAGTGTGCACATTGTAAATCAGACTTATACTAATGGAAAAAGGTCCGGTCGCCCAGACTGTTTCCATTAGTATTAGTCTTTTTTTTTAAGAGCGCCGTTGCTGTTATCTCGCTATGTTAAACGAGTTTAACATAGCGAGACAGCTTTAAAAAAAGCAACGGAGAAAGGAAAATCTCTGTTTCTTTTTTTAAAGCTATCTCGCTATGTTAAATGAGTTTAACATAGTGAGGCACATTTTTAAAAGCAACGGAGATCTTCCTTTCTCCGTTGCTTCCACACACAGTTCTGATGTACTGCGTATGCATACGCATGTGCAGTACATCAGAACTGCCGCAGAATACCAGACAACTGCGGAAGGGCAGCAAGGAGGCATTATACAATGCCATTATTTAAGAAAAGTAAGTATTTTTTTCTTAAATAATGTCATTATATAATAGCAATAACCCACTTCTGGGTGTGGGTAATGCTGGATTTACCCACGGTTGTCTTTGTTTGGCCACTCGGCTTCGCCCTCATGACCAAACCACACCAACCATGGGTAAATCCAGCATTACCCACACCCAGGCATGGGTTATTGCTTAAATATTCACATAATGTTCTTAACACAAAGGTTTAATCATCAGATGAAAATATACGTCATTTGAAAATTGTCATTTCACCCAGCCAGCCTCCTAACCTTAGCTCAGGGATGAAACACTGTAATTAGTTTAAGATACTGTGAACAGCTGCAGAGGCCCAATGAGGTATCCCTGTAGTCCTCCTTGTGTTTGGATGTGTTAAGCATAGAGTGGACTTCAAGAAGAGCTCACTGTAGCGTGATTCATTTCCAGTAATGTGGATCCTGAATACTAATTGGGTATTGCCTCACAACAGTCTAGTGATAACAAAGTATGTGTTAAAAAGAATGTTGAGATGATTTTTTGAAAAGTAACTGCAGATTTTGCTAGTAAATTAAGGCCAGTTTGTTAGTAGCTAAATAAAGTATGAAAACTAATGACTCTGATTATTGTAGTGTATGGGAATATCTCTTTAAAAATCAGTGCTAAAATTAAAGGGAAATTGAAAGTTATGTGGTCTCACATTCTGCCAGTTTACAATCCCAGTAACAACCTCTCATGGAAGCAGTTAATTGCATCTGCAGAGTCTATGCCATTTATGAGCAGTTTAACATTTAAATGTTACGATGAGTTTTTGTTAATTCAGCAGTGCTCTTTGTAATGAGATCACTGAGACAATTAGTTCGACCTCATTTACTTTTAACGCAAGTAGGTGCTACATCCTTGTACACATTTCATTTAGTGTGGTACATGACTCTGCTTGACTGTTTTGTGTACCATCGTATTCTCTCTAGCATCCCTACTGTGTTATAATTAGCATCTTGAAAAACAGTAGCATGCCCTTCATCAGCAAGTTGGTTATGAATTATGCAAACTTTTGACTTTTAAAGGCTGACTTTTGGATGCCGCTATATGTTTGTGGCCTTTATAAGAAAGTTACAGACATGGAATAACTATCATTATACATATTATTGATGGCAGATGGCAGCTAACTAAAACAATAACACAGTACTCTGTCTCTTTGTATAAGTCTTTCAACATCATTTATTAAAAAAATACTTTAGTTCCTTAATGAATTCTGAGTTCCAAAAAAGTGCCGTTATGTTGGTGTCAAATGTGGTATATAATATAATGTATTTAAAACTTACTTTAGTCAGGCATGTACTGAAATTCTCCCTGGGAATCAGCAAGCTCTGTGTTCAGAAATAGTGCAAGAGCTGCTACACGCAGTATGGCCAACGAGCGATCCAGGAACAAGCTCCCAGACGTGCACTAGTGCTCCTACACTACTCCTGCACAAACATAGCTCCTGCAAGCTAATTGCCCCATTTGCTGGTGAAAACCATGCAAATGAAGTGAATTAGTGATCCAGGAAGCAGGCAGGCATCTGTGCAGGAATAGTGTAACCTGCAGAAATGTATTCGGCTACTAACCAAATACATTTCTGCAAATTACAAAACAGATGCATGACAGCTCCAAGGAAAGCATGTATTCAATAGAGTAGGCATGCCAATGGCCAAATATATGGCCATTGGCATGGGAAATAGCTGCAAAATTATAAAATATAACTTTTATTTTTTTGGCCGATTTTGGCCGTTTAAGCGTAGGGCAGCGGTGCGCAAATGGGATCGGCCCAAAAATAAGGAAAAACGTTGGCAATAAGCTTTTAAACCAAAATCAGCATTCCACCATAATAGTTAATGTCATGCATACAACAACAATACCATGGAATAGTGGTTGCTAAGGGGGAAGGCTGAGTGTCAGTTTTGTAACCATGCATTAGCAGTCAGTTTTATGCAAATGAGGGGACTGATAAATGAATCACAGATTTCTCCTCAGTGTTAGCTTGCACCCAACCATGTAGGTGCAGCAACACCATGGTATAAGCATAAGAGGTAGGTGACCTTATAAGGGGGAGTGTCATGCATGCTGTAAGCTTATTGGAGCTTTGTGGGCCGTGTTTGCCTTTAACTAAGCACAGCTAAGGAAGGGGGGTATGTCTGAGGCTGCCTAGCACTGTTTACATTGCCTAAATGGGTGTGCGCGCTGCACACCGGGTTTTAAACAAACAAACAAACAAAAAAAACCACACAGGAAATAGCAGCTCTGTTCACATCTGAGCACTGGGGTATGTACAGTGTGCCTCGGGGCTTAAATGAGAAGGCAATGGGAAGGGAAAACAGCAGTAGGAAGGCAACCAAGGAGAATTAGCATAGCTGGCAGGTGAAATGTATCATAATCAGCCAATTACACTGGCAGCAGCCCAGCTCAGCACACTACTATAAACTATGCAAATACCTTTCACTTTGGTTTTTCCCACAAACTCTACACCATCAGTGTACACAGATGGGGAAATTTTACCTGAAAAAACTAACAAAATGATAGGAGCTGCTGTCGCTCTCATACATCAATATGTGGAAGAGGCTGAGGATGATGAAGATGAGAATGCTGACAGCTAACCCACAGTGAGGAGGAGGTGAAGAGTGTATAGACCCAGGGTAACCTACCAGAGGCTACATGAGCTGGAGATAGTGCAGCGTTATAGTGTGGACAGGGACATCTTACAGAAAATTGTTGAGCTGTGTCGGCCACACCTGACACACAGATCCAACAGAGGGGAACCTATCCGAGTGGATACCAAGGTACGTGTAGGCTTAAGAATACTAGCCACAGGTACCTTCCAAAGGCCAACTGGGGATATTATGGGGATATCATAGGCATCAACATCCAGGATACTCCACCAGTTCCTGGATGCCATGTCAGCACATGCTGGTGAGCACATATATTTCCTCAACACCCGTGAGGTGTTGATCAGCAATATGCATCTCTTCCAACAAATAGCAGAATACCCTGAGGTAGTGGGTGCTATAGACTGCATGCACATATGCATCAAAGCACTACCTGGTGAGCGGGGTAGGGTCTACATAAACCACAAGGGCTTCCCCTCCATCAACTGTCAGGTTGTATACAATGCCCAGGGCATTATCATGAATGTGTGTGCTGGCAGCCCTGGAAGCTATCATGACTACCACATCTGGCATATGACACAGCTGTACCACAGATTTGCCAGTAGTGACATTCCATATGGCCACGTAGTGGGGGGATGCTGGTTACACACTGGAGCTGTGGCTGATGACACCCATCAGAAATGCACACACACCCGAACAAGAACTCCATAATGAGGCACATGCACAAACCAGAATCATAATAGAGCATGTGTTTGGGATGTTCAGGTCATGGTTCCAGTGCCTGGACATGTCCGGTGGAGCCTTGCAGTACTTTCCAACTACATGTACACAAATTTTCATTGTATGTACCATGCCACACAATACGATCCTGCGGAAACAGCTGCAGCAGGAACAGCACGGGGCAGGGCCACATAGCCCCCCACCATTCCCAAGGCCAGCACAGGCACAGAGTGACTCAGAGGAGGAACAACCTGAGCCTACCCGTGTAGGCAGAAGGAGGTGTGCCTAGTATGCCCATGCTTTGGCAAAGAGGCAACGCATAGCACATACACTGACATGGTAGGAATCCAGGGAATGACACCTCTCTCTGACTTGCACATACAGTGAAAGGGGTGCCAAAAATGACACTACCTGTGCTTCACCATGTATAGGGTGTGTACTATGTGTATCTGATACAGTAAACCCTCCAGCACCATCCTCAATACTGGCACAGCCACAAGGTAAGTTACTCTTCTTATCAATTGCTGAATGGAGTAGTATGTTCTGCTAGTTGTATCTATGGTATGGATGTGAGCATGCAAGGGAATCAGGTGGCTGAATGGGATGGCAGCAGATAGTGGACACCTCTATGGGCAGCACGAAATCCATAACAAATACTGGTGTCAACAAAGTAGGCAGTACTAGACAAGGTGACAAATCCCACTGAAGTACATGTGGTGGCCCAAATGTGTGTCCATAGGACACACACATGCATATCAGTGAGGGTCACATACCCAACAACAGCCTCAGACAGCAGGACAGGTGTAGATGACCATAATGAAAGGCTGTGTTAATGCCTCCAGTTGATGACAATGGAGAACAGCCCCCCTCCAGATCTACACAGACTACTAGTTCTGAAGGGTAAGAAGTCTGAAACTGAAATGTAGGTCAATAAAACCTAAGATCTGTACTCTCCTGATATGCCTGTAGTCTGCATGATAGGTAAGAATACAAAATGAAATGGAAGCCAACAGAGTACCTGAAATACCAGTACAGTCATAGCAAATGTTTACAGTTGTCAGGTGTGCCCCCCCCCCCCACAATCCTATGTAGAAATGCAATAACATGTACATATGGGTTTAATAACAGTGAAGCACAGATTACCTGAGCTGGCCCAATTTACAGGACAGATTGTTGCATGTGTACAATATGCAGGGATCTGTGTGTTAGGTTGTTGTGTGCTGTATATTGTGTGGAAGTGGTCAGCATGTAGGCATGGAGGGTTGTGTCTTGGTGGCCTATGGCCAGTACTGTCGATGACAGGGCCTAATTCTGACAACTGCAGTGCCAACCACAATGCATCCCAGCAAGACCCAATTCAGCAGTCATGCATGCTCATTGTTCAGATGTCAATATCTGTCACCATCTGAAAGATGAGCATGCCATGAATGTGGGCCCAGACATACACACAGTACACAGGTGGAAGTACCCTAGACAGAGTACATAAAATGTAACTGTCACCTGCACACACCTTTGGAATTGTACATACAGGTTAGCAGCACATTAGTTGTCTGTGTAGTATGGAATACTGATGTAGTCTGGCCAATCACTGGCAGACCACAAAAGGCACAGTTATGAAGTAATGAGAGACTGCCTATGTCCCTGCACAAGGCAGCATCAGGGGAATATCCCAGGTATATCTGTGAGTCAGCTGTGAGAAGCTTCCATATCACACATGCACTCAGCTCACCCCACCATCAGCCACAGGTTTATCACAGGTCATATACCTACTGTTGGGAACGAGTACAGTATGACCCCCACTTCTGTATAGGAATACCCACAGAATGCAGCATGCTGAAGAGGTGTCCCATGCAGGTGTGTCCCTTGCTGTAAGCAGCACCCTGCCAGCATCCAGAGTAATGGATTAATATGGACAGGAACTATTGTCATTAACACCTTGCACACTTACCCTGTCACCCCAGGGGAATCCAGTGGCTCCCAGCCTGGGACTGTAGGAGTGACAGCATGCACTGGCCTGCTACAGATAGCCTGCATCATTACCAAATGGCCTACAGTCCTCTGTCAAAGGCTTGTGCCTCACCCATACTGCCAATGTATAGTATCTCATGGGGTCCCAACTAACAACATAATACAGTCCACAGAACACAAATGCAAGGCCATGTCGACAAATCCCAGTAGCATGCCCACCATGTCCTACTGCAAGAACTGTGGACCAACCCTTAAATACCGCTGGGATGTAGGGACAACTATAGGGATACTTCTCAGATATCGCTTGCATAATGTTAAGTAGAGGATAGAATAACAGACTGGGAGGAGTAGAAGCATGAACGCCACAGAGTGTTTGAAGTCTGAAACTCTGATGTGTGCCCATACTACCTCTGCCTGCAAACCCAACAATGGGTGGCTACAGACCTGCTTGTAAACCACAATGTGAAGGAGAACTGACCAGATATATGAGCCCTGCCTCTGGGTAACCTGGGTGAACCTGGACAGCTGAGAGTTATGGCCAAAGCAGGATATGGCCATTCTGTTATGTCGATAGATGTACAAGCAGGGGACCCTCAGCCACCAGAGTACCAAGGTGCTGGACCATTTACACAGACCCATCAGCAAGTGTCTGCAGCTACCCCTCCAGAATGGCATGAGTGTGCAAGAATATGTAGGCTGCAGACCACAATACTGGACACAGCTTCATTCATCTTGTATTTCCCAGGAAATAACTGTGAGCAAATAAGTATATCTGTCAGTAGTTGATGACATAATACATCACAGTGTAAAACAGTACATATGTCTGAATATCGCTGATAACACCAGCCATGTAACACAAGCAGCACAGACACAATAGTTACAGTATCCCACTATCTTTCGCCCATTGTGACTCCATATTGTCAACCTATCTACAGATATCCTGCAGAAACAGGTTGCTAGCTGTAGGTGTAGAATCCTACAACCTACTTGGAGTGGATTCACATACTCAATACAGAAGGTCATACTGGGCATGCTCCTACACTTAGAGAAATGAAGCCCATGTCTGACAACAACAGTGGACTATACATATCTGTCAGTCGCAGATGTCTGTGCACACACACCACATTGCACACCATTTATGCCTTGCACACACATTGGATAGGAATACTCACACATATCCAAGGCCAAAACACTATAATAGGTCAAACATACATTCACATAGATGTTGGGAAGAGAGAGACATACAGTGACAAAGAGATTTCCATCATGAGGCCTGTCCCACCCATCACACATCCAATTGGCCAATATCATATGATGTGCCAATGTCAATCACTGTAGACATTTGATGTTGGTAGCCCTCAGCACTATAGTGTCTGTGGTACCTGTGATAACTGTGTAACATGATAGTACAAATCAGTATTCATCTAGCATTTGTAAACCCAGTCCTGTCAAATTTAAAGTTGTTTGTGACTGAGTGTTGTGTGTGTGTTTTCAGAGTAATGGTTTATGGCCCCTTCACACACACACTGCACTTCTCATTGCCCATGTTAGCACTCACGCTAATGCCAGTCACCTTAACATAACCCTCTGGCCAAATCTCAACCCTTTAACCTCCATGGCGCTTGCAATAACTGTATAATGCTATAGTGTAACATACTAGTTAGGTAGGAGTTTTAATCCCAGACATGGCAACTGTGAAACTCTGTGTGTGTTTGGAGATTAATGATTTTAAGGCCATTCACAGTCACTACACCTCCCATTGCCCTACTTTAGCAAGCCTGCTGATGTCAGTCACCTTGAAATATCCCTTTGGACAAGGGCCAGCCGTATAAGCTCTGTGGCACATGTGATAACTTTGTAATGCTGTAGTGTAACACACTAGTTAGGTAGGAATTTTAATCCCAGACATGGTAACTGCGAAACTGTGTGTGTAAAGATTAATGATTTTGAGGCCATTCACAGTCACTACACCTCCCATTGCCCTACCTTAGCAAGCCTGCAGATGTCAGTCACCTTGAAATACCCCTTTGGAGAAGGGCTAGCCCTATAAGCTCCGTGGCTCATGTGATAACTGCATAATGCTATAGTGTAACATACTAGTTAGGTAGGAGTTCTAATCCCAGACATGGCAACTGTGAAACTCTACATGTGTATAGAGATTATTGATTTTGAGGCCATTCACAGTCACTACACCTCCCATTGCCCTAGTTTAGCAAGCCTGTAGATGTCAGTCACCTTGAAATACCCCTTTGGACAAAAGCCAGCCCTATAAGTTCCGTGGTGCATGCGATAACTATTGTCCTACTTTAGCAAGCCTGCAGATGTCAATCACCTTGAAATACCCCTTTGGACAAAAGCCAGCCCTATACTCTCTGTGGTGTGTGCAATAAGTGCATAATGCTATAGTGTAAAATAACTAGTTTGGTAGGAGTTCTAATACCAGACATGGCAACTATGCAAGTGTGTGTGTGTGTGTGTGTGTGTGTGTGTGTGTGTGTGTGTGTGTGTGTGGAGATTAATGATTTTGAGGCCATTCACAGTCACTACACCTCCCATTTCCCTACTTTAGCAAGCCTGCTGATGTCAGTCACCTTCAAATACCCCTTTGGACAATGGCCAGCCCTATAAGCTCTGTGGCACGTGTGATACCTGCATAATGCTATGCTGTAACATACTAATTTCAGACATGGCAACCATGTGTGTGTGTGTGTGTGTGTGTGTGTGTGTGTGTGTGTGCGTGTGTGTGTGTGTGTGTGTGTGTGTGTGTGTGTGTGTGTGTGTGTGTGTGCGTGTGTGAGAAAGAGAGTGTGTGTATGTCTTAGATAATACCTAATATTATGGATATTCACACTTACTACTCTCCCCTTACCCCTCCTTTAGCACTGCTGCTGATGTTAGTCACCTTCAAAGATACCTGTGGAGAGCTCTCCAATGTTTAAGCTCCATGTCTCATGCCATAAACGTGGAACAATGTAGTAGCAGTAACTACACAGGTATGGGTTTAAATATCATCTCTGGCAAGTGTTTGTGTGTGTACCTTAAATATTTTGGCCCCATTTACACTCAGTACATATCTCACAGCCTGACTTTAGCAGTCCTGCAGATATCATCCACCTTAGAAGTACCTGCTGCCAACCCTAAACCATGTCAGGTCAGTGGTGCATGTGGTAAATGCATAACATAATGGTCCATAAAGATTGTTATATAGAGGTTTAGACCTCACCCCTGGCAAATGTAAATGTGTGTTTAGGGTAAAATTATGTTTGGGATCTCTCACCCACTACATCACCCAATGCCAGTATTTACAATGGGAATAAAAAATGGTGAAAACGGAGTTCCAAAAGCAGAACATAGTTTATTAACCAACAGTGATAGAACAATAAAAACAAATTGACCTAGGTTTCATTCCCACCATGGACTTCTTCAGAATAACAAGTGATAACTCCAGGTATCCTGAATATATACAAAAAGCTCCACCCTCCAATTAATCAATTAAAAAATGAAGAACACCATTTTAAAAAAAACACGTAAAAAACAGTTGTTTAAAAAAATACTAACAATGTTTTACAAATGATCCAAAACCAAAAAGACATATGAAAAACACAAAAAAACTTACAATATGTATGTATATATATGTGTACATACGAAAAAACATTATATTTTGCCTACTATATGTTTCAACTTGAGCAAAGGCTTTATAGTTATATAATCATTGATACCAGGGTAGTTCTGTGGGTCCAACCTAATTTGCCATCTCAATTCACATATATCTAAATATATATCTGAAATCCTACCCTGTGCATCGCCCTTAATATTTTGCAGTACACAAAACTTAAAATTATGATTATTATTGCCCATAATATGTTTTGCCAATGCATTGGTAGATTTTTGATGTCTAATATCTAAATTGTGCTCTCTAATTCTCTCTCTAAAATATCGACTGGTTTTTCCTATGTAAAAAAACAGAACAATCCTGGCATTTTGCCATGTAAACTACATTTTGAGCATAACAATCAAAATGTCCTTGAATGGTGATAAGATGGTTATTAACCATAAATGTTGCACCTGTAATTAATATGTATTGATAATTTCCAACCCAGTTTTATTAAATAACTCATGTAATTCAGTGATCATTTTGAGGATGAATTAACATTCATGATGGGACTGTTTTTAAATAGGGGATATCCCAAGGACTTATATGGTGAATTATTTAACGAAATTAGGAACAAAAGACAAAAGGGAATTTATAAACCCATTCTTAGTTTTGAAAATACAGATGGACTTGAGATCTTTTCCACCACGCAACACAATTTGAATGATTTCACACCATCCTTTATTACTACTTACAATATGGATGCCCAATGGATCAGATGGATGGTTTATAAAAATCGGGATATATTAAAATTGGATAAAAATGTGTGGGCAAAAATTGACAGACGTCCAAACTTTGTATATAAGAAGGATTTATCTCTGAAAAACATTTTTGAGAGGTCTTCCCTTATAAAAAGTCCAGTCAACAACAGGAGACCGGGTAATTATAAATGTGGAAGATGTTCCATATTTCAATACATATGGAACATCCCTGGTATCAATGATTATATAACTATAAAGCTTTTGCTCAAGTTGAAACATATAGTAGGCAAAAGATAATGTTTTTTCGTATGTACACATATATATACATACATATTGTATGCTTTTTGTGTTTTTCATATGTCTTTTTGGTTTTGGATCATTTGTAAATCATTGTTAGTATTTTTTTTAACAACTGTTTTTTACGTGTTTTTTTAAAAATGGTGTTCTTCATTTTTTAATTGATTAAATGGAGGGTGGTGCTTTTTGTATATATTCAGGATACCTGGAGTTATCACTTGTTATTCTGAAGAAGTCCATGTTGGGACGAAACATAGGTCAATTCATTTTTATTGTTCTATCGTTGTTGGTTAATAAACTACGTTCTGCTTTTGGAACTCCGTTTTCACCATTTTTTGTTCCTGTTGGTGTGTTTGGTTCCAGTATTTACAATGGCTGGTGATGTTCTTCACCTTAGAAGTACCTTGGGACAACCGCCATCCCATAAGCTCTGTGGCACTTACGGTAAATGAATTAAATATAATAGCAATACATAGCTAGCTAAAGGTTTGAATCTCAGTATTGGCAAGTGTGTGTGTGTGTGTGTGTGTGTGTGTGTGTGTGTGTGTGTGTGTGTGTGTGTGTGTGTGTGTGTGTGTATGTGTGTGTGTGTGTCTGTCATCAGTATCCTGTGTGGAGGTTGCTGTGATTATGTAATAACAGGATGCACTGTGGGGTGGGTTTTGCTAAATTATTATGTTGAAGACCTAGTATGTGTCACAATGTCCACCTTACAAGGATAACAGATGTAAAACACCAGAGAGGCTGGTGTGGACAATCCATAGCCTTACATGTGACATTAAGATTGGTGAACAATATACACAACCCTTCTATTATTCAGAGAACACTCTCCACCCATGTCTCATACACAAGCACTCTTGGCTAGGCAACATCCACTATATTGGTAGTTCCCTGCATATTGCCTCACAGATAGTAACCATGGTGTGATTGCAGTGGACTACATGCCTGTTGACCACAACAGTGCCACTGACATCAGAAAGTACTGTGATGTGTTACATCTCCTGACTGTGTGTTATCCAGCAAGTAAAAGGACATGGCACCCTGTTCCATCCCTGCAGTAGGAAAATAAATGCTTACAGTGGTCTTTTTGCTATGTTCCCCACTGGACGCCTGCAACAACTGTAGAGTCTGTAAATGTAACCCACAAAGGGAATACCATGCTTTATACACATGCCCTGTATGGACAGACACCACTAACTCCACTGAATACCTGTATCATGCTGTCAATGTAGGTGCAAGCACAACTTCAGTTCCATAGCCAGGTCTCACCAAATGAGGTCAGGAATGCTACATCAGAAGATAACAATCTGTCCACACAACATGCCCCAGAGACCTCAAGTACACTTCCACACATCAAAGAACATGCGTGTGGGACATGTGCATAATCCAGATACTGTCCATTTTATGGAATATAGATCACATACATGGGAAGCAGTGCACATCACTGGCCACCCACAATAGTAACCCAGATGAGTGGATGGTGAATACAATACCCACCTGAGGGGAGCACACTAGGGACTACACCCCTGAGCCACACTGGAGACTATTGTCATGTGGCCTGATGCCAAGGTATTCCTTTTGCCTAGCCTTGTACAGCCTTCAGGCTCATTCACCTATTACATACCTGTGAAACAATGAACCTATGCATCTCAGTACTGGCAAGTGTGTATGTGTGTGTGTGTGTGTATGTGTGTGTGTGTGTGTGTGTGTGTGTGTGTGTGTGTGTGTGTGTGTGTGTGTGTGTGTGTGTGTGTATTTGTGTGGAAATTAATGATTTTGAAGCCATTCACACTCACTACACCTCCCATTGACTTACTTTAGCATGCCTGCTGATGTCATTCGGCTTGAAATAACCCTTTGGCCATGTTTTAGCCATATAAGCTCTGTGGTGCTTGTGATATCTGTGTAATACTGTACTGTAGCAAACTAGTTAGGTAGGAGTTCTAATCCTTACCTTGCCAACTGTGATAATGTGTGTCTTTCCCTGAGAGAGTCTGTGTGTGTCTTCGTTGATACCTGCTTTTGTGGACACTCACAATTACTACACTTCCCTTACCCCTCCTTTAGCACGGCTGCTGATGTCACTCACCTTCAAAGATACCTTTGGACAGCTTTCCAACATATAAGCTCCATGGCTCATGTGATAACTGCGTAACACTGTAATAGCAATACATAGTCAGGTAGGGGGTTGAAACTCAGTACTGGTAAGTGTGTGTGTGTGTGTGTGTGTGTGTGTGTGTGTGTGTGTGTTTTGCTACATCATTATATTGAGGCCTATATGTCCCATTGTCCACATTACAAGGCCAACAGTTTTCAAACACTGTAGAGGTTGTTGTAGACAATCCTCAGCCATAAATGTGTACAGCCATGTGCAATTACTATGTGACAGTATGGATTAGTAAACAATATAGGCAACCATTATAATATGCAGATACAACTCTCCACCCATGGATCATGCAAAAACATGATTGGCTCTTATTCTCTTACTCCCTTCCTTTCTTACTTTGTCTCTGTCTCTCTCTATTTCTCTCTCTCCCTCTCTGGTGGATGTGGAAAAGTACATCTGTTTTTCACAGGCCGCAGCATGAGTTTTGTAAGTAATGCTCATGATCAGCGGATGGCCTGTGCATGAATTCCTTTTCCCCACTTGCTAATTGCATGTGGAACAGCTGTGGTATCATTCCTATAGCCAATTGCATGGAAACACACTCCTATAACTAAGCACTTCATGTGGGTGTTGACCCTTTTCCTTCACTGTGAGCAGGCCTTCATGTGGGTGTTTGACAAAGAGCATCACAGAGGGTAGTTGGAAATACCTCTTACAACATACACTGTGGAGACAGGCCAACAAACAGGATGGGGATGTTTCAGACATGGGGACAGAATGTAAGTATTGCTGTTCTACATTTGAAGCAATGTTGGTTTAACAGAGTTTGTGTGGATATGGCTGCTCTACATGATTTAAAGTCTGGCATGACAGTGTTATGTGGTTGAGCAAACTCTCACCTGTAGGGCTATCTGCAGACTGGCCAGAGTTTGGAGTCTTACATGTAGTGTGTTACTTACACATTTCCTATCTTTAGAAATGCAGTAGCATACTCTGATGATTGCAATCAGTACATGGTGACATCTATGTAAGTTACTGACTTCATATCCCTCAGAAGAGATATGTCACAACAAACCCTGTTACACCAGGAAATTTCTCAGTTTATCATAGCAATATGTCAATAACAGCCCTGTGTTTGTGCCTCCGTCCCCCAAGTCTGTCACCCTTTGTCCATATGCCATGCAGTAAGAGGTGCATATCTACAGTACATAATTATTTACTGACATCATACCTGATAACAAGCCAGTGAGGACAAAACCTGGACATTCTGTTGTAGTCTGTACAGTAGTGAGGTCTGCATACTTATGGTGATTGTTGACAAAGTGTGTATTGTGAATATGTTACTTGGCCTGTGTACAGACTGTGGTAGTCCTCATTGTTCTTGGTCCTGTTCTATATGATGTTGCATGCTGCTCCAGTTTATGATACCCTACCAGCATGCATGTTTGTAGGGCCAGACTGACACATGTCCCATACCACAGTCAGGCATCGGCCTACACTGTGTATGGCCCAGTATATGTAGGGATAGTGTGTGAGTGGCACATATGAGGATGCGTTCACACAGTCCATATACTGTACTATTAATTAGGCTTACCATAATGTGACTGGCTGGGTTAGTGTGTGAGTGGCACATATGAGGATGGTTTTGTTCACCTTCATTAGAAGAGACACCAGTTTAAAAGAACTATTTGAAATGAATGAGATCAAGAACACATTAAGTAATGGTGGAAAATGGGGGACTTACAATTGCTGGACATGTAACCAGTGCAGTTACTTGTTAGATAATAATAAAGTTTTTATACCATCTAGGAAATATTGTGTGAGAGCTATAGGTTTTTACAACTGTAATACTAAAGGGGTGGTTTACCTTGTGATATGTGAGACCTGTCATAGTTTTTATATTAGGAAAACAGACAGGAATTAGAGTAGGAGAGTGTATGAACACATGTATGAGGTAACCAAGGCTAAAGAATCTAATGCATTATGCAAGCATTCTAGGGTATGCAATGACATGAAACCTAAGTTCTTTGTATTAGAACAGGTGGCTATTGATCCCTATGGAGGTTGCTGGGAAGCTTGGCTAGAATACAGGGAGCTTTTCTGGTAACTTGAGTAAGATTCAGGAAGGACACCAGGTGTAAATGATCAAATAAGCTTCAACAGTGTATTAAAACCAAGAGCAGCAAAATTATAAGAGTGCCACAACAATATGAACTACACCACATTTACCCATATGAGTCTTTACAAGTAGATGTAGGTGGGAATATTTTAAAAAATGATAACATTTTTAAAATAACTTACTATCCAAAAACATTTTTGATGATATATTGATGTTTTTTTAACATTGTATTATGATTGTGTTTAGGCTTTTTAATGCGATGATGTTCAAATTAAGTTTAAATTTCACAACCTAAGTTAAGGATGTATGGCATGAATGCATACATTTATTTTTAGAATTGACTGTATAGGGCTCTTTAAATTGTTAGTGTTGTAGTTAATTGTCATTAATTGTGATTTTATTATGGATGGTAGTATTTACAGCAGTGATTCAGGCAGTTGAATTGTTCTGAAGAAACTTGGGGGTGTTCCAGGTGAAAGCGCTTAACCTTGCGATTCTGGTGACACTGTGTTTCCATGTGATTACTTTGTCATTGCTGTGCTGGTTTGCATTAAACGTTTTGGTTCTGCTGTCCTGCCTAGCCTTGGAGCTCCTTATTTTCTGTTCGTGGCAACGTTATTATATTTAGATATAACAACATACTGATTCAACACTATTTTCACTAACAAGTACTAAACAATTATAGAAGTCAAAGCAGTTGTGCACTACTATTCAGTATGTGTATTGACAGATATATTTTAAAAAAACAACAAACATCTTCACAGCTGTAATGGCTTAGTGGTTAACTGCTGTGACTACAGTTTACAGGGTCCTGGGTTCAAGGGCTGTTTATTTTGTTGCTAAGCAGAACAAGGATTGTTGGATACAGAGTGATTAAGGCAGTTTTGAGCAGCTTTAAGTGGGTTTGTGTGGGTTTGCGTGACAGTAAGCGCTGGTAACGTACGGTTAAATGAATAAGTGGTTACACCGTGTAGGCTTCACTTATCGCTGCACAAATCTGCTTAGCATTTACATTTAAGCAATGCTTACTTGGTAACCAGTAATCACATTCCAGACTGATAATTTTTTTTTATTTTTTGATTATTTGATTATGTATATAAGTTTTCATTTACTATTTTCCATAATTCATGGTTTTGTTTCCTGGTTATTTAAAAGATATATTTACAGTAACTGTAAATTTTGTTTTGTTTTAATAGACAGAGGATGAGGTTTTTAGTAATATTAGTTACTGTTTCAGAAGTGATTCAGTGTTGTAATTCTATGGAGAGTGTTCTGATTTTTAGGAAGCAGCTTTGAATCATTAAGCTACTCATTTGTTCTTATTTATCAATTAATTTAATCAATCTATTAACCTATGAGATTTAAGCTTGATACATATATATACCTATAGATATTCATTGTCATTAAAACCTGAGGAAGCGTGTTTTATTACACGTGAAAGCGCTTGTTTTATATTTCCATTAAATTCTGTTTATGTTTTATTTACTTCCTCTATCTTTGGATATTAGACTGATAAAATAGCAGGGTAATGACATCTTTAATAAGTGTATTTAATTCCATGTACATAACATGCTTCTATGTGGTGTCATTACAGTAGCAAGGGGTGTGAGTATACTTTATGGGACACCTGAGTATATATGGCTAGTACAACAATCTTTTCTTTTTGTATGTGTTTCATACATGGGTAGTATCCCAGGTTATATGCAGCCACACGTGCGTGTATTGTATCATTATGTTACTACTGTTAACAGTGCTTTCCCAAGTAAGAGTAGTTTGCAGATTGTAGTACTGAAACCATACACCCCTGCATGTAAAGCTGGATTCTCTGTACTGACTATCGTGTTCTTGGTGTGTGAGCTGTGTGTTATTAAGTATTTGCTACTGAATATTGATCTGATATGTGGATATTAACTATAGACTACCATGTGTATAGGACATACCATTGAGCAATGTTGTCATGTAGTAATGGCATACCTATCAGTGTCAGACATCTATCTGTCAAAACATTCATCCTAATGCATAACCTGTTGGCTAGCTGATTTCTGTCTGTCCTCTGTACAGATGTGCAGATGTCAGGTATCCATCTTGGGTGCTTAAAAGCAATCTATGCTTGACTCTCACTGACATGATTGCCCAGCTGTGTTATGAGTGCCACAGCTAGGAAACCCCACCGTGTATGTACCACAGTCTACAACAGTCAACAGAACATGCTTGGGTACAGGTTTTCAACCCAGACACTGGCCGTGTTATGTAATATATGTTGCATACATGTCAATTGGAGCACCTCACTGGCCCTCTGCAAGAGACAACCAGATGATTGGATGTTGCATTTAACTGTCACCCTGAGGATCACTCAAGTGGCATCAGTTGATAGATGGCCTGCTGACAAATGTCAGGTGGCATGATACCACTGTACCCACATCCCCTACTCTTCTTATCTCTCCATGGACATTATCCTGGTACACACCTACGAATACCTGCACATATGGACCCCAGTACTGACAAATGTCTCAGTGTGCATTATTGAGAATAACAGTGTCTGTGTGTTTGTAAACTTGTAGTTGATAATACCCTGAGGACCTTCTCACCCACTACACCCCTCACCCCTCATTTCCATAGGTAAAAATGGTTGTCACTGTAATGGACATTAAATGTACCTTGTTACACTCTTCACCCCATGGGCTACATGGAGCTTGTAGTACCAGCATAACACTGTTGTACAAATGGATAGATAGGCATGGGTTATCCTCTGAGTCCTGGCAAGTGTGTGTATGCATGTAAATGTGTATATTTGTAGGATACAGCATTCTGAGGCCACATTCTCCAAATACAATACACCTTGTCATACATTATAAGGGATAGTGATACTGCTAACATTAGAAAAGCCATGACAAACCCTCACCCTACTATCCCTGTGGCATGTGCAATAAATGCACATCCTTGTAGTAGCACTGATTAGATAGACAAGGGGTTGTATTGCAGTCCTGGTCAATGTGTGATTGTGGGTATGTCAGAGCATTATTATGGGTTTAAGTGAGTAAAATATCCAATGTGGGGTGTGGGCGCTGGGTATACTGTCTTTACACCATGATGCCCCCAGTACATGTCCCAAGCTCCACTGTATGAGGACCACTGTCACCAACAACCATACAGGTAACTGATTACACTATCCAGCCCAATAATGCTTGTGCTGTTTGCAAATTATTTGTAACAGAATGGACTCACTGACAAGGTAGTTAGCACTGATAAACCCAGGTGTCTCAGATGTGTCTATGACTGTTATGTGTTTGTCAATGTGTATATTACAGTATGTCATACAATGTATTGTTCATTAACACCCAGTACATCTCCCATTACCATACTGTACAAGGCCTGGTGATGTTCTTTACTTAACAAGAAACTTGGGACACACTTCATCCTAAAAGCTGTGTGGTGTGTGCAATTAAGGCCAGACACATTAGTAGCAATAAGTACTTCAGTAGGGGTTCTACTCTCAATGTTGCCAAGTAGGTGTGTGTCTGTGTGTGTGTGTGTGTGTGTGTGTGTGTGTGTGTGTGTGTGTGTGTGTGTGTGTGTGTGTATGTCAAGGGATCTACTTCACTTTGCAGAAATACATGTCCCAGAAGGTCATCTGTCCAATAACTGACTGGCAACTGCTAACATTTCAAAGGAATCATCTTGTGGAAATTCATTCCATCAAAACTAGTAGTAGATGTGTAAATGCCCTCTTCCCCACTGTACAGCTGTGCAGTGATACGGAGTTGGTATATATAGTTGGGTGTGGATGTTGTGGGGTCAGCCACACTTATTGGCATTATTGTTGTGTATATCCCCCCGCTTAATCTGCTGTAATACTGTACAGTTTATTTTAACAGGTTAAGTAGTTGTCAATCACACTATGTGTGGTTCTACACCACCCAACACCCTCCAAAGTGGAGGGCTGTGCCACCCACACCAGCACACCTATGTTTGCCAACTCCATGACTGCACTATATTGTGGAAGAGGACATATACCCTGCTAGTACCATCCTTAATGACATTAAACTGGCAGACTATTTACTGATGTGATGTTTTGCTTATTTTGTCTTTGTGGAATTACATAGGCTAAAATGAGTTCACTGCAAAATTAAGTACATCCATGAGTACAGTATTCCCTGTGTATTGCATCAACACCAAAGCCTCTGTGTATGTGTGTGTGTGTGTGTGTGTGTGTGTGTGTGTGTGTGTGTGTGTGTGTGTGTGTGTGTGTGTTATTCACAAACGTTTGGTGTGTGCCACCCAGTACACTTAACATTGTCCACTGTAGAAGGGCTGCTGACATCAGCCACCATGCACTCACCTGTATACACCCCTCAGACTTATCATGTGGTGCATGCAGTAACTCTGTTATAGAGACCTGTTACTTGTGTTCAGCTGTACCCAGGATATGACAGTCAATGTGTCACCACAGTGCCATACCCCTTATAGGAAACAACAGCAGACCAACATTCTGCTGACACATAGACACCTACAGCACAAACTTCATACATTATGGAAGCCACAGTCAGTCAGTGTTAATAACAGCTATAATGCATCATGGCTGGACAGCTACACATCCTGACATGTAAGCATTAACTTTCCAGCTGAAAACATGTTACACAGCATTACATTGCTAAACCTTAGTACATTCACCCTGTGCATCAGAACCATAACAGCATGTCCCTGCATCAATGGTATGGATGACATGGATGTGGCACAGGTTGTGTTGTGGGTTTGCCAGAAACCTAGGCTGAGCCATTTGGTTGACATCATGTGTGTGTGCTAGGGAGTTTCGTTATCAATTGGGCTGTGCAGATGTGGTGTGTGTAGGTATGGAGGTGCCCTAGCTGTATTGGTGATTTTTGTGTGTGTGTGTGTGTGTGTGTGTGTGTGTGTGTGTGTGTGTGTGTGTGTGTGTGTGTGTATGCACACAGTTCTGCCATCTGGCTACCCTATACAGGGGTTTGTTGGCAGCTACAGACCATAAATGGCAGGGTGTGCAGTTCACCATGTCTGGCCATGGGCACGAGAACTGTGCCTGTCAAGGGTTCCACGGGTACTACCAGGTACAAGCCCAGATATGATACACTCCCCTGATGATGACAAATGTCTGTTGGATCCGGGTCCTGTTGGGACCAGCCAAGACCATGTGCATGTGGACTGCTGTATTGTGGTGTGGACAGCACCCCCTCTGCAGTGCTGGTGCTGGTACTGCTACTACGGGAGCGGCTGTGACTTATTGCATGTCCATGTAGACCTCCACCTGTTGGTGTTGCTGACCTACGTCCACGTGGCTGTTACCCTAGTCCCGCCATATGCTCTAACACAGACATTGCACGGCTGAGGATTCCCACCATCTCAACCAACCGTCTATACAGGACCTCTGAAATATAACGGTGGGCACCTGCAAGATCACGGATGTTGTCAAGTACAACAAAATGAGTATCTTTCTGGAGCCTCAGACTCTGTCTGACATAATGTTCCATACCTTCTTCCATGATGGCCTGAAACATGCATCTGGTGAAACCTGCTGAGGCACTTCTGCCAGGGGCATGATGGTCGGCAGCCCTCCTATGAGCACCCCTGTACATCTGCCTGTGTGGTATCTCGCCAGTCATCTGGCTATGGCTGCTGTGTACAAACACACTTGCCATAGTCACCAAACTGTCCTGTCCCATGCCACCACCAGCCAACTGTCCCTCATCTATGGCCACTGGTGATGGGGTATGTGTAGGCATTGTGACTGTGTGTGGGGATGGGGTGGATAAAAGTGGGATGTCAACCGATGGCACAGCTTCAGCCCCTAACAACCCTGCCTGTGCCTCACCATACCTATCATCATTATCAGACCCTGTATGGACACTAACATCAGTTTGCCTGCAGGAGGGACCCTGACCCACCTCGCCACCTGTGAGGGGAAAACAAAAAATATAATTTAAGATCTGTACGTCACTGCTTACCTCTACACGCGCACACACACACACACACACACACACACACACACACACACACACACACTTACTTACAGGTGAGGTGGCACAAAGATATTACACAGACCTCTCATTACCCAACAGTCACCATGCATGACATATGGCACTCAACAGCATGCACTGCAGCTATACGTAATCCTTGTTACCAACATTATACATTTATGTGATGCATGAGTTGTGTTAGTAGGTGATGCCCCTTCCCCTGGGACACACTGCACCCATGTACACAGTATTGCTGTGCACCTGTTCAGCACCCTGGCATGTACTGTGCAGCATACCATACCTCACGAGTGTACACAGCATTGCTTAATGTGTATATGTGTGGCAGTTATGTTTTCTCTGTTGCTCACAGCCCTTATGTGTTTGTCTGACACATACCTGGGATGATATGAGGACAGATGACAATAGTGAATGCCTGACCTCTAATTTGCAAATCTCATCTTCAGCAGTGCATGAGCAATACAATCCAATTACACTGACAACCTTCAAAGCTTACTGTAGCTATGAGGAGTGTACACTACCTTACTGACATGCCAGCCTCTTCCCTGATATGCAATGTGGCTACAATACTGCATATGTTAACATTACACACACCTGATATGTGACATATGACCTATGCAATCAAATGCAGTATCAAACAAATTTGTTAGTTTTGCAGATACTGATTGAGAAGCTTCCAATATATGGGTTGCACAAGTATGCACACCCCTAACATGATGCTTTGTTGCAGCACTTATTAAGTGAACTTGAGCAGTCACTGTTCCTGGAAGGGGTATACTAGCATGGCCCACCTTCACTTGCCATTATTTGGCCACTCTGCCCTACAAATGTCCCCCAACTCTGCCAGGTTGCAAGGTCAGCTCATGTGCACAGCCCTTGGAGGTCACACAGTGCCTTTACTGTTGCTGTGGAATCAGGGTTATGTCTGGCACAATTCATGACCATGACTTGTGTTCAGATATAGCCATTCTTAGCGAGCTTTGGATGTATGCTTCAGTTCACTGTTGTGTTTCAAGATGACACCCCTCCCCATCCTCAGCCTTATTGCAGATGCTTGACAACTATGGGCCACACATGAATGTCATTTTGCAGTGTTCCAAATTCAGAACACCATGTCTACCAGCCTAGTTCCTACTAATGAACAGCAAACCTAAAGGTGTACACTGGCACCAGCAAGGTACAGATGGGGATGGTGGGCCTGAGGTGGAGTGAGGTGTTGGTTATGCACCACATGTATCTTTATTAATACTGCCTGTACATTTCAGCCTTGGTCTCGGTACACCATTACACACTGCAACACATGCCTTTGGGATACTTGACGTTATGCATATGCCACCTGTAGAGAGCACTGAATGACTTTTCCTGTGGAACAACTCTTCCATCTGATTACCCTAACCCATAGGCCATACTTATGCAGAGTCCAGGTGATTGTCAACACAGGTACTGCACAGGCAGTACTTGCTAGACATCCATGCAAGTCACTCAGTGTTGCTGCATGTTTCTGGGCTGCCTCCATGACCAGTTTGCAACATGTGTTGTCATCTGTCTTGGATGGGCATCTGTTTATTTTCTACATTAAAGTTGTCCCATACTTAATAGTCACATACATGACTGCCTGCACTATTTGCCATGGTATATGCAATGGTGAGGTAAGGCTACGTCTCCCACTCCTGAGTGCTACCTTTTGGATATGGGATCCATTCCATGGCTTGTAAGATTTATGCAAGCCACGGCTGCCTCTGTTGCAGGTGAGTGGGAAAATGTCATGGACATACTTCTTGGACAGCAAGCCATTATTTGATATGACATTGAGGCCCTGTACTTGATGGAAGGTGCGTACTCAAGTAGAGTGAATGTTGTCAGTACCTCAAAAGCTACTTCCACAATATGTTATTTGGAGTGTATGCACACATATGCTTCCAGTGCTTTTTAAGGTATGTATTCCCCATATTTGTTGTCCTAACATAGGATTCCATATTACACATTCATTGCTCATGTTAGGATCACATTACAGGATGTAAAAGGTGTGGAATGTGGTATTGTGAAATGCCATTGTGTAGATTTGTAACAGTTGCCATTGTAATAGTGGTGTATACACTTCTTATACCACACGAAAGGAAGACTCCACAGCAACCATAAAGAATTTAATCCACTGGAAAACCAATTTCACAGTAACAGAAATACACAGCCAATAATAAATATCGTTCTCTCTAGCGCCTCGGCAAATAGCCTTTTTAGAGTAAAAGATATTCTTATACTAACTTACAACTCTTATAATGTTCCATACCTTCTTCCATGATGGCCTGAAACATGCATCTGGTGAAACCTGCTGAGGCACTTCTGCCAGGGGCATGATGGTCGGCAGCCCTCCTACGAGCACCCCTGTACATCTGCCTGTGTGGTATCTCGCCAGTCATCTGGCTATGGCTGCTGTGTACAGACACACTTGCCATAGTCACCAAACTGTCCTGTCCCATGCCACCACCAGCCAACTGTCCCTCATCTATGGCCACTGGTGATGGGGTATGTGTAGGCATTGTGACTGTGTGTGGGGATGGGGTGGATAAAAGTGGGATGTCAACCGATGGCACAGCTTCAGCCCCTAACAACCCTGCCTGTGCCTCACCATACCTATCATCATTATCAGACCCTGTATGGACACTAACATCAGTTTGCCTGCAGGAGGGACCCTGACCCACCTCGCCACCTGTGAGGGGAAAACAAAAAATATAATTTAAGATCTGTACGTCACTGCTTACCTCTACACGCGCTTTTTATATATAACAGACCCCTCCCACATCAATTAACAATCAATTATTCAATCAATTAGCTAAAAAACTTAAAAGACATAAAAAACATAACTATCCTTTAAAAATATGTTCATTAAAGTAAACTTTTCCATGAATAATTGATTGTTAATTGATGTGGGAGGGGTATGTTATATATAAAAAGAGTTGTAAGTTAGTATAAGAATATCTTTTACTCTGAAAAGGCTATTTGCCGAGGCGCTAGAGAGAACGATATTTATTATTTATTATATTTATTATTGGCTGTGTATTTCTGTTACTGTGAAATTGGTTTTCCAGTGGATTAAATTCTTTATGGTTGCTGTGGAGTCTTCCTTTCGTGTGGTATAAGAAGTTTTCATCAGTACTTGCTGTGGTATTTATTTATTAGTGGTGTATACACTGTTGGAGACACTGTATAAGGGTAATATTTCAGACATGTCCCTACTGTAGGCCATTTGTCCCACCATTATGTTCATCTCTGTTCACACATCTTGCACTGACAAGTTGTTAGGTATACTGCAGGACTCTTACATACCCTTCAGATATGCCACCATGGTGACCACTGTGATGCAGTGCAGTTAACAGCAACAATAAGTGAACATTTACAGCATACATTATGGGCAGGTGTGTTAAATGTGTGCATGGCAAATACCATGGCCATAACATGGCCAGTGTATTGGCAAACCTGAACAAAACAACTCAATACTCACCAGCTGCAGGCTGCTGCCCCAGTTGTATACCAGAGAGACCGACATAGTTGTGTGAGAGATGTAATGTCAGTAGCCACACCTGTGGCATTGGCACTCTGTGGGAGCAGCATTTCAGTACATCAACAGTACAAACCCACAATACTAGAGATTATGCACATCTATTCATTACTACACTGCAGCAAAATACTATGTTATCTGACATATGCGTGAAGATACTTTACAGATGAAGATAGATAAGCAACAGTGGTCTACTAATGTGCCCTGGGACCTTTCCTGCACACTCCTTGTCCATTGTGTGGGTAGCACCAACCTCTGCAATGCTATCATCAGGTTCCTGGCTTGGCTGGTTGGTGGGTGCCCCAAGGCAGGCAAGAAGCTCCTCAGCAGTGTCAGTGGGGGGCTAGATGGCATGACCCCCACCTGTGGCTTGCTGGTCCCTCCTAAATGCAGTAGCACACTGATGGGTCTGGCAGATGAGATCAGTGCAACGATGTTGCACCTGCTCATAACTGTGGTTATGCAGGCCAACATCATTTACCCTGTGGACGAGCTTGTTTCACAGGGCAGTCCTCTCCTGCAGATCTTGTGCTGTACGTCAAAGAGGGTTCTGTGGTGATGCACAAGGAAGTTTATTATTATATCATTCTCCTGTGGACATGGTACCTGGAAGACATAAACAGGAAAAAAAGGTCTGAGGACCTCATACTGCAAGGATATCATAGTTGTTAACTGACATCCCCCCACCATATCTGCAACAATAATCTGAACACATAAATCAATGGGTATGTTTACACCAAACCTACTGTTGGTACATATAGCCTATTGTGCAACAAATATTGAAATGTGTTTCTATTCATGTTCCATGTTGAAACACTATCATTGGTGGCCTGTTGTTATCAAAGTAACCTGCATGCCATTGTTATGGCCACTGTGGTTTCACATATGCATGTGTTCTGTTTGCTATGCAACTGTTCCAAATCTGGTGTTTTGGGTTAATGGGAATATCTATGCATGGTGTTATAACTAATCCTGGATTGTGTTGACTATTACTAACCAACATATGTTCTAAAATGGCAACACAATAGCATGTTTGGGAAGGCTATTCCCAGCAGAACCACCTCTCCCACCTGATCTGGCCATGGCACCAGACCACAGCACATCTGGAACCCACCCTGGGACCTCCTCATCCTCCAGTCCTGCACTACCTACATGTGGAACCACCTCAGGGGATGGTGCTTGTCCCCCCTGGGAGCGGGCACTGGCAGGATCCTGTCACCTGAAGTCAGGTCCAGGGTCTGGTGCACAGGGAGCTCTGCAAAGAATTGGGAGATCTGCTACACCAGCTTGAGGCCCTCATGGCACAATTAGAGGGTCAGCCTGCCCCCCCTGCTCAGCCCCCAGCACAGCCACCTTCAGTGGTGCAGTGGTCACTGCCCATGGTTGGGGACCTCAGTCCCACTTTTTCCATTTGGGGGCTCATGGGCTTCCAATTTCCAGACACCCCTTCCCATCCAAGGTGTTTTCCAACCACATGTGTCATATACCACCCCTGTATGCTGTCTTGTCACTCTTGTCTGTCATCCGACCCAACCTACCTCCCCAAATATATCTACTATCCTTCCCTGACATCCCACTCTCACCTTAACAAAAAAAGAGCAAACTGTTCCCACAGCCACAGCAATTTACCACTAAGCCATCTGAGCTGCAGATATGTGTGATATATTCTCATGCAGCACACTTATTCAACAGTAGGGAAAATGTATTTAGTTTTATATATATATATATATATATATATATATATATATATATATATATATATATATATATAAATGTGCGTGCGTGT
This sequence comes from Protopterus annectens, assembly GCF_019279795.1. Taxonomy (NCBI): domain Eukaryota; kingdom Metazoa; phylum Chordata; order Ceratodontiformes; family Protopteridae; genus Protopterus; species Protopterus annectens. The sequence continues at coordinate 485,606,467 of NC_056741.1, read as the reverse complement.
GTGTGCGTGTGTGTGTGTGTGTGTGTGTGTGTGTGTGTGTGTGTTTGTATATATGTAGACATGCACGTATATATATATATATATATATATATATATATATATATATATATATAAGTGTCTGTATATATGTAGACATACATTTATATATTTATATATATATATATATATATATATATATATATATATATATATATATATATATATTGTGCATTCAGACATCGGATCCACACTCTGAACCTCCTTCCTCCACAGCTGCACTGTTCTGCTTTGCTACGAAGCAGAGCATCACATGTGGATACAGCCTAACATTAGTGGACGATATATAGGGACAGATCATAGATATGCCTATTACAAACCTATGAAGTTTGTCCATGATACATTTCACATTACCATGACTGTTCTGAAGGTGGTGGGGTCTGAAACTCATGTGTCTATCATGACTTCATTACTTCCACCTTCAGCTATTTGCCAGATTAATATACATGCTTGGAGGAACAGAACAAACACTATGATGGCTTAAATCTTGGCATTATGTGCAGATCAGCACAGTTGACAGGTATGGCCCCACACAGGGCCAGATGCAAAGTCCATAGCAGTTGTTCAGCAGGACATAGTTACAACAAGTATTGATGGCACATATAAATCTTTCAACACCATCTATCTCATTATTACAGACCAAGTACTACATTCAATTACATACTGACATGTTTCACATACCTGTTTTATTATTGTCTCTCTTCTGTGTACCATTTGGATGTCTTCCTTGTTTGTCCTTTTTTTTTTCTAGTATTTTTGTTCCTGTTTTTTTTTTTGTTTTTTTTTTATTTCTCTTTCTCTCTCTCTGTCTCTCTCTCTCTCCACTACAGGGATTGAGCTGGTTTGAATAGGTTGCAGCATGGCTTTTGTAGAGGACGCTCATGATCGGGTGATGGCCTCTGTACCAGTTGGTGTTCCCCACTTGCTAATTGCATGCAGCCAGCTATGTAGTACTTCCAATAGCCAATGTCATAGCAACCCACTACTAAGACTACATCATGTGGGCATTGTCCCTTTACCTTTCCTGTATGGAAGACATCCTTCCTGTGTGTGTGGGAAGCAGTGTTACAGACAACAGGTAGCAATACCTCTTACAACAGGACTTGCGGACACAGGCCAACTACTTATTTGTATAAGGTTTCAGACCTAGGGACAGTATATGAGTATTGCTGTTATATGCATTGAATACTGCTAGTTTTACAGGGTTTGTATGTACATGCTAGTTTTGCAAGGAATGCAGTCTGTCTGCATAGCTCTCAACTGTGGGTCTATCAACATGATGGCCAGAGGATTGGCTGTTATGTTTTGCTTGTTCACCACATAGGTCTTGTCTCTGACAAATCGGTGGCATTCTCTCCGTTGATTGCTATCAGTACATGGCAAAATCCATTTGTGTTTCTGACTTCATATTCCTGAGTAATGGTATGTTGCAACCAATCCTCTAACACCAGCAACTTTCACAGTGTATAACAGCAATATTTCAAATATGGCCCTGTGTTTCAGCCTCTGTCCTCCACCTATATACCAGGCTTTGTCCAGATGTCATGCAGTAAGAGGTTGTTAGGTAATGGCCTATCATTATTTAGTGCTGGCATTTCTGCTATCATTCCAGTGATGTTGTGGACTCCCACACAAATTGTTTGGTAGGGCCATATACATTAGGGCTACAGCTGAACAAAATATGTGTGACCTTGTACAGTCTGGAGGTCAGTGTATGGAGAACACTGTTATATGCCCTTGTAAGACATTTTATGGGTGAGGGGTATTAAATGTTTTTAACCCAGGCTGTTACAACATGTAAGGGATATCAGTAGTAAGAAACATTAGGGTATATGGCTGTACATTTTCATTTGTTTCACCATGGGAACAGTGGTGGGCTATAGCTTACTGTCTTTCGCACAGTTCTGTTTGTCAGTGTGATAGTGATGTTTTAAGTTAAGCATTGTTATGTAACAGATACATTTACTTTGTGACAACTAATAGTTTTCCCCCTAGGGGTTGAGTACAGAGTGTAATTGGAGGTTGCTGAACTACATCTGTAATTAAGTGTTGATTGAATCTTATCTTCAAGGCAAGTGTGCTTTTTAATGTACCACTTGAAGGCTTTAGCCTAGACAGCAAAGTATGTTATGTCTTTCAGATTTCTGTATAATATGTTTTGTTTGAGAGTTGCATTAATCAATTATTATGTATTTCAAACACCAAACTGCTATAAGAAATGGCATAAACAACTGAAATAGTACACAAATAAACATTTCTATGTATGCAGACTTGTGTGTGGTGTCATGTCCTTTGCATTGTGTGTGGGTATATGTTTCATGCAATAATTCTCATTTGTAGGAAAAATCAAACACTGGCCATTTGAAAAGGGGTAAACTGTAGGAATAATGGCTGTTTGATATGCTGTATATATATATATATATATATATATATATATATATATATATATATATATAGATATATATAATAGACATATATATTTATACAGACATTTATGTCTACATATATACATACATACATATGTATATATATATATATATATATATATATATATATATATATATATATATATGTATGTATATATATACATGTTTACTATCATTTATTCGAAGTGAAGTCGGTCGACACCACTTCATTCGAAAATCGGAATGTCGAACGTAGGCAGTGTCGAACACTGATATTGCCAAAATACATACCTGCCCCTATCTTGACACATGTTAAAAGCCGTCCCAAGGTAGCAGTCGACATGTATTTCGGCAATTCCGGTGTTCAACATTGTGAATTTCACACAATCTCGTTCGACCATGTGAACAGTCGACCGAGTACATTTTGGGTATATGATAGTGAACCGTATCAATATATCTCTATATATATATATATATATATATATATATATATATATATATATATATATATATATACACACACATATATATAATACACATACATACATCAGTTCCGTGCTGAAAAGCAAATTTAAACTGTGTGGACATTTTCACGTGTTTGTGCTCTACCAAGGGTCAGTATTGTGCTGAAAAGCAAAGCGATTCAACCTGCTTGGTTTATGTCTGTACTTGTGCTCTACCAGGAGTCAGTTTTGTGCTGAAAAGCAAAAGGTTTTAAAAACAGTTGGTGTTGAACAATAAAATTGTTTATCCAGTACCTCCGTTGGCTGTTTCTAAGCAGTGGAAAGCTTGCTTTGGTGTTTTTGTTGCTCACATTTGTTTTAACACATACATACATACGTACATATACATATATAAATATATTTTCCCTACTGTTGAATGACTGTGCTGCATGATATGTTTGAGAAAACATCACATTTATGTACAGCTCAAATGGCTTAGTGGTAAATCCCTGTGTCTATGGTCTGCAGGCTCCTGGGTTTGAGACTTGCAATGACTGATTATTTTGTTGCTGGGCAGAACAAGGGGTGTTGGATACAAAGTGATTAAGGCACTTTAAAGGGGGTTTGTGCACGTTTGTGTGGTGGTAAGCAATGCTAACTTCCTGTTAAATAAGCTTACAGACATTTAGCCTGACAGTGCTTAATCTGTGTTACCATTGCTTGCTGCCATACAAACAGGCTTAAACCCGCTTGCTACTGCTTAAAAGTGCTTACTCCAGCTTACCCCTGCACTAATTTCTTTAAAAGAAAAGAAAAAAGGGGTGATAGGAAAGTGGTGAAAAAGGGGTCACGCAGAGGAAAAGACAATAGGGAAAGTAGCTAGGGATGTGTAGGATGGGTGTAGAGAAGGTCCATAGCTATCCATTTCTTCTACAGCAACAGGTGTGCATATGTACTGAATTTGGAGGTAGATTTGGACACTCAAACCCCTGATAAAGGGGTGAGGACAACAATAATGTGTTGTGAAGCCAATTAGACCAGACTACATGTGTCCAGTGGACACATGTGCAAAATGGACAGCTATGTATGGGGCGAAATTTTTGGGGGGGAACAGATCGCCCTTTTTTTTTCTTAAGGTGAGAGTGGGATGTTGGGGAAGGATGGGCAAGACAGCATACAGGGGCGGTATATGACACATGTGGGGGGGTAAACACCTTGGATGGGGAGGGGTGTTTGGAAATCAGAAGCCCATGAACCCCTAAATGGAAACAGTGGGACTGAGGTCCCCACCCATGTGCAGCCACCACTGCATCTTCACAGCCCCAAAGGTGGCTGTGCTAGGGGCTGAGCAGGAGGGGCAGACTGACCCTTTAAATGTGCTAAGCGGCCCTCAAGCTGGCATAGCATATCTCTAAACTCTCTTTGGAGCTCGCTATGCATCAGTCCCCGGACCTGACTTTGGTTGACAGGATCCTGTCCGTGCCCATTCCTGGGAGGGTGAGCCCCATCCCTTGAGGCAGTTCAACCTGAAGGTGGTGCATGACCAGCAGACAAGGAGGTCCCATTGTGGACTCCAGGCATGCTGGGGCCCGGTGTCACAACCAGATGAGGTAGGAGAGGTGAGTTCACTGGGACCGACCTTCCCATACGTGTTGCATTTTTAAAAGGATCTATATTATATTCTCGAAAGCTGACAATGCCAAATCTGACATTGTCGATATGAGAATATTGAATGCTCAGAATCCTGAGCGTGTAAATGGAAAGCTCCATAAGGGGAGATTTCCATTTACTGCAATGTAGTGTGGTCTCGGAGTTGGTATATTTAAGTAGCAGGGGATGGGGGGTGCAGGGGGGCTTGCACCCCTGCTTAAGCCCATTAGGGTACTTTTTTTTTTTTTGTCTTTTTATAAAGTCAATGTTTGAAGACATCGACCATATGGTGTCGACCATAAGTTGTTCGATGTTTTCAAACATTGATCTTATAATATAAACCCTTTTAAAACATATGTGGGTTAGTACTAGTAAACACAATCCAGGATTAGTTATAACAGCATGCATAGATATTCCCATTAACCCAAAACACCAGATCTGGAACAGTTGCATAGCAAACAGAACACATGCATATATAGAACCACAGTGGCCATTACAATGGCATGCAGGTTACACTGATAGCAACAGGCCACCAATGATAGTATTTCAACATGGAACATTAATAGAAACACATTTCAATATTTATTGAACAATAGGACATATGTCCCAACAGTATGTTTGGTGTACACATACCCACTGATTTGTGTATTTAGATTATTGTTGCAGATATGGTGGGGGGGGAGATGTCAATCAGCAACTTATATATCCTTGTAATACTCACAACTTTAATGATCATTGCTCTAATCATTAAGGTACAGGTATTATTACAATACCCTATGGCTTTGGTTTGGGCAGTGGTATGTTTGTACACAGGGTATACTTCATCTGTCTTATAGCTAAATTCTACATCTATTAACTGGTAGACCTGTGGAGGGAATGTTTGTTAACACTATCTGACTGTTTCTACACATATAACAATCCAGTACCAAAGCTCCAACCAATAAAAACATACAAAAGAGGCAAACCGCAGCTGCTGGAAACTGTAGTATGGCAAAATGACACCAAGAAATAGCGTAACACAATTTTATTTCCGCTTTAGTCCGTAGACTTCATCAGAATAAAAAAACTCTCCAACCTAAATCTTAAATACAGCCAAAATTACCACACAATAATTAACATTAATTATCCAATTAAAAAACACCATTGTTTAAAAAAGCAGAACACTTAATAAAAAGAATACTTAAAAAATAGAATGCTTTACAAAATATGCAAACTAATCAAATCATTACTTTTGTCTATTTTCAATTTTTGATGTTTTAAAAAACATTTCACATTAATTGATTCATTTAAACCTGGTGGATGGTCTGATTTCAGTTTTATTTGCCACTGGGTTTCCCTTTGTAATAGCAAATTCTTGAAGTCTCCTTCTCTCATGTCTTTATAACATACTTCCAAAATGGAAAACAAAAATTTGCTAAAAGACTTGCATACCAGGGTGTGCTTAAAGAGGGCATTTTTATCATCCTTTGTTTTGATGCTATATAAATGCTCTCTAATACGTGTTCTAAGTTCTCTAGTTGTCATGCCTACATAAAATGCAGGGCATGAAGAACACAATGCTATATAAACTATACCTGTACTACGACAAGTGACATAACCTGGAACAGAGAAAATTCTATCTGAACTGATCTGATCTGAATAAATATGAATAAACAGCACGTTGTCGTTTATGAATATCAAAAAGTGAAATGGTGTCATATTCCTCCCTATTATTTAAAAGTTTCAAATAATAGGAGGAATATGTTAATTTAAGGTGGGATTTTGTAGATATGAGAATTCATAGTACCATTCATAGGAAGAAAACGTTCAATAATGGTTATCTCCATTATAAAAGTGGCCATCCGACACATGTCATTACGAATATACCCAAAGGGCAGTTCATCAGAGCCAGTCGTATGACATCAAAGGAATCTGATGTTATGGATGAGTTTGGTTTCATTACTTCATTATTTCTTAATAGAGGTTTTCCCAAAACTAATTTAGAGCAAATAGCTGATGACATCTTGAATAGACGTGTTAGTGACTTTCCACCATTATTGAATTTGACGTCTGAACGTATCAATTTAGGGGTTGTTAATACATGTAGTAATTTAACTAATAATATGGTTTGTATACTGGGGATGAATTCAGATAGTAAGTATATTAAAAATATTATTACAAAGAATTGGAGAGTTATTAGAGGAAATGCTGAAATGTTTGGTATTTTAGGTGATAAGCCATTATTTGTTCAAAGAAATGACAATATTTTAAAAAATATTTTGGCACAACACAAAGATAGCAGAGTTAGAGTTAATGCAGTAAAGAAGGGAATGCACTGTTGCAATGACTGCAACATGTGCAGATACATATCTGTTGGTCCATACATTTCCGTTTCTAGTTCAGATAGAATTTTCTCTGTTCCAGGTTATGTCACTTGTCGTAGTACAGGTATAGTTTATATAGCATTGTGTTCTTCATGCCCTGCATTTTATGTAGGCATGACAACTAGAGAACTTAGAACACGTATTAGAGAGCATTTATATAGCATCAAAACAAAGGATGATAAAAATGCCCTCTTTAAGCGCACCCTGGTATGCAAGTCTTTTAGCAAATTTTTGTTTTCCATTTTGGAAGTATGTTATAAAGACATGAGAGAAGGAGACTTCAAGAATTTGCTATTACAAAGGGAAACCCAGTGGCAAATAAAATTGAAATCAGACCATCCACCAGGTTTAAATGAATCAATTAATGTGAAATGTTTTTTAAAACATCAAAAATTGAAAATAGACAAAAGTAATGATTTGATTAGTTTGCATATTTTGTAAAGCATTCTATTTTTTAAGTATTCTTTTTATCAAGTGTTCTGCTTTTTTAAACAATGGTGTTTTTTAATTGGATAATTAATGTTAATTATTGTGTGGTAATTTTGGCTGTATTTAAGATGTAGGTTGGAGAGTTTTTTTATTCTGATGAAGTCTACGGACGAAAGCGGAAATAAAATTGTGTTACGCTATTTCTTGGTGTCATTTTGCCATACTACAGTTTCCAGCAGCTGCGGTTTGCCTCTTTTGTATGTTTCTACACATATTCCCAGATTCTGAGTTAATATTATGCGCATACCTCTCAGTCTCTTAATGCACACACTCTGGACAAAGCTTGACAACATGGGGGTACAAATAGGGACATGTTTTGAATATTGCTGTCATAAACTTGGAGAGTTGCATGAGTGACAGGATTTGTTTTAATATACATTTTCTGAAGGTTTTGAGGTCTGAAAATAAAATGTATGTCATGATTTCATGACTACAATTCTGAGATCATCCCACTGATTTGCCATGGAGACAGAGGAACAGGCAGAAAATATGGGCCATTTATCTGGACATTCTGATAAATCTGTACAGTTGAGATGTATGATTATGCATACAGCTTACTACCACTCCCAGGATTCGAACCATGGCTGTGTTTGCTAAAAATACAAAAATTTAAGTCACAGTAGAGTGTACTATTTGGATGTTGCTGTCTAGCTCTTCAGTGTTTTCTGTCTAAGTCTCTCTTGGTTGTACAATCTGATCTTGTACTTACAACAGTGTTATACAGACATTCCTAGACATTTTTTATGTAGCACAGTGTAAGTAACAATGGTTAACACATTACTATTCAGAGAATGCAACAATAAATTCCATACAATACCAGAGTAAACACAACCAGTCCAGGATTTAGAGCTTTATTTCCAGGTAATTACAGTTTTATTTAAATATGACCTATAGGGGACTATTACTGTCATATTGTCTGATTTATTCAGTACAACCCATACAACAGTTTTTATACTGCCAGGTGACTTTCTACTACTTTATATTTATTTGGAATGACTACGACAAGCTGGATTGTTACTCACCAGCCTCGCAATGCAGCCTTTGAAGCCTACTAGCATGGGCTTCCTGATTCACAGCCCACTCAGCTGCAGCTGTAAGGGAAATAGAGAAATATTTAGGCATACCTATCCATCATATTCACAGGCTGGACATTAGTAAACAGTTATTAGTATGAGTACTTACACACTGCTGGGACATCACCCCTCTGCCTTGCTTTTTGGTACCACTCATCCAAGAGCTCCCTCTTTCCCTGCTTCAAGTCAGCATAGTGGTGCCGGACCTGCTTACCAGTCCGAGGGATACCAGTGGCACTAGTGAGATCATGGGCAAGATGGTCCTAGGCTTCCGCTTTATTTTGGGAGCCTTGGTACTGGCTCTGTAGCAGTCTCTCATCATGGTTTTGTACCAGGAGTCCTACCATGACCTTGGACTCCTGTATGCCCGACTCCTGCCATACTGTCTACAGTGGGAAGCTGCAACCAGTTATGAGCTGTATTTCTGCCTGTGGGGGTTTAAATACGGCAGATTTCCCACCCTTTGCCATGATTGGATGGTTTTGAATATGCTGAGCTAAGCTAAGCTATGGGCAATCTTGCTTAGCTAAGGCTGGCATTGCTTAAAGGGACAGGTTCAGCACTACTTACCGATGAGCAAATCCACTTAGCTTAGTTGAGAGGTACGCTTGTTAGGGATGATTGTCCCTTATGCATTTGACCACAGATTTGTTATCCTGACGGGTTGGGGGTGTTTTGAGCATTCTCGCTCATTTGTAATTGGCGAAAGGCAATTCTGGAGTGCAGGGGGCATGTGTATTGTAGAACTCTGCTCTCAGACACATCCCCTGTGCTCATACATGGAACCATGGGCGTTTTAGAGAATGGCAGCATGCCTTCATAAATATGCATGGCATGCTGCCGTGCTGAATATGAACGGTCCCTGCCTTGCAGGAATAACTTATTCCTGCATGGCTGCTTGCTGAATCCCAGGGTCCGTTTTTCATAGTAGAATGTGTCTTAACAACACAAGCATTTTTTAAACAATGATGAAATCTTTTAGCAAAGGTACTAATATGGGTGCCACAGTTATCATCAGTTTTGCATGGCTGTTTATGTCAGGGACAGAAACTAATTTCATTACCGTCTGGCTAGTATTTTCGAATATACATTATTCATTGTTGCTGTACAGATTATCAATTTTTATTCAGATAGGTATTGTACACAGTTTGGATCTGTTTTCTCATTATCTGGCATGCTGGGATCTTATTTCAGTGTTCAAGGAATACGGAAGACATTTTTATGTTAAGTTGCAAAGAAAGTTGATAACAAAAACATGTAGGAGGTCACATGATTATACTTCCCTGCTGCATGCTCAAACTTCCCACACAAGGCAGATGAAAGAAAATACACCGTAGTACTACTACACAAAAGATGTAGTTCTTCATCTGTGAAGTCATCTATCTTTTTTTTTTTGTCATCTAACCATAAAAAAATGAACTACTGAATTTTCCCTACTGTAATAAGTTAATATTCAAAACACACCAAATAAAATTAAAAAAACTTTATAAACAGAATTAGGGACAAATTCAAAAAGTAATGAAGGACAAATGCCCAAAAAGGCCCAATAGTAGTGACAATTTTAAATATTACTCCTATATAAAGTTGCTAGAATAACAGGCTTTCCCTTAGCATGCATTTTCTAGAGGATACAAAGTCTAAAACTCTATTATTTAATGACTGAAATTGTTAAGAATTTGTTAGAAAATCTCAATTTTTATAAGCACCAGAACCAAAATAAGGGGTATTCTGTGAAATCAGGGACAGCTGAGAACTATGTAATCCAGGGTATACAGCAATGTATCTGATGGTGGTGGTGGGGGGTTCCCTGGCTTTTACCCCAGACGTTAGCAGTATATGACTGTGCTGTTGTATACAATGAAGAATAAAAGGAAAGTATTAAGGCAAATTATCATTTCTGGCCTCTCAGTGCTTAGAACTGCTTTTATATACTTAAGTGCATACTGTATAATTAAGAGCAACTTGTGAGCACTGATGCATACAAGAAAAATATGACCTTCTAAGTGTGCACCATAGCATTGTTGAACTTTGCAATTGGAGACATACAATAAAAACAGGTATTATCCACCTCATATGGAATAAAAAGCAGCTCCATTGTGTTACAGAATCTATCATCTTTTAAAAGCCTTGAAAGAAAGCAAGCAGAATACAGTGATTTCGGGACTGCAGCAGCACATCAGAAGAGGCAGGTGTGCACCTACTTTAGCCATAGTCACAAACAGAATCAACACAAAAGACCTGAATGTGCGAACCAAGGAGACTGCATCAATGACTGGAATCCCCAAATTGCATTTGAAAAAAAAATATGCAAAAAAAAAAAAAAAAACACTTTTTAAAGTGTTTTTGCTGGTGGGGGGGAGGGCAAGGCCCCTACACCTTGCAATGGGGTAGTCAAGCTCCCCAAACCTCTGAACACACACACACACACATATATATATATATATATATATATATATATATATATATATATATATATATATATATATATATATATATATATATATATATATATATATGTGTATGTATAGACACACACCAGCTCTACAGTTGCATCAACTTACAAAATGGGGAAATTCCCCCAAAAGTGAATCACTTCCAGAACAACTTGCCGACAATGATTTCTTGTGCAGGAACTCCACTTGTCAATGGGATGTACCTCAGGCAATTGAAGCTCAAGCATTCAAACTTCATCCTCCAGTATGGCAACAGATGTGAATACCATAGCAAGGTCAGTGTGCAACATTCCACATGAAAAAGTAAATGTAGGATGCAGAAGGGTAGAAGGCTCAAAGCCAGGATGACACAGGTCACGCAGGGCAAGGAGAGGAGTGAAGGAGTGCACAACCATAGAGGCACATGGTGGTAGTTGGCATGAACACAATGATGCAAACTACACAAACGGGCCTCATCTGGTTAATTGGACTAGAGCCCTTAGTAGTGTGAGATGAAAACAAAATGATAGTAGAGATTGACAGAATGTGACAGGTATGCCATACAATGGACAGTGACCAGTACATTCATATAAAGAATAAGTGACAAATGCAAAATAATTGTCAGTGTAATGGCATTATGTCAGAGCAAGGAAGCCACCAAATCACACATAGAAAACAGCAGCCAGCATCCTGCACATATCATAGTGAATGACATATAAAGTTGGACCTACGTAAAAGAGAGAAAAGTAATGTATGTAGTAGCAGGAGGCATACATGTGCATACAGCACTTAACCACAAACGATATACTCATCATGTCCACAATGACAGCACATGAATACATGGTTAAACTACTATAATATGAATTACTTCGGTATGGTAAAAAGCAGAATAACATGCAAGCAAATGGAAAAATACATCTGCAATAGCATACTGTCAAAAATATCAGCAGACTTGAGCCTTAGAAGCAAAATGCCTTTATTAAGCTGAAACCTAATCACAAAAGGGTTCACATCTAGAATAAAAGAGGTTATTGTGCCCCTCTACTCATCACTCATCGGACCCATCATAGAGTACAATGCCCCATTTGGGATGTTCCTTACAAGACACCTGCAACAGCTGCAAAAACCACAGAAGTACCTCACCAAGAGGATTACTGGCCTCAAACATATGCCCTATGCAGCCCGACTGTAGAAACTCCAGCTGTACTCGGTTGCACTCGGATGCATACTGCTTAATCAGAGGTGATCTCTGCCTGACATACAAGGCCATGTCCAAACCCAGAACTGATGGACATGCTCCACCTAAAAAAAAAAAAAAAAAAAAA